>NC_084807.1:11405765-11719949 GCF_963583255.1 Pyrus communis
TCGAGTCATTGGTGTGTGTGACATCAAGACAAGTATGTAGGTGCTCAATAGAGAATGAGTTCACTGAACACGATCAACGAAGAGTTCTCATATTCATGTCACATGAGACCCTATGGTTGGGATAATGCAAATTAGTCTTTTGACCTGAGGCATCACAGTTGTCTTGTGGTTAGGTCCTTAATCTTTGATTATGTCAAAGTCACTCCATCAGGAGGGTGTCCACGGCATCGTTGGGGTTAAGCCACTTAGCCATGGAGGCAAGTGAATGCGCAACAAGGGATCTCTAACCTTCAAACTGTTTGAGGGAGAATACTCTATGATATGATTAAGAATCTTTCACCAAAGTATGAATGAGATTAAGGAATGTGTTCCAAATCACATTCAAGGTAATCATATAAGCACAAGACTCACATTGGATAGTAGACATGAAAAAACTATCAAACCAAACAATGTGGTCAAGAGTATTGTATTAGAGAAAGACCGTATTGCATTTGTAATCCTAAAACTGAATAGGTTCTCCACCTCTTCTGATTAGCTTGGGTAACCATGACATGCTGCTAGGCGTCAACCATGGTTTGTGGAAGCCCTAAAAGTGTATTATCACTAACGGGAGAATTGAAAGTAAGTTTCAATTCACAATCGATTTGAAAGAGTTTGAATCGCCCACTGTCTCGCTAAAAGGAACCTAATGGATCGTACACCGTGTAAGGTAGAGATTGAAGATTCAACAAAGATGAGTAAGAATAATTAAATGGTTTAATTATTTATGGCAAGGATTAATTAATATGTTAATTAATCAAACGAATAAGTTCGTTAAAGACCTCGGGATAGTTTTGGACCTTAAGGCCCAATGGGCTTCGAACGTCAAGTCCATTGACTTAAGTTGTGTGACAACTTAATGAATCATGATTCACAAAGGCCCAAATAGCCCAATGAATACCCTAAGGCCGGCCATTTAGGGAAAGAGTGGGTTTTGGACTTATTTACAAGTTTGCCACTCAAATGAATTAAGGTATAAGTGTGACTTAATAGCCAAAATTCATTAAGGGGTTGTTTTTGGGGAAATTGGAAAAACACAAACTCTCCTTTCTCTCTAGAAATGGCCGGCCACCCTTGAGGAAAAACATCTAGCAATCTTACTTCCTCAAGGTCATTCATTTCTTCTCCAATCTTACCTTGGTGTGGAGACTTAGAGGTTCTCAATTTTGGGAACTTGGAGAAACCTTTTCATCCATCCAAATCCATGGATCTAAGATGCAAGGAATGAAGGCCCTCTCTTTGGGTGATTAGCCTTTGCTTATGCAAAGAGAAATCTACAAAGGTATTGATTTCTCAACTCACTTTGTTTTGAGTTGAGTCTTGGTTCACCTATCTACTAGGCTTTGAAGTTCATGGGTTAAGTTTTGTTTTTGAGTGCATATAAACATGATTCCGCCTTTTAATTGTTAATTGCATGTTGTTGATGTTGCTCAAATGAACTTGTTTTTCACAAATCTTCCTTCAAGTGGTATCAGAGCCTAAGTCTAGTAGTTGGTGAATCCTTTTGGGTTTTGTAGTTCATAGTTTGTGATTTGAATGTTGTAATTGTTACAAGCTTTATTCTTGCTTCTTTGAATGTAAATTTTGTTAGAAAATTTGCCATCTCAAATGTTGTAGATGTAGTTCATATGAGCATGAATTTTGGAGCTAAATTTTGGTGCCATGTTTTTGGGGAAATTCGGCCAAATCCAAAGGGTGGATTTTTGGGTTCTTGTTTGACTTGTTAAAAGTGTTTTAAAGTGACTTTTGGAACCCCTATGTACCCTAGTATGGTTGTATGTTATTTCCCTTAAGTTTGAGTGGTTTTGGTATGTTTTTGGGTGAAGAATGTTCATGGAGCTCTTATGGGTTTTCATGGATGTTCTTCATTGTTCTTGATATGTTCTTGCCAAGAACAAAAGGTTTGGTGTTTTGATTCAAAGTTTTGATTTATTTCATAAAGTTTTTGTTTTGAAATATTTCTTATGTTTAAATATCTTAGATATTTGTTTTGAAAAATTAAAGAAATTTTAGTGGGTAGGTGTGTAATGATTTATTCCATTTCACACACCCCACTTACAAAACTTTGAAATTTTTTTATATACTTTGCTTCAATGGCCGGCCACCCTACTCAATTAGGGTCCTTGTGGGGCTTTTATGCAATTACATAAAGTTTTGATACTTTTGTGTATTTGTAGTTTGACCCAAAAGTTTACGTTTTTACGTAATGGTCCAAAATCACTAAAAGGACAAATTGTTTTGCTCCTTTAATGAAGTTTTAGCTTTTGTGGAAATTTTTGGGTTCTAGTTGTAATTACATGAAGTAGTGGACTTTTGTGTTTTTACAAAGTGACCCCAAAAGTTTAAGTTTTGCAAAATGGCCCAAAAGTTGGGGTCATAGCATTTTGGCCCAAATTAGGTAGAGAACAAAATTGTTTTGTCTCTTTAAATGAGAATTGGATTTTCATTTCATTTAGCTCCATTTAAATCAATTCTATGGATACAAAAACCAAATGAAAATGTTGCATTCAAGTTTAATTAGTTAAAGCGTTAATTAATTAAAGAAAGGGTGATTATGAACCTAAGCCTACTATAATTGAGCTATGTGAAAGGCCGTTTCAAATTTGTTTGAACCATGGGAATGTGTAGATTAAATTTTGGTTGTAATTTGATATGATCAATTGTTGTAAAAGAGCATAAGCTCTTCTTTACTTTAAAGTAATTTGATTTGATCAATTGTTGTAAAAGAGCATAAGCTCTTATTTACTTTGAAGTACTCCTTTCTTGTTTTATTCGATATGCATGAAATTGGAGTAGTTGGGTCCAACACCCAATAAGACAACATGCCTTAATGTGATTAAACGCGTAACTAAAATCAATCACCATCCCTAGACCGAGATTCAACACTAGGCTCGTGTTGAATCGAATCAAAGGTTCATAGTCATCCTAAGGCCCTAAGGCAACTATATGGTCCATCAATGAATGCAAATCTTATGTTAGTAGTACCATATAGTCTTGCTTTAAAAACCGTTTTAAAAGCATAGTGGGAGTATTATATACTACTAAATCAATCATATGGACCAATAGTTGTAATAGGACCAAAATGTTTTAATTGGATTAAAATGTATGTTTATATGTGATGAGACCTAAAACCCTCAACAAACCATTATTAAGTTGATAAGCGAGAGATGCTTTGAATATCTCTTTGTGGCCTTCCACCGTGGTGGGCTCCAATCGTTTGTGACTCATGCACCGGCTTCACCCTATAATGGGGAAGTACAAAGTATGTGCTTACATCCAGGAGGAGTCCATAAACATATGATGAGGTGAATGTAGACAACGAGTATGACCAACATGATATAATTCTGAGGTTGTGCTTGAACCTCTACATAAACTAAGCATGGTGGGAATAACTTAACTAAGTGCAATGGTGCCAACATGATATAATTCTGAGGCATTCATTCTCTAGAGGCCAAACTAGATGGGTAATTACAAGAGTTGTAAATGACTAAAGTGTTATTCTCTCATCATTATTTTTGCTAACCAACATGATATAATTCTGAGGTGGGCTTGGTAATGGTGAGTCTCCCATACCCCGCTAAGAGTTCAGCATAACTCTCGAATTCCGATGAGGGATATGGAATTTGCCAAAAATAGTGGGTGGTGCTATTTGATTTAAAGACCCGAATCAAATGGCTTAAAATCAATCAATTTATATTCGTTATGTATTTGTTTACCAATATATTTGCAAACGCTATCCAGAACTTGACAAAGAAAAACCGAATGCTTTAATTTCCGGACTTAGTTCTACAATCCCATAGATTGTCTTTAATGGCTTGTAGATGTAACTAAGTAGTCTCATCCTCACAATCTTCCTATTGATAATGTATCAATGGAAGAACATGTTAGATAAGTCTATCATAAAGAGGACAACGCAAACACTAGTGCTTGTTTCTTTGTTACATGAACAAGGAACTTGAGAAGAAAGCACAAGGGCATGGACACTTTATGTGCCATGATTCTTCACTTACAAATTGTTGTATGAAGAAATGAGAGTTGCCTTGAACAACTCTTGAAAGTTTGTAATTATGTTGAGAACATAATGGTTGGTTGACAAAAATAGTCCATCAACATGGACTTATGATAATTTTGAATCATTGAATGTTGAAGTGTCAAAACACTTAACGAGACGGAAACTAGGCAAGGACTTCACCTTTGTGTCCCTATCCTAATGGTTCACTAAGTTTATTGTAAACTATAAAGTGAACAATAACCACACACTCTCCAAATTGTTTGATGTGTATAACATAATTGAAATAAGTTTCAAGAGAGATAGTGGGAGTTTAGGGACCATGACTATTGTAGTCAAAGGAGAAGTCAAATGAAGAAGGCAAAAATAACTCCAAGGGAACAAACTTTCTTTATGAAAGGATGGACATTGGAAGGGGTATTTGCAAGAAATGTCTTGCAAGTGTCAAGAACACACCTTTTGAAGGTGTTGTAAAATGTTCTTGAAAAGTTCATAACAGTTGGTTCTTCTACTTGAATGCATGATTCTGTATTAGTAACTATGTTTTACAATTGTTGTAAAAGTGTGCTAATAAGAAGTAGAAGATTAATGAGAGAAGAGAAAGTACTTCACATTCCAAACGTGAATCGAATATAGATCTCTGCGAAAGCGGATTGTACTTACTTCCTCATATGAACTACCAAAGAAATTGGAAAAACCAAAGATTGTCTTTATGTTCCAATTTTAAGGAAATTAATTGTCTCTATAGTAGAGATGATATGGTAGTATTAACTGTTTAGAATACGATGATGCTTAAAACCCAAAAGGTTGCAAGGTAGTGACTAATCCCAACTGAGTTGTGATACCTCTAAAACATAAATTACGAGTTGGTAATAGATGGATGCATTGGATCGTTAGACCCGGATCCAATACCTTCTTGTTATATTGTATAGAGACGAAATGTTCGAATCTTTATTCTTTTAGAAAGAAGAAAGAATCACAAAGTGGTTGAGGTTAATTCACTTAGATGCTAGAGGCACTTGTCCACTACATAATACTACTCATGTTGTATGACATTCACCGAAGATCACTCTCGGTTGGACTATAGTTTATTTTGAATAAACACAAGTCCGAATACTTTGCAAAAGGTTTCAAAGAATTCAAGAAATGTAAGTAGATGAGTAAGACGTCTAAAGTATTTACCTCCTTAGATTTGATCCAAGGAAAAAGTAACACTTTAGATTAATTTCCTTGAAAAATATCAAGGAAAGTAGCATCGTAAGATAATGAATTTCTCCATTAGGAGAAGAATGAACATGAATAAGATTTAGTTCGTTGGACATTATAAATTACCCATATATATATGATATATACTTCTAAGACAACCTAGTTCCTATACCACAAGCTCCAAGGTAGTCCAGAAGGATTTATAAACCGTCTCAGTTGAATGGTTTGAACTTTATGACTATGTCATAGAGTTGCACCTCTTAATTCGAAAGAAATAAGAATGAAAATCCTTATGACTACATTGAGTGTATATACGATATATACTCAAGGAAATGGTAAAGTACCATTTGACCCGAAATAATGAAACCTTCACAGCTAATTGGTAGCTTAAGGTGACTACACTCAAAGAGAATGGTTGACTTTGAAGAAACCATCTTTAACGTAGTCTTGGTTTCAATTAATTCGAAGATTTCTAGCTACAACTAAATGGTGATTTAATGTTTGGACATAATATAGGTTTCCGAAACCATTATTAAGATAGTCTTGATAATATATGTCTAAAGCGTCTTATAAATCACAAGACAGGTTAGTTGTAGAGATCCATCCATCATGGATCTTAGCAAGCTAGTGGGAGCTATAAGCGTCTTATGAGAAAAGATCAATTGTTTGATTTCTCATAAAGATGTAAATGAATCTTTTGTTTACTAGGTTTACAAAAGATTAGTGGGAGTTAATCGTATTCCTAAATTTAAATATATATATATATATATATATATATATATATATATATATGATATATTAATTTTTGGAAATGAAAAGAGTACTTCTTCGTTAAAGTTATTCTATAATGATAGAATGTATATGGGAGATATAGTCTATATAATGGAATGGAAATCTATAATGATATATTTCAAGATATAATTGGATTATATCAATCCCTAAAATAGACAAGAGATGCTAGGAAGTTTCTCATTTGATGATAAACTTCAATTAGAATGACAATTCTAGTGAGACTAGGAAGTTGTTCTTCTCAAAGGGAATGTACCATTTGACTCCCAAAGAAAGAATGCGTAAAAAGAATCCTTTATGCATAAGCAGAAAGGTGATTTATGTATTTCATATTGTATGAAAAACATTGATATAAGATGTACTTAGAAAGGTACAAGACAATATCAGTGCAAGCCCAGGATCAGAACCATGGCAACTGTCAAGTGAGTCCTTAAGTATTTGAGAAATACTAAAGGATATATTACTCAATAATTGAGAAAGAATTGGAGTAACGTAATGGAAGCGTAAATGTATTAGATTATGAATCTAATCCATCATTGGATATTTCTTCATTATGAATGAAGAGATAAACATATATCTCTTTATTATGACTAAAAAGATATTTGGATGGAAACATTAAAGTAATGACTTTAGTGTGTTCCATTATGATTGCAAAATATATTGCCATATAGAAGTTTACAACAATGTTGTTTGGATGGGAAAGTTCATTTATGAACTCTCTTTTCGGTTCCAACCAGAAAGTGTATGACACTAATGGGGCGATAGCTCAAGCCAGGGAATCAAGGTCTCATCAAGGTCCGAACTCAAATGAGAGACTGAACCACATGATTGAGAATCATGAATAATGGTGACGTCGTTATTCTCAAGGTTGCTTCTATGGATAACATATAGATATCCACTGTCTAGGCCTACTACTCAGCCATTTATGAAATGACTACAGAAGAGGTATCATCACTGATGACTAAGCTGATTGGCACTAGTGCAAGTGGGAGATTGTTGGAAATGTGCCCTAAAACCAATCATATGATGATACTTTATGGACATTTCACATGTTAAACTAATCTAGTTTAATATTAAGGGCAAACATTATTGTTTGAGCCGTCTCATATAAATGTTATATGCTTAAACGATAAGTCCAAGGAATATGTGATTGGAAGAATGCGATCTAAAGAAGTTAGATTCATGAGACCATTCTTTCGTTGACACATCCTAAACGTTCCTGATCATAGGATTGTCAATTGGGCATTGATAGTCCGTTAAGATCAGTACGTGCTATGTCTTCTCTCAGGGAGAGTGACTAGTCTCGAGTCATTGGTGTGTGTGACATCAAGACAAGTACGTAGGTGCTCAATAGAGAATGAGTTCACTGAACACGATCAACGAAGAGTTCTCATATTCATGTCACATGAGAACTCATGGTTGGGATAATGCAAATTAGTCTTTTGACATGAGGCATCACAGTTGTCTTGTGGTTAGGTCCTTAATCTTTGATTATGTCAAAGTCACTCCATCAGGAGGGTGTCCACGGCATCGTTGGGGTTAAGCCACTTAGCCATGGAGGCAAGTGAATGCGCAACAAGGGATCTCTAACCTTCAAACTGTTTGAGGGAGAATACTCTATGATATGATTAAGAATCTTTAGCCAAAGTATGAATGAGATTTAGGAATGTGTTCCAAATCACATTCAAGGTAATCATATAAGCACAAGACTCACATTGGATAGTAGACATGAATAAACTATCAAACCAAACAATGTGGTCAAGAGTATTGTATTAGAGAAAGACCGTATTGCATTTGTAATCCTAAAACTGAATAGGTTCTCCACCTCTTCTGATTAGCTTGGGTAACCATGACATGCTGCTAGGCGTCAACCATGGTTTGTGGAAGCCCTAAAAGTGTATTATCACTAACGGGAGAATTGAAAGTAAGTTTCAATTCACAATCGATTTGAAAGAGTTTGAATCGCCCACTGCCTCGCTAAAAGGAACCTAATGGATCGTACACCGTGTAAGGTAGAGATTGAAGATTCAACGAAGATGAGTAAGAATAATTAAATGGTTTAATTATTTATGGCAAGGATTAATTAATATGTTAATTAATCAAATGAATAAGTTCGTTAAAGACCTCGGGATAGTTTTGGACCTTAAGGCCCAATGGGCTTCGAACGTCAAGTCCATTGACTTAAGTTGTGTGACAACTTAATGAATAATGATTCACAAAGGCCCAAATAGCCCAATGAATACCCTAAGGCCGGCCATTTAGAGAAAGAGTGGGTTTTGGACTTATTTACAAGTTTGCCACTCAAATGAATTAAGGTATAAGTGTGACTTAATAGCCAAAATTCATTAAGGGGTTGTTTTTGGGGAAATTGGAAAAACACAAACTCTCATTTCTCTCTAGAAATGGCCGGCCACCCTTGAGGAAAAACATCTAGCAATCTTACTTCCTCAAGGTCACTCATTTCTTCTCCAATCTTACCTTGGTGTGGAGACTTAGAGGTTCTCAATTTTGGGAACTTGGAGAAACCTTTTCATCCATCCAAATCCATGGATCTAAGATGCAAGGAATGAAGGCCCTCTCTTTGGGTGATTAGCCTTTGCTTATGCAAAGAGGAATCTACAAAGGTATTGATTTCTCAACTCACTTTGTTTTGAGTTGAGTCTTGGTTCACCTATCTACTAGGCTTTGAAGTTCATGGGTTAAGTTTTGTTTTTGAGTGCATATAAACATGATTCCGCCTTTTAATTGTTAATTGCATGTTGTTGATGTTGCTCAAATGAACTTGTTTTTCACAAATCTTCCTTCAGATGTGATATATAAAAGCACTCAAATTAAACCCTCTTTTTGACAATTGTAGTATAGATATAAGTAGGGATCGTTCTAGGCTGGGGATTAGGAGAGATTGCTAATCTAATGAAAATTGACTCAAAGATGTGAAAATATGCTTTAAAACACTTAAATAAACTCAAAAGACTCTTAACTAACTTGTATGACTCAAAACAAACTTTAAAGACTCAAAACAACTCAAAACAACCAAAAAGACTCAATTCAGACTCTAAGACTCAATTTGGACGAAAATACAATTAGTTTTGACTCAAAAGACTCTAAAACACACTTTTGGACAGATTTGGAACAAGTAAGAAAAGGGGGTTTGATTTTGGACGAATTTAAAAGAAAACAAGTAACTTAAAACTTAAAACAGATTTTTGGATGAATTTAAGTAAAACCAATGGATGATGAACTAGCCAAGGGATACTTCTCCACACGTGATACATTCAAACATAAGTTGATTTCCAGTTGTTTTTCCGATAAACCATAAACCTCAATACCCCAGATTAACCGTGACATCACTAATTAACCCTCAGATTTCCCTTAAGTTATTGGATTGGATGACATCATACGACAACCCAAAGCATTCTTCAAAAGTCCCCTACATGACATCATAATAGAGATACAATCAAAGATCATTACGTTAAATGGAAATCATAAGTATTGACAAAGCACTTGTAACTATGACATCATGATACTCATGCTAGGAATTTACTTAACATGATTGTGAAAACAACCGTAACTACTTGTGAATATAAGTTTGTAACGATTATGTGAAACACCCTTATATTCTAGCACCAAATTCAAGCATGCAAATTAAGTAGGACTTCCTAATCAACATACAAGAATAAGTTATCCATTAAACGGTTAAGTAAATTGCATTCACAATTTATGAAATCACAACTGGAATTTATCAACTCATATTATAAACGTTATCATGGCTTTAAAGCATCCCTAGGCTAAAACGAGTTTAGCCTCTCATGTTCATAACAAAACAAAGGAAATTAGAATTAAACATTGAAAACAAAAAATAGTTTACACCTAAAACTTTCCAACACTCCAACTTGAATGCATAAATGTCCAAGGCTTCGTCTTCTTTCTCATTCTCCTTGCTAAGTCACGGCACAAGATCTAGGGTGGTTTTATGGATGATTTTTTAGGTTTTGGATAGATTTAGGAAGGTATGGTGGTGCGGCAAGGGTTGATGGGGGTGTATGGAGGTTGGGATGAAGGTTTGGAAGTAGGGGAATGGTGGAAATTTGGATGGGAAGCTGCGGAAAAGGACGGATGTGTTTATGAATGAAGGCAGGTTCTGTGGAAGAGGGATTAGCCTTTCTAAAGGTGCGGCATATGGGTTTATATAAGGGAGAAAAAATCCTAAGTCTTTATTACTTGGTTTAGGAAAGAAATTAACTCTAAATCCTTCAAGAATAGGGAACACAAACTCAGAAATTGAAGGAAAGGGGAAGTGATTTGCGGCAAAGGTTTGTAAGAAAAGGAATGCTCTTTATTTATGAAATTAGGCAAGAATTTTGGAATAGAAAAGGGTATGTGAGTTATGGCTGAGCTTGGTATGAAAAAGGAATGTGTTTAAATGGTTTAAAACAGGAAACAAGGCCCTTCCTTGCACGGCAAGGAAGGGAAACACAAAGGGGACACACGACAATGACTTTAGGTTGCAAGGGACATTGTTTTGTGACCTAGAATAGGTAGGAGCCTTTGATATTGCTGAAATATGGAGTCCTTAAGGATTAGGAAAGATTAAACCAAAATAGGAAACCTTGGCTTAACTTTCCTACTTCAAGTAGGAAACCTTCTTTGACTAGGATTCCTCATTTGATTAGGAATCCTCTTGTGATTAGGAATCCTAACTCAATTAGGTCTTCAATTTCGTCCATTCCTTTTGCTCCAAACATAAGCTATCCATTCCAAGTCCAATTTTGCTCCAAAATGCACCTTTTTGCTTCCTTAGCCATATGAACCTAAAAACACACGAAAATGGCTTAAACTACTAAAACAACTATGAATTAACAATATAAATACACGAAAACAAGCTAAGTAAGTCGCCTAAATATGCTCCTATCAAATTCCCCCACACTTAGCTTTTGCTAGTCCTCGAGCAAAACAAAAAGAAACAAAAAGAACACAACCAAAACACATTCTAATCCTTCCAACATGTACCTCAGGGATTTCCAACGAACATGACACAATAAAGAACATCATTCCCACGGTTTTTAGCTTTCTTTACACTTCAACAAACACTTAATCATAGTTACCACATATTAGTTCACATTTAATCAATTAAAACAATGTTTTGAATGTAGTAACATGCCTTAGAGAATTCCCTCAATTCCTCACTAGAATGCACTCTATTTTCACACAGATTTTCTAACTCCACACCCTACACTAGGTATATGTGAGAAGATTGATGTAAATATGAAGACTAACACTCACATATGTTATATCAAAGAAAGCATTTTCTGGATTTACAACAATGGCATGTTTATGATCTCATGAATGGAATGCTACTACTTAGAACGAGAACCAGTGATTCCATATGCTCATACCAAATTCAAACTCCACATATTGAACACATAACATCAAGATAGAAGTTGAGGGTTGTAACGGGGCTAAGGGTATTGGCTAACAAAGAAAGGTAAAGGATAGCAAAGGTTCTTATAGCAATGGGAAGCAAAGTAATGAAATTGACACTTAAACTCACTTTTAATGGCAGAAATCAACTTTTAAACATAAGGGAAGATTCATGCAACATTTAGGGTCAAATTCACTCTTTTGGACCCTTCCTTCAATAACCAATACTTGTGAGAGCATTCTCACTTATTTTTCAACTCTTTTCCTTCCTTTTCAACACTTTTCTATTTTCTTTTTATTTTTCCACGAAATTTTTTTTTCTTTATTTCATTCTTTTGCCGTGCCCTATCATCTTCCCCCACACTTGTTTTCTGCAATATATTGATCAAAAGGAGTTCATTCTAAGTCATGCTTCACTATCCTTTAAGAACAAGGGTATGGGAAGTCCTAATCTAGGCTAGGTAAGGATAATATGGCTAACAAAGAAAATAGGCTTGAAAAGGCTCAAAAGGGGTAATCCTACAATACATGTGAAAAGGGATAGGCTTTTTGGCTTTGGCTTGACTAACAACTTCATCTTATTGTATGTTATGCAATCAATATCATGCTTTGAATGAAATGGGCATGAGTTCTAGTATTTGGAACTATAATGAAATGCATTCCAAGTAGCAACCAAGCAAAGAATAATGAGATCATGCAACAACTTTAGAAAACAAGAAATCACAGATTATACTCTCCAAATAACGTTCTAGGCTCAAGTCTCTCAAGGATGTAGCTTTAGTTTGAGTTTCTTCCTTCAAGCATGTTACAAAAACTGATTTTCTCTTTGTAATTACATGTGAATTCATAAGCTATAACCATAACCAAGCATAAACCAAAGCATAAATCAACTTCCAGCCATGTTTACAACATTCTTTAATAGTCATGACATTAAAAACCAAATCCTCATCATTGTGTTGGAAGGTGACCTAAGACACAAACAAACACACAAAAACAACTTTAAAACAACTCTTTTTGGGTTTTTCAAAACTGTTTTGTAATTTTTTTTTGTAAATTTTCGGATTTTCTGACCAAAAGACATGAAAACACTTCAAAACACTCTAAAAACACTTAAAAAATAGTGAGAAACAACATTATAAGTGATAGGTGATAAAATCCCACGAAATTCATGTAAAACATGCAAAAACAACTTGTTTACCCCCCCCCTAATAGGAGCATATTTACGCACCTTAGTTTAGCTTGTTTTGTGCATTTATAGTGTTTTTCCTTAGTAAAGTAGTCTTTTAAGCTAGTTCTATGTGTTTTCAGGTTTTAAGGGCAAAGTATGCAAAAGGATGCATTTTGGAGCCTTTTGGAGCAAATTAGAGCTTGGAATGGACATCATATGCTTGGAGCCAAGAGGATGGACGAAATTGAAGACTTGAAGATGATGATTCCTACTTGAGCAAGGTTTCCTAGTTGAAGTAGGAAAGTCCCTAAATGGAAGATGGGTTTCCTAGTTGAATTAGGATTCCTAGTTAAGATGGGTTTCCTAGTTGAATTAGGATTCCTAGTTAAAATGGGTTTCCTAGTTGAATTAGGATTCCTAGAAGAATGAAGATTCCTACTCAAATAAGGTTTCCTACTTGATGAAGGAAAGTCAAAATCCATATGGTCTCAAGTGAAGCAACAAAGAAGTTTTCCAAGTCCAAGAAGGAGAAGAATTCCAAGATGAAGAAGGATTAGCTTTCCTAATCCTAATGCACAAGGTTTTCAACCACAAAGAGGAGTCCTAAACACTTTAGGACACCTTATCCTAATCCTATAGGGATGCCATGCACTTTACCTTATCTTGGAGGGTTTCTAGAAGCCTTAGATGCCCTATCCTATCTTTGCCGTGGGTTTTATCCAAATCCCCATAGTTTTTAGGCTTTCTAGAAGCCCTAACATTATCCCTACAAAGGTGCCGCACCCTTATCTCTTTTTCCCTACAAATTTGGCCTTTAAAACATGATTCTAGGAACCTTATCTTATCTCCTACAAAAGTGGCGCCCCAAATCCTTCTAGAAAGCTGATTTCCCTTGCCTTGCAAGGCATTCTAGAAGCCTTATCACCTTATCTCCTTACCTGCCACACCTAGGAAGCATTATCCCTTTCTATTTCTGATTTCTAAGCCTATTTCCTTGTGGATTTGGGTTATTCAAGTCCATATCTGATTACCCTAGGGTTTTAAGTGCCTATATATACTCATATTAACCCCTAGATCAGATCACCACCTCTCATACACATTCATTAATTCCAGAAATTCGTCCAACCCTCTCCACACCCTTGCCGCAGCCACCAAACACCTTTCTCCTTAGTTTTAAGCTTTGCCGCACCATCCCCTTCCCCTAAACACTACTACATCCCTCCATAACCATGCATCCATACACCTAAGGCCCTAAACCTGTCCCTAGACCCTTGCCGCACCAAGGAGGAGGAGAAGGAAGCTCGGGAGTTCATGCAATTCAAGTTCGCGTCGCTGGAATTTCTAGGTGTTTCTTTTCCTTTGAATTCAATGTTTAATTTCAATTCTCTTTGTTTTGTGCGTATGAGGAACTAAACCCCCCCTTGGCTAGGGGGGGATTCGAAACCATGAACATACTTGCTATATGATTTGATTACTTCTAATTGCGTTTCATAAGTTGTGAATTCAATTTACTTATCTATGTGAATTACATTGATTTGTGTGTGTTGGTTGAGAGTGCACGCTTAATTATCATGCATAAATTGGATGCTAGGATATAAGGAAATTTCACCTAATCGTTATGGAATTATATTCACAAGTAGTAAAGGTTGATGATCTCAATCGCGTTAAGTAAATTCTTGGCATAAGTTTCATGCAATCATAGTAACAAGTGCTTCGTCAATGCTTATGGTTTTCATAGAACTTAATGATTCTTGCTTGTATCTCTATTATGCAATCATGTAGGGGACTTGAGGGGAATGTTTTGGGTTGTCGTATGCAATCATCCAATTCAATAACGTTAGGAAAATCTGAAGGTTAATTTAAGCGAACCTAATTAACTTGGGGCGTTGAGAATTCATGGGTTATTGAAAAGCAATTGGAAATCGTTTTATATGCAAGTATAACATGTGTGGAGATGAACCCCTTAGCTAGCTTCCCATCCATTCAATTCCATCAAATTCGTTTTACAATCTGTTCTAAGTTAAAAAGTTTGTTTTGTTTTTAAATTCGTCCAAAAGCAATCCCCCTTTACTTTGTTGAGTCATATTAGTTAGAAATCACTTTAGTTTGTGTTTTTAAGTGTCTTAGGTCAAAGTAAAACCAATTTTCGTCCAAAGTTGTGTCTAGTGTTCAAAACTGCCCAGATTGTGTTTTTAAGGCAGTTTTGAGTGTTTTGGTGTTGTTTTGAGTCTTTTGGTTTGTTTTGGTGTTTTAAAGTTTAGTTTTGCATTCTTTGAGTCTAGTATAGTGTTTTAAACTTGTTTTTACGTATTTGAGTCAGTTTCCAAGTGATTAACAATCCCTCCTAATCCCCGGTCCAGAACGATCCCTACTTACATTCTTCACTACAATTGAAAAAAAGAGGGTTTAATTTGTGTGCGTATAAATCTCGCATCACCCCCCCCCCACACTTAAATCAAACAATGTCCTCAATGTTTCAAACAAAGACTCACATTCAAACAAACATTATAAACTAACTAACATGACAAAATAAAAATAATATAGAGATAGAGATTGAGGAACGCAAATATGATTTTGTGGCATGAATTGGTGAATTGCCCAAATCCTCTCTAGTTGCATGCATGGGTTGCCTCCCAAGAAGCGCTTGCTTTAACGTCGTGCAGTCGGACGAACATTCTTCTTTTCCTCAATGGGAGCCCATGGCATGGAGGTTGATGTCCTCCACAACCTGCCCTTCAACATTTGCATAATAGGGCTTCAAACGATGCCCATTCACCTTGAATTCTTGGCCATTCCTCAAGCTTTGGATTTGAACTGCGCCATATGGAAAAACATTAGTAATAACAAAAAGTCCAATCCACTTAGAACGTAACTTACCAGGAAATAAACGTAAGCGAGAATTAAAAAGTAAAACTTTTTGCCCTATGGAGAATGTTTTGCATTAGATCATCTTGTCATGGAAAGCTTTGGTCTTTTCCTTGTAAATGCAAGCATTCTCATATGCTTCACGCCTAAGCTCTTCAAGCTCATTCAATTGCAACTTTCTATGCATTCCAGCCGCATCTAGGTCTATGTTGAAGGTCTTGATTGCCCAATGAGCCTTGTGTTCTAACTCCACAGGGAGATGACATGGCTTGCCATATACTAGCCGAAAAGGGGACATGCCTATGGGTGTCTTGTAAGCCGTTCTATAAGCCCATAATGCATCCTCCAAACGCACACTCCAATCTTTTCTCGTTGGTCCAACGGTCTTCTCCAAGATTTGTTTGATTTCTCTATTGCACACCTCGGCTTGGCCATTGGTTTGGGGATGGTAAGGTGTTGAAACCTTATGTGTGACTTGATATTTCTTGAGCAAGGCCTCTATGGTACGATTACAAAAGTGAGAGCCTCCATCACTAATAAGCACTCTAGGCATCCCAAATCTAGCAAAAATGTTAGTCTTTATAAAATTTGCAACAACTCTAGAATCATTAGTCCAGGTGGCCTTGGCTTCCACCCATTTGGAAACATAATCCACCGCAAGCAAAATATAAGTAAAGCCAAACGAAGATGGAAAACGGCCCATGAAATCAATGCCCCAAACATCAAAAATTTCAACATTAAAGATGGGTGTTTGCGGCATTTGGTCCCTTGCACCTATATTTCCCATTCGTTCACAACGATCACAAGTTAAACAAAAAGTTCTAGCATCTTTAAAGATTGTTGGCCAATAAAAACCACATTCTAACACTTTAAGGGCAGTGCGTTGTGTGCCAAAATGTCCACCACAAGCATAAGTATGACAAAAGGTTAGAATGGAATTAAACTCACAATCATGCACACAACGACGCACAATCTGATATGCACAAAACTTCCACAAATATGGGTCATCCCATACATAAAATCGTGCCTCTTTCTTTAACTTATCACTTTGGTGCCTAGCTAGGGTACTTGGAACACATTTTGACACCAAAAAATTGACCAAATCGGCATACCAAGGTTCACATACCTTAATGGACAGCAAGTGCTCATCAGGGAATGTCTCTTGGATGGGTAAAGAGTCTTCATTGCACACCAAACGACTTAGATGGTCAGCAACCACGTTCTCACTCCCTTTTTTGTCTCGAATTTCAATGTCAAACTCTTGGAGAAGAAGTATCCATCGAATTAGCCTTGGTTTGGCCTCCTTTTTGGTGAATAAGTACCTTAGAGCTGCATGGTCAGAATATACAATCACTTTAGTACCAAGTAAATATGAACGAAACTTATCTAAAGCAAACACAACGGCAAGAAGTTCTTTTTCAGTGGTAGAGTAATTTAATTGAGTATCATTTAAGGTCTGGGAAGCATAATAGATGAAGTGTGGTTGCTTATTCTTTCTTTGGCCCAAAATAGCCCCTATTGCATAATCGGATGCATCACACATTAGCTCAAAAGGCAACGTCCAATCTGGTGGAATGATGATGGGTGTCGTGGTAAGCATGTCTTTGAGATGCTTGAATGCCTTCTCACACTCCTCGTTGAACTCAAACGCCACTTCCTTTTGTAGGAAACGGCATAGGGGTTGTGCAATCTTGGAGAAATCCTTGATAAATCGCCTATAGAATCCTGCATGGCCAAGAAAAGAACGAACCTCTCTAACCGAAGTAGGAGAGGGTAAGTAACGTACAAGATCTATTTTAGACTTATCAACTTCAATGCGTTTTTCAGAGATGATATGACCCAAAACTATGCCTTGTTTAACCATAAAATGACATTTTTCCCAATTCAAAACAAGGTTAGTTTCCATGCATCTTTTCAAGATTAAAGTAAGATTATGCAAACAATCATCAAATGAGTCTCCAAACACACTAAAATCGTCCATAAACACTTCAATTATCTTCTCAACATAATCCGAGAATATACTTACCATGGATCGTTGGAAAGTGGCCGGTGCATTGCATAAACCAAATGGCATACGACGATATGCAAAAGTACCAAATGGACAAGTAAAGGTGGTCTTTTCTTGATCATCCGGCGCTATGACAATTTGATTATAACCCGAATAACCATCAAGAAAGCAATAAAAGGAATGACCGGCTAACCTTTCAAGCATTTGATCGATGAATGGCAAAGGGAAGTGATCTTTCCTTGTTGTGGCATTTAGCTTCCTATAGTCAATGCACACTCTCCAACCGGTTTGAATGCGTGTAGGCACAAGTTCATCTTCTTCATTCTTCACCACCGTGACTTCGGACTTCTTGGGAACCACTTGGACCAGTGAAACCCAACAACTATCCGAGATAGGATAGATGACGCCACAATCAAGCAATTTGATGATTTCCTTCTTCACTACTTCCATCATTGGTGGGTTGAGTCGACGTTGGGCTTCCCTTGATGGCAACTTTCTTTGTAATTGAGACCGTTGCAGCCCTAGAGTCATTACCTGGATCTTTGCACTTTGGTGGCAACTTTCTTTGTAAAACAGCGGAAACATTTTCACTTACCCTCACTACCTCTTTATGTGGCGCCCTCTTCCTTGTAGTGCATAATTCCTTCAAGAACTTGGCGTATTTGGGTATTTACTTTATGGCATCTAGGAGCGGGATATTGACTTGAACTTTCCTAAACGTCTCAAGAATGTCTTTCTCATGCTCCTCCCTCTTTGTTTGCAAAAATTTGTGAGGAAAAGGAACATTGGGTAGAACGGGGTTAGAATTAATCAAATTTGAACCCAACTTACCTTTGGTGGCCGAATGGGATGGCATGGATGAGTTTTGGTCCTTAGTTGCTTGCGGCATAGGTTGTTGTGTCCTTGCCGTGGGCATGCTTGCAGCATCCTCTTCATGTTGCAATGTCTCTTCTTCATTAGGACTTGTTTTGGGTGGTATGGATGTAGTGCCAACTTCTTTTCCACTCCTCAAAGTGATTGCTTTGGCAAATTCGAACCCTCCATTTGGATTGACAATGGTTGAGCTTGGGAGCTTGCCTTGGTCTCGGAATTGTCCTACAACCTCCGCAATCTGCCCCATTTGTTTCTCTAATTGGTCAACCCTTTTGTTTTGATGTTCTTGCCCCTAAGACAAATTGGTAAGTAACTTAAGAATAACAGCATTTTCTAAAGACGTACCTTGATGATTTTGGGTAGATTGGGGTTGGTTTGAATCTTGGCCGTGGGTTTTGGTGTAAAACCCCGGGGGTTGCTGCCTAAAGCCTCCTTGTTGGTGAGGTTGTTGAGGCTCCCTCCACTTGAAGTTTGGATGGTTTCTCCAACCCCGATTGTATGTATTTGAATATGGATCATTCCTTGATTGATTTTGGCTTGGAAATCCAATGGCGTTTGCACTCTCCCATCCCCCATTCTCAATCAATTGAGGGCACTTTTCCGAAGGATGTCCTTGTATAGAACATACGCCATATACAATTGGACCTTGTATCTTCATTCCTTCGGCCCTCTGAGACACAAGAGAAGTAAGATTAGCTAATTGAGTTTGAATATCGGATTGAGAACTTACCTCATGCACTTGTTGCCGTGGGGGGGTCCCTTTGCCCAATTCCTTCGTATTGTTGTGCATTTAGAGCCCGGTTTGCAATGAGATTCTTGGCTGCCATGGGAGTTTTATCCACCAACGCACCCCCCGCCGAAGCATCAAGCATTTGCCTTTCAATGGGAAGAAGACCTTCATAGAAGTATTGAAGTAGAAGCTCCTCCTTCATTTGATGTTGAGGACATGATGCAACAAGGGCTTTAAAATGCTCATAGTACGTTGGAAAAGACTCCCCTTGACTTTGTTGGATTCCGCTAATCTTCTTTCTCAAGAGAATGACTCTTGAAATAGGAAAGAACTTTTCAAGAAACGCCCTCTTCATGCTCTCCCAAGAAGTGACCGTTCCGGGTGCTAACTCGTATAACCAATCCTTGGCCTTCTCCAATAGTGAGAACGGGAAAACCTTCATCTTCAAAATGCTACTATCAACGTTGATTGGAGTCATACTCGAACACACTACCTCGAACTCCTTCAAATGCTTATTGGGATCCTCCATGGATAGTCCATGGAACTTTGGAATGTGGTGCAACAAACTTGACTTCAATTCAAATGCGTCGATTTTGTCTTGAGCCGCCCTTGGGTATTGGATGCACAAAGGTGTGGCATTGTCCATTCCCGAAGTGGAAAGCTCCTTGATTGTACAGTTGTCCACTGCCATGGTTTGGACCTCTTCTTCCTCCCTTGCCGTGGGTTCTTCTTCCTCCTCAAGAGTGGAAGCCGAACTAGAACTTGATGGGTAAAATTCTGGGTTCTTCTTCTTCTTTCTCAAAGTGCGCTCAAAATCGTCGTCGAAATCCAAGATGTTTGCACTAATAGTTTGAGAACTACGAGTCATAAACTAGTACCTACAAACAAGAAAAGAAATAAGGTCAGTACCTAAAACAAAAAGAAAAAAAAAAGAAACAACGGGGGATTAGCAAAGTTGCTAATCCCCGGCAACGGCGCCAAAAATTTGATGTGATATATAACAGCACTCAAATTAAACCCTCTTTTTGACAATTGTAGTATAGATATAAGTAGGGATCGTTCTAGGCCGGGATTAGGAGGGATTGCTAATCTAATGAAAATTGACTCAAAGATGTGAAAATATGCTTTAAAACACTTAAATAAACTCAAAAGACTCTTAACTAACTTGCATGACTCAAAACAAACTTTAAAAACTCAAAACAACCAAAAAGACTCAATTCAGACTCTAGGACTCAATTTGGACGAAAATACAATTAGTTTTGACTCAAAAGACTCTAAAACACACTTTTGGACAGATTTGGAACAAGTAAGAAAAGGGGGTTTGATTTTGGACGAATTTAAAAGAAAACAAGTAACTTAAAACTTAAAACAGATTTTTGGACGAATTTAAGTAAAACCAATGGATGATGAACTAGCCAAGGGATACTTCTTCACACCTGATACATTCAAACAGAAGTTGATTTCCAATTGCTTTTCCGATAAACCATGAACTTCAATACCCCAGATTAACCGTGACATCACTAATTAACCCTCAGATTTCCCTTAAGTTATTGGATTGGATGACATCATACGACAACCCAAAGCATTCTTCAAAAGTCCCCTACATGACATCATAATAGAGATACAATCAAAGATCATTACGTTCAATGGAAATCATAAGTATTGACAAAGTACTTGTAACTATGACATCATGATACACATGCTAGGAATTTACTTAACATGATTGTGAAAACAACCGTAACTACTTGTGAATATAAGTTTGTAACGATTATGTGAAACACCCTTATATTCTAGCACCAAATTCAAGCATGCAAATTAAGTAGGCCTCCCTAATCAACATACAAGAATAAGTTATCCATCAAACGGTTAAGTAAATTGCATTCACAATTTATGAAATCACAACTGGAATTTATCAACTCATATTATAAACGTAATCATGGCTTTAAAGCATCCCTAGGCTAAAACGAGTTTAGCCTCTCATGTTCATAACAAAACAAAGGAAATTAGAATTAGACATTGAAAACAAAAGATAGATTACACCTAAAACGTTCCAACACTCCAACTTGAATGCATAAACGTCCAAGGCTTCGTCTTCCTTCTCCTTCTCCTTGCTAAGTCACGGCACAAGTTCTAGGGTGGTTTTATGGATGTTTTTCTGGGTTTTGGATAGATTTAGGAAGGTATGGTGGTGCGGCAAGGGTTGATGGGGGTGTATGGAGGTTGGGATGAAGGTTTGGAAGTAGGGGAATGGTGGAAATTTGGATGGGAAGCTGCGGCAAACGACGCATGTGTTTTTTTTAATAAAGGCAGGTTCTGTGGAAGTGGGATTAGCCTTTCTAAAGGTGCGGCATAGGGGTTTCTATAAGGGAGAAAAAAAATCCTAAGTCTTTATTACTTAGTTTAGGAAAGAAATTAACTCTAAATCCTTCAAGAATAGGGAACACAAACTCAGAAATTGAAGGAAAGGGGAAGTGATTTGCGGCAAGGGTTTGTAAGAAAAGGAATGCTCTTTATTTCTGAAATTAGGCAAGAATTTTGGAATAGAAAAGGGTATGTAAGTTATGGCTGAGCTTGGTATGAAAAAGGAATGTGTTTAAATGGTTTAAAACAGGAAACAAGGCCCTTCCTTGCACGGTAAGGAAGGGAAACACAAAGGGGACACACGACAATGACTTTAGGTTGCAAGGGACATTGTTTTGTGACCTAGAATAGGTAGGAGCCTTTGATATTGCTGAAATATGGAGTCCTTAAGGATTAGGAAAGATTAAACCAAAATAGGAAACCTTGGCTTAACTTTCCTACTTCAACTAGGAAACCTTCTTTGACTAGGATTCCTCATTTGATTAGGAATCCTCTTGTGATTAGGAATCCTAACTCAATTAAGCCTTCAATTTCGTCCATTCCTTTTGCTCCAAACATAAGTTATCCATTCCAGTCCAATTTTTCTCCAAAATGCACCTTTTTGCTTCCTTAGCCATATGAACCTAACAATATAAATGCACGAAAACAAGCTAAGTAAGTCGCCTAAATATGCTCCTATCAACGACCGCCCTGGAACCCTGATAGGAGCATATTCATGCGACTTAAATGGCTTGTTTTCGTGCATTTACGTTATGTTTCTTTAGTTATTTTAGTACTTTAAGCTATTTTCGTGTGTTTATAGGTCCAAAGGGCTAAAGGAGCAAAAAGATGCATTTTGGAGACTTTTGGAGCACTTTTGGGCTAAGGATGGATAGCTTATGCTTGGAGCCAAAGTGTTGGACGAAATTGAAGACCTAATTGAAGACCAAAGTGTTGGAACCTTGTTCTCTTTAGTTTTAGGACATTTAAAACCTTTCCTAATCCCAATCATGCCATGCATAACACACATCCATTCTAACACATTGTCATTGCACATGCATTTCCTTCATTAGTTAATTCACATGCTCCATACTTATCATCACCACTCATTACTTATCACATATCATCACCACTTATCACTTATCATTCACCACTTATCATATCATACATTCATTTATCACTTATCATAATCATTCACTTATCACTTAACATATCATACACTTATCACTTATCACTCATAATCACCTACAACATCCACCTACTTCACCTACAACATCCACCTACTCACCTACAACATCCACCTACTTCACCTACAACATCCACCTACTTCACCTACAAATGACATAGCCATATGTTCCCTCCACTACTCCTATAAATACCCTTGCATTCATTCATTCATGGACATCTCATTTTCATACACAACACACCACAAACACTTCCCCTTAGAATCCAAAACCGTGAGTCCCCCTTCCACTTCTCCTCCATTGCTTCCATTTCCACCACTCCTCTACCATTTCCATAATCCCCCAAACCTCACCTTAGACCTTGTGCTACAATAACGAGGAAGATAAGAGGGCCTAAACGTTCATACAATTCAAGTTTGAGTTGTTGGAATGTTTAGGTGTTTCTTTGATTTCAAAGTTTAAATTCAATTCTCTTTGTTTTGTACGTATGAGGAATGGAAGAGAAGAGTGCCTAAACGTTCATACAATTCAAGTTTGAGTTGTTGGAATGTTTAGGTGTTTCTTTAATTTCAAAGTTATGAGGAAATAAAACCCCCTTTAGCTAGAGGGTGATTCGAAACTATGTTTATATTTGCAATATGAATTGATTAACTTTCGTTGGAATTTCATAAGTTGTTGATTCAATTTGTTTAACTGTTTGATTGATAACTTATTTATGTATGTTTATTAAGAATGCGCGCTTAATTTTCATGCATGAATATGACGCTAGAATATAAGTGAATTTCACCTAATCGTTATGAACTTATATTCACAAGTAGTGGAGGTTGCTTATAAACAATCGCGTTAAACGAATTCTTGGCATAAGTTTCATGCGTATTCCATAGTAACGAATACCTCGTCAACACTTATAGTTTTCATGTTGCTTAATGATCTTTGATTGTATCTTTATTGTGCTGTTCACGTAAAGGACTTTTGGAGAATGTTGTGAATTGCGTTGCGCTAACCCATCCAATTCATTAACTTAAGGAAAACTTGACGGTTAATTTAAGCGGACCTAATTAACCCGGAGTGTTGAGTTTCATAATTTATTGAAAGACCAACTGAGAATCAATATTTTATGCAAGTGTAACATGTGTGGAGAAGAACCCCTTGGCTATTCCATCATCCATATTTTTATCACCTTTGTATTTACGTTTTGCCTTTAATTACAATTTGTGCAATTTAGCTAATTTCGTCAAATCAAACCCCCCCTTTACTTTCCTGTTCTTTAGTGCTTAGAATCTGTTTAGTTTATGTTTTAAAGTATTTTTTTTGTTTTTTGGTTTGTCTTAGTGTTTTAAACTTTAAATTTGCATTCTTTGAGTCTAGTTTAGTGTTTTATATTATGTTTTTACGTTTTTGAGTCAGTTTCCAAGAGATTTGCAATCCCTCCTAATCCCCGGTCCAGAACGATCCCTACTTGCACTTATACTACAAATCGTCAAAAAGAGGGTTTAATTTGTGTGCGCATAAATATCGCATCAAATTTTGGCGCCGTTGCCGGGGATTAGCAACTTTGCTAATCCCTTGGTTCTTTTCTTTTTTTTTGGTTTAGTTGTTTTCGTTTTAGTTTCTAACTTAGTGTTGTTTTCTTTGTTTGTTGTTACTTTTGATTTTTGATTTAGTTCTCTTTCTTTGATTTTAGGTACTAGAGAAGTAAGATATGGATTTTGCTAGCATTCAAGCTCAATTGGCAAATCTTACTTCTAAATTGTCGCCGTATGCCGAAAGGACCACAATGCAGAGTGTCCCTACATTTGGTGCTTCATATAGGCAAGGATTTCAAGCCAATCAATGTCCACAAAGAGATTGGAGGGATCATTCAAACTCTATATGGTGGGAAGATCAACAAGTTCAACGTGAAGCATATTGGCAACCATATGAGGAGTTCTATTCAAGACCTATGCAGCCACCACAACTTCATATGCAATATGCTCAATTAAATTCAAGTTCGCCAGTAGATTATATTCAAATTCTTAATGAAATAAATTCTTTGGCGCATGGGTCACAAAATCAAGCCAAGGAGGCTCAACAAGAAGCATATTGGCAACCATATGAGGAGTTCAATACAACACCTATGCAGCCACCACAACCTCCCCCACAACAAGTCCAATCAAGTTCAAGTATGTCCATGGATAATGATAAAAATTTTCAATTACTAACCTCTTTGACGCAGGACGAACAAAATCAAGACAAGAAGTTGGGTAAATTGGACGAGCAATTTGGGCAGATTATGGAGTTCATGAAACAAATTCAAGAGCAAAGTGAACTTTCCAACTCAACTATTGAAAACTCGAAGGAAGATTTTGAAATCCATAATGCTATCACTTTGGGAAGTGCTATGGAGGTTGAAGCTGACCTAAAAATGTCCAAACATAGCCTAGAAGTGGATGAAGAGCTGCTAATTGAAGAGGAGGAAGAAGACATGCACACGGCAAGGGTAGAACAACCCTTGCCGCAGCCCCCTAAGCCCTCTAAACCACCCACCACCAGTAAGGACGTCCCAATTTCATGTTATTTTGATGTTATTCCACCCAATGTCCCTTTTCCTAGCAGGTTTTTGATTCCCAACCAAGAAGAGAGTAAAAAGGACATCGTGGAAGCCTTCCCAAAGGTGCAAAATGCTATTCAAATTCTTGGTGCAACACAGCAAGTTTTAGATGGTGTTGAATTCTTCAAAGGACTTTGTACACCAAGAAGAATGATTCAAGAGAAGGTAGTGGCTGGAGAAGATGTAGAAGGCATTAAAGAGGACAAATTTGAAACCACAATTCCCAAGGAAGTTGGATTTTATGACACGGGACAAGTCATAACTTTCGAAGGGGTGTTTATTCTGGAGTTCATTTTGGAGCACACAGGTAAGCCGCCTCCCCGAATTTCAATTTTCTTTTATACTAACATGTGGTTAATGATTCAGGCACCCAATCTGGAATTTAAACTATTACCGGATCATTTCAAGTATCACCGCCCATTCAAAGATAAATTCCATGCCGTTTGATTTTATTTATGTTAATAAAAAAAAAAAAAAAAAAGATACTAAACATGGAGAAAGGTGGAGCTTCACAAAGGTTGTTTACGTGAAGCCCCACTGCGAGGCGCAGAAGCGGAAGGCGCAGAAGCGGGAGGCATAGAAGCGGGAGGCATCGGAGCGGAAGCCATCGGAGCGGGAGGCATCGGAGCTAGAGCATTCCAGGCCTCAATACTTGGCCAAGCGCTGGATGACCCAGGAAAAAGGTGCCTCTGGAGATAAGACGCAAGCCTTTGACGGTCACTGTGAATTCGACCCTCAGATTCTTGCAGCTCATCAAGCTTCCTTTTCATCCCCGACGAATAGTTATTTGCAAGCACATGCAAACTTCTATTCTCGTACTTAAGCTGCTGGATCTCTTGCTTAAGTCTTTCCACCTCTGCCATCAACGATTCCACCTGACGAGAGCGGGCAAGCAGGCGTAGGCCCATGTTGGACACAGAGCTCGCACACTGAACACTAAGTGCGAGGGACTCTTGAACGGCCAACTCATCAGACCGTCCTGACAGCAGCCTACTATCTTTTGGAGTGAGGAGGTTCCTAGCTACTATTGTAGCTGTTGTGGCGTTCTGCATCACAGAGTCTTCACCTGAAAGAGGACCGTTAGAAGATAAAAAAGAAGGGCGCCATACGTTACCTTGACGCGGCGCGCCCGTATCACTGCTAAGGCTCAATTCCAAGCTAAGGTTCGATGAGTTTGCCATTTTTTCAAAGGTGTTCAAAGATAGGGGTTGATGGAGTAAATTTTCAAAGGGTCGGAGTCGATTTTCAAGAATGGGAGTTCTTCAGAGTGTGTTTGTTGTGGTGATCGATAGCTCAATAAAAAAAGCCAAGGCGACGCGTCCACCAATTCAAAAAGCCAGAATTTCCGGCGTAATTTAGGCGACGTTTTCTCGGCTTTTCAGAAGGCGCGTTCAACTTTGTCAAAAGATTTCTTCTTTTCAGACAACACGTGGAGGCCATCATCACAACTACACATCTTTAGCCGACAAGCGCAAAGTTCGGCGACGCTTTCTCTGCTTTTCAGAAGACGCGTGCAGCTTTGTCAAAAAGGAGCCGCATCTGCACTACCACGTGTCGCTCAGAAATCGAAGGGGCGTCGTTCAGAAATCGAAGGGGCGCCTACTCAGAAATCGAAGAGGCGTATTCCGAGATCGAAGAGGCGCTACTATTTCAAAAAGCCGGAATTGCGGGATCAAAACGTTTGTCGACAAGGGTAAAAAGTACCACCACTTGATATTATCTCTATATATGTCGACCTTCGTCTTTTATGGCAGGGCAAACCTGAAGAAAATGCCCAACTCTCCCTCACCTCTGAGGGCGCACTCCCAGCAAAGCCTTTCGAAATACTAAATTTTTTCTTCTTCCCCAAAGATGATACCAGATGCCTGGAGTAAAGATGACCCAGGAGGAAATACATGTGCTGATTCATGCACCGCTTCTTCAAAAGCAAAGGTATCTCATATCATCAAGGTCAAAAGCAAAAGTATCTCATATCATGCTCTTTCCCTGTCTTTTTCTTTGTCCTTGTTCTTACTCGCATGGCAAAGTAAAAGAAGCAATCAGCCGGCACTTGGAGTCAATCTTTCGATCTGGAGCCAACTGCCTGGAACCTATTCCTGATTGCTTACCTAGCGTTGCTCTCGAGTAGTCATCTTCAACGGTTGATACACTTCCGGAGAAGGGACCACTTCTGCAAAGGGGAGCGAGTAAGGCAAGTGAAAATGATACATTGAAGCATGTGGAGACAAACATAGGCTGAGTTATCCTCCAACCCTTTTCAATACGAATTGGAAAGATTGAACAAAGAAACAGATAAAAGGGATAAGCTCAGACCTTCGGGGGAGACCAAATGAACCATCATGCTGCCCAGTTCAAGAAGTAGCACAAAGGAAAATCAACGATGGGCAGAAACCAGTTCAAGAGTAAGCCTGTGGAATCACAAAGATCAAAAGCCTCAATGCAATTACCAAGGAGAAGATGGAATTTACACTCTATAACCAGATTTG
Organism: Pyrus communis; assembly: GCF_963583255.1. Lineage (NCBI taxonomy): Eukaryota > Viridiplantae > Streptophyta > Magnoliopsida > Rosales > Rosaceae > Pyrus > Pyrus communis. Next base: position 11,433,474 of record NC_084807.1, read on the forward strand.
CGTCTCTAAACTCTTCTCTTTGTTAATTACATTCTGCCATGTTTAGTATGTTTAAGTGATTTCTGTGTATTTACTTATGCTTTGTGTGAATCTATGCTTAAAACATTGAGGACAATGTTTGATTTAAGTGTGGGGGGGTAACTAAGTATATTAGATGCAAATTCGTGGGATTTTATCACCCATAACTTCAAATGTTGTTCCTTGCTGTTTTAAGGTGTTTTTAAGTTGTTTTAGAGTGTTTTAGTATGTTTTGTTTTTATAACTTCAAATGTTGTTCCTTGCTGTTTTAAGGTGTTTTTAAGTTGTTTTAGAGTGCTTTAGTATGTTTTGTTTTTATAACTCCGAAAATCACATAAAAATTTGAAAAACGTGTTTTAAAAAGCCTAAAAAGAGTGTTTTGAGTCGTTTTTGTGTGTTTGTGTCTTAGGATACCTTCCAACACAATGATAAGGATTTGGTTTGTAATTGCATGACTGTTAAAAAGAGTTATAAACATAGAGAAAAGTTTGATTTACTCTTGGTATATGCTTGGTTATGGTTATAATGTATGACTTCACATGCAATCATAAAAGAAAAAAATTCGTTTTTGTAACATGCTTGAAGGAAGGAACTCAAACAAACGCTACAACCCTGAGAGACTTGAACCTATAACGTTCTTTGGAGAGTATAATCTGTGATTTCTTGTTTTCTAAAGTCGTTGCATGATCTCATTATTCTTTGCTTGGTTACTACTTAGAAGGCGTTTCATCATATAGTTCCAAATGCTAGAACTCATGCCCTTTTCATTCAAAGCATGTTATTGATTTGCATAACACATATTCAAGAAGAAGTTGTAGTGACCACCACCATAGCCAAATAAACTTACTTCCCATACTTCGTATTTGTTGTAAGTTTTAACCCCGTTGAGCCTTGTTTAGCTTTTATTCTTTGTTTTCCCACATTTCCCTTACCTAGCTTAGTGTAGGACTTTCCTATACCCTTGTTCTTAAAGTATAGTGAGCATGACTTAAATGAATTCCTTTTGAGTTACATTATGCAAGAAAATGAGTGTGGGGGAGTAAAAGTTTGTTTTTACGTTTATATGTATGTTTCGAGATTCAAAAGAAAAAGAAGAAGAAAAGAAAAAGAAAAAAAAAAAAAAAAAAAAACAAAAAAGGAGTGAAAATAAGTAAGAATGAACTCACGAGCGTTGATGGTTGAAGAAAGGGTCCAAAAAGTTGAATATGGCCCTAAGTTTTGTGTGACTTTCCCTTGGGTGTTCAAAGTTGATTTTTGCGTTCTAAAGGGAATTCTAAGTGCCTAATTCAAATACTTTGCTCACTATTGCTTTAAGAATGTTTGTTTATCCTTCACCTTTCTTTGTTAGCCAAACACCTTTAGCCCCGTTACAACCCTTGACTTCTATCTTGAGTGTTATGTATTTCAATTGTGGAGTTTGAACTTGGTATGAGCTTATGGTGTCACTGGTTCTCGCGTCTAAGTAGTAGCATTCCATTCATGAGATCATATCTAAACATGCTTATTAACTCCAGAAAATGCTTTCCTTATTATAACATATGTGAGTGTTCGTCTACATGTTTACATCAATCTCTCACATATAACTAGTGTAGGGTGTGTAGTCAGAAAATCTGTGTGAAAATAGAGTGCATTCTAGTAAGGAATTGAGGAAATTCTCTAAAGGCATGTTACTACTTTCGAAATGTGTTTTAAATGCTTAATTGTGAACTAGTATGTGGTGACTATGATTAAGAATGTACTTAACTGTAAAGATGGCTAAAAATCTATGGGACTAATGATTTTTAACTTGTCATGTGCATTGGAAATCTGAGACGATTGTTGGAAGGTGTAGGTTGTGTTTTGTTCGTTTTGTTTTGTTTTTGGTTTCTTTTGTTTTGTTTTGCTCGAGGACTAGCAAAAGCTAAGTGTGGGGGTATTTGATAGGAGCATATTCATGCGACTTAAATGGCTTGTTCTCGTGCATTTACGTTATGTTTCTTTAGTTATTTTAGTACTTTAAGCTATTTTCGTGTGTTTATAGGTCCAAAGGGCTAAAGGAGCAAAAAGATGCATTTTGGAGACTTTTGGAGCACTTTTGGGCTAAGGATGGATAGCTTATGCTTGGAGCCAAAGTGTTGGACGAAATTGAAGACCTAATTGAAGACCAAAGTGTTGGAACCTTGTTCTCTTTAGTTTTAGGACATTTAAAACCTTTCCTAATCCCAATCATGCCATGCATAACACACATCCATTCTAACACATTGTCATTGCACATGCATTTCCTTCATTAGTTAATTCACATGCTCCATACTTATCATCACCACTCATTACTTATCACATATCATCACCACTTATCACTTATCATTCACCACTTATCATATCATACATTCATTTATCACTTATCATAATCATTCACTTATCACTTAACATATCATACACTTATCACTTATCACTCATAATCACCTACAACATCCACCTACTTCACCTACAACATCCACCTACTCACCTACAACATCCACCTACTTCACCTACAAATGACATAGCCATATGTTCCCTCCACTACTCCTATAAATACCCTTGCATTCATTCATTCATGGACATCTCATTTTCATACACAACACACCACAAACACTTCCCCTTAGAATCCAAAACCGTGAGTCCCCCTTCCACTTCTCCTCCATTGCTTCCATTTCCACCACTCCTCTACCATTTCCATAATCCCCCAAACCTCACCTTAGACCTTGTGCTACAATAACGAGGAAGATAAGAGGGCCTAAACGTTCATACAATTCAAGTTTGAGTTGTTGGAATGTTTAGGTGTTTCTTTGATTTCAAAGTTTAAATTCAATTCTCTTTGTTTTGTACGTATGAGGAATGGAAGAGAAGAGTGCCTAAACGTTCATACAATTCAAGTTTGAGTTGTTGGAATGTTTAGGTGTTTCTTTAATTTCAAAGTTATGAGGAAATAAAACCCCCTTTAGCTAGAGGGTGATTCGAAACTATGTTTATATTTGCAATATGAATTGATTAACTTTCGTTGGAATTTCATAAGTTGTTGATTCAATTTGTTTAACCGTTTGATTGATAACTTATTTATGTATGTTTATTAAGAATGCGCGCTTAATTTTCATGCATGAATATGACGCTAGAATATAAGTGAATTTCACCTAATCGTTATGAACTTATATTCACAAGTAGTGGAGGTTGCTTATAAACAATCGCGTTAAACGAATTCTTGGCATAAGTTTCATGCGTATTCCATAGTAACGAATGCCTCGTCAACACTTATAGTTTTCATGTTGCTTAATGATCTTTGATTGTATCTTTATTGTGCTGTTCACGTAAAGGACTTTTGGAGAATGTTGTGAATTGCGTTGCGCTAACCCATCCAATTCATTAACTTAAGGAAAACTTGACGGTTAATTTAAGCGGACCTAATTAACCCGGAGTGTTGAGTTTCATAATTTATTGAAAGACCAACTGAGAATCAATATTTTATGCAAGTGTAACATGTGTGGAGAAGAACCCCTTGGCTATTCCATCATCCATATTTTTATCACCTTTGTATTTACGTTTTGCCTTTAATTACAATTTGTGCAATTTAGCTAATTTCGTCAAATCAAACCCCCCCTTTACTTTCCTGTTCTTTAGTGCTTAGAATCTGTTTAGTTTATGTTTTAAAGTATTTTTTTTGTTTTTTGGTTTGTCTTAGTGTTTTAAACTTTAATTTTGCATTCTTTGAGTCTAGTTTAGTGTTTTAACTTTATTTTACGTTTTTGAGTCAGTTTCCAAGAGATTTGCAATCCCTCCTAATCCCCGGTCCAGAACGATCCCTACTTATACTTATACTACAAATCGACAAAAAGAGGGTTTAATTTGTGCGCGTATAAATCTCGCATCAAACCCTAACGCTGTTACTGAGTACACTAAGGTAGACTACGGTTTCCGGAAGACTGCATACGTTATGTCCTTCGAGCAGTAAAGCCACGCCAAACTTATACAACTGCACATTCTTGTGAAAGGTTAAACAAGCTACCGTGCATAGACGAAGCTTTATCCATTGCCGACTTGCTACGCAGTCGATAAGCTTCACCTCTGCCAAGCGTGGAATGATCATTTAGATCTGCACTAATTCCTAAAGTGTTGTGATACTTGCTACGCAACCCACGAAATTGGTTACATAAAGAGCAAGGAGTTCTCTCAAACCTTTGCTTATGAAATTCCATACAACCGCATACTTTTGATACGAAAGGTTAGCGAATTTCATAACCCAAAGATCTTTAGTATGTTGTGATGTAAGCCACACAGCTCAAAGGATTAAAGAAAGCCAAGGTTAACAGCCTAGTGGTCACGTAGACTCGTTCGCTTCTTGATGTGAAAATTAACTTGACACACAAATTAAACCCTATTTGTGACAATTGTAATAATGAAGTAAGTAGGGATCGTTCTAACCGGGGATTAACTAGGGGTGCTAATCTAATTTGAATTGACTCAAAAACACAAAAACTAAACTTAAAGACTCTTAACAAGACTACTATGACTCAGAACAGCTTTGAACCACTCAAAACTGCCTAAAACAATCAAATTGACTCAAATAGAAACTAGAACTTAATTTGGACGAATTTGAAAGTGTTTATGACTCCAAATGCTTAAGAACACAAAATAAAACAAATTCAAATGACTAAGACTCAGCAAAATATGGGGGGATTGTGGTTGGATGAATTTAAACTAAATGGGCAGATTGTAAAGAAATCAGATTTTAAGACGAAATTGTGATGAATCAATGGATGATGGAATAGCTAAGGGGTTCTTCTCCACACATGAAATATGTGCAACATAAATCAATTTCCAGTTATCAATTCAATAAGTTATGAACCTCGACACTCCAAGTTAATTAGGTCCGCTTAAATTAACCTTCAGATTCCCTAGAATCATTGAATTGGATGAATATGCATCGCAAACAAATTATTCCTAACAAGTTCTCTATATGAACAGCATGATAAAGATACAAGTTAGAATCATTACGTTCTTTGGAAATCATAAGCATCGACAAGGCATTTGTAACTATGAAAAGCATGATACGCTTGCCAGGAATCTACTTAACATGATCGTGACTAGCAACCTTGACTACTTGTGAATATAAATTCATAACGATTAGGTGAAACAAACTTATATCCTAGCACCAAATTCAAGCATGCAAATTAAGCGTGCACTCTCAATCAACATACAAGAATTATCTATTCTAAAACTAGGGAGCAATGACTGTTCATTGGGCTACAGTCAATTGTTTGCCCCTCGATTTCACGCTATTTACAACAAAAACCATCAGATTTAGGTTGGGTTGGAAAGGTAATTCCCAAAAGTTAGGGGGTAATTTTGTCCGTAGGATTGAGCCGAATTTCACTTTATTTACAAAATTGCCACCGCCTTTTCTTTCCCTCTTTCTCCCTCCCTGCTCTCTCGATAACCATCCATCAAATCCCCCGTTCTTTCCTTTTCTCACTCTGTAACCCTAGCACCGTTTCTCTCTCATTTCTCTCAAATTCGAGACTTCTCTCTCAATTCTCTCAACCTAGCCCCAGCGCTGCTCACCCCATTCCTCTTCATAATCTCAGTTAAATCCATCGTCATGGGACCTTCTTCCTCAGACCTTCATGTGTAGGTTACCTTTTCATCTAAATTAGGATCAGGGTTCTGAAATTAATTTCCCCCCAATTTTCCCTCTCTCTTTGCAATGGAAGAACATCCATCGTCTTCCTCATCTTCTTCTTCTGCTGCTGCTTCGACCAGTAGGAATACTTCAGGCGGTGCTGCTGTTGCTGCCACTGCCGCTATGACGTTTGAGAGCTTCGCAGCCTGCACTCCTGAGGCCGGCTACCAGAGAGAAGGACACATGAGAGGAGAGAAAGAGAGAAAGAGAGAGAGAGCACACAAAGACAGGAAGGCCTGAGATTGAGGACAAAGGCCATGGTTGCACAGAATGACTGAGATTTGAAGCCCATGACAGCCTTAGCTGATTGAAAAGGTGAGGAGTCGTTTTCAAATCTTTTGTGATTTAGGATTAGGTTTACAAACTCTATTCATATCATGCAGCTTTAGATTCGAAATTGTGATTTTGTTCAGCAAGAATTCTAGGGTTTGTGACGTTTGTGAGGTTTATACATTTTAAATCTCCTTTTGTCTTCAAATTCTCTCTAATTTATTGCTATGTGATGTAACTCTTATTCTGTATATTTTACTGATCAATTGAACATGCAAAGGTAGTGATTGAAGCCTTTTGTTGCTGAGAATCTATTAGATCGTTTAGAGATAAAAACCCAGCTTTTTTTAAAAATTTAATTTTTCTTCTTCGTTTAAATCTATTAGTTCTACTTAAGGAATGAATTATGATCAGAATTTGTTTCAGGGAATGGGAGAGCGAAATTGGAGAGAGAATGTCGAAATCGGCTAAGATCGAAGATAAAGACGGAGATTTCTAAGTATCAGTTCTCTTTTAGTCTAGAAAATGTATGTGTTTGAAGGAGTTCGGGAATATTAGATAATTGTGTTCTTTTTTAACATCTAAGTTGCCCATTTTGTTTGATTTTCATTTCTTGGCAATGTTTTTCCTTCTATTGATTTAATGTAGGAGGTTCTGATACGCCCATTGCAAGCACGCTTCCCGGACAGCTGAAGCTTCAGCCTTTCAGAAAAGCTCCCGAACTTTTCCAAAGGCTCCGACTTCTCAGAGAAGCTCCGGAACTGTTCCAAAGGTTCCAAAGGCTCTGACTTCTCAAGAACACCACCTCTCTTTCATCAACAAAGCTTGATAATTTGTTTTATTTATTTTTTTTGGAAAAATTCCCGATTTTGATTTTTTTCAATTTTTTTTTTGTTTTGTTTTTGTTAATTGCAGCTGCCAGTAGCAATTTTCCCAGTACATATGCCCTTGATACAGCTCACGCTACTGTTCCCTGTACCACTACAAGGTATGCATGCTGATTTGTCCATATTCTTATTTATTTTATTTTGTAATATTTAGCAAAATCAAACATTTGATCACCTTCTTTTGATTTTGGGTTTGGTGGGTTTGATGCGTACTGATAAATTTATTTGGTTTTGGTTGATCTGAAATTGGTGATTGCATAACACGTTAGAATGTGAATTTTCATGCGTTTTGTAATTCTGAGTCTGTGTTTGGATGCTGTAATATGTTGGATTACCTAGATACTGGCCTTCCATGACTCCCTTGATTTATGCATGATGGAACTAAGTTACTTTAGAATAGATAATTTTTCTGGTCTTCTTACTTTTGTTGGAATGTTGTTAATGTAATTTGTTAATTTTGGATATTTGTTTGTCATGGGTTCTGTAGAATTAGACTCCAATTGTGTCCTCTGGTTTTCTGATTTTTTTTCTCAAGTAGGATTAGTTCTTACCAATTTCCTATGAGATTTGTGCATGTTTGTTTGTTAATGCTCATTGCTCGGTGAGGGTTTCAGGGATGGGAGGTCATAGAGATAGAGATAGAGATAGATAGAGGGAGACAGAAAGGGAGAAGGAGAGGGAGATGGATAGAGAGGGAGAGGGAGAGGGAGAGAGGGAGACAGACAGAGAAAGAGTGATAGAGAGAGAGGGAGAAGGAGGAGTGGGGATCTCATCACCATTGCTGCAGATCCTCGATTTCATGAGTGGGAGAGGGGGGACAGTCAGAGAAAAGCACGGGGGCCATCGGGATTTGAGGGAGAGGGGTAGGGATCGTGGCTAGGGGTTTGGGTTTATCCTATCTCTCTCATCGCTTTCAGAATTCTATATATATATATATATATATGCCAATGGAAGTTAATAATTTTATTGTTCTCTGGGGTTGGTTTTGTTCATGAATAAAGTACTGTGTTTTCGTTGTATTTTGGTTTCAAGAAGTTGATGGTTTTGGGTTATGTTCTTTTTTCCCTTTTTCTCAATTCTCAGTGAGTGGCACTTTTTCTCAATGGAAGATGATAGTTCAAATGTGTCAATGGTTCTGGAAATACGATTACAAGTTTACGTACATTCAGTCTACCAACAACATTTCTATGCACACAACTCAAGACACATGGATATGTTCCAATCTCAGCGACAAGCACTACTATGAGGCCACTACCATATGCGAATATCTTCATACATGTCGGTTCCCTTTCTCACCCTCTTCATGTTTTATCCAATATTATGTTTTTTATCTGATTTCATGTGTTTTCTTGACGCTTTTCCATTCTTTGATATGGGTAATTTGTTGTTATGTTTTCATGATCTGGGTCTTTTTTCAATTTGCATTTTGGTTGTCCAAGATTTCTAAGCTTTTTTATTTATAAAAATATAAGAACAAATTAAACTGAACATCAAGGAGTTTATTATGATCAACTTTTTGAAGTGTCGGTAACACTTCGCTTTAGGAATATGTAAAACTACCAATCATTGTTTGATAATTCCTCATGTAATGAACGACTTGGACTTTACCATAAATTAATTTAATTTCTATTACAGCAAATCTGGTCATTTTCTATGTAAGTTTCCCTTCATGGTTCAGTTCTGGCATTCCCCTCAAAACATCATTTGTGTCATTTCCTCTTTTTCTGTGTTCAGCTTACATACCTTACATATATATTGGAGACTACAACGACAAAAGATGTCAGTTGAATGTATATAAAAGCCAAGCTGCTTATCTTATCGACCTCATTCACTCATGTGTCCCTCTGTTCATTCATGATTGTTTTAAATTTATTCAGGTTAAATGTGTTTTATTCATGCAGTTATGTCTAAAATAGTTGATTCCCGCCGCAACACACGGGCATATTTTCTATATAGACTAAGATTTGGTAATATATGGAGGTGAGATGAGCTATTTCATTCCGAACTAAGACCTAAGAATCTTCGCAATTCTTATCCTTTAAATTTTGCATTTTTTTAAAATATTTATTAATTTTTTGGTGATGCAGGTAGATGAACATGTTCGAAGGGAAATCATGAGCCATAGATCACTGAAGCATCCGAATATCATTCGATCCAAAGAGGTTAGTGATCATAAAATATTTTCATTTTGTATTTTTTTTAAATATTTATTTATTTTTGGTGATGCAGATGCAGATGGATGAACATGTTCAAAGGGAAATCACAAACCATAAATCACTGAAGAATCCGAATATCATTCGATTCAAAGAGGTCAGTGATCACTATTCAATCCTTTTTTAGGTTTCAAACGATACTATTAAATGGTTTTCAACATTGGATTTAATAAACCTCTAATACAGGTTTAGAGTTTTGGTTTGGCTTTGATGTTTTCCACCATCACAGATTTTCCCTGATTCTTTCTATTTTTATTATACTTATAAATGAAATTGTTCCCTGGATTGCAGTTACTTTTCAACATCCGACAACACTGATATAGCATTTGATGTACACTTCACTTTTGAAACCCAATCGGAATTATGTTCCGGTCAATATTGAGGATCCAGGTAGTTCTAGGTCTCTCTTTTCTCTCTTTCCCCCTCCCTATATGTAGTTTAATCTAATTGAATAGCTCTATTTATTTAAGATTTAGTTGCGTTCGTCATTACTGAAATTTGTTGCAAGAAATTGGGGGATGAATTTGGTTTCGGGGGAATGTTATCCTTTTTTATTCTTATACTGCACAGAAAGAAAAAAAAAGCAATGCATTGGGTGCAAGTATGTGTTTTTTATCATTTATTTCTGTAGTTTGAAAGTCAATTGTGTTTTTGTTGCCGCATCATATAATTATTCAAAATGCCCTTTTTAGCATTTCAATACCATTTGCACGTCATTGTTAGCACTTCGAATACCTTATCCCCAATTTCAAGATCATGCAAAACAATGTGACATTGCCTCTCTGTTTATCTTAACATTGCCTCTCTGTTTTTGGTATCTTTGTTTATCTCTCTGACAGACGAGTGCATGGTTGTCACATAATCACATTACTTGTTTCTTTATCAAATTGTATACGATTTCTGATTCTTTCACGTATCAGACAATATAACGAACTTGAACCCAAAGAAGACAATAAATGTCAGGCAGCTATGTACAGGTGACATACAAGCATCTGTATTTCATTCGAAAATCAGGTGAAATACAGGTGTTTTTATCTGCAAAAAATTCGGATATGGTGTCCTAATAACTTTCTCATGCTATTCTATTTGATTCTTTAATAAAAGTTTTGTAGTTTTTAGATTTGGTGGATCTTAGTAAATTAGGTAGTAAAAAGTACTCTTTTGCTTATTCTCAATGTAGTCAAATTTTATCAAGACAATTTGAGCGGGGAAAAACAATGTCAAACATATGTCGTATATATAAACGTTTCTTTTGGTTGTGAAGATACACTATGGAGTGTGCATATTTGAATTGTCAGTTTCCTCAAGTGTATTCAATCTCCCATTTCATTATATAGACCTCACGTGGTACTTAATTGTTCTCCACTAAGATGCATGCTTCAGTACAATCGAATGAAAAAAATAAAAAAGACCATTGCAATGTTGGTATTTCGTATATCTTATTTATAACTATGTTTTCTATTGCAAATTATTGCCACAACAATTTATCTACGTGAGGTCCATGTGGCTATTATGCGTGCATTATTTTCTTCTAAGTGAGGATACGGGAAGTTTTCCTCATTATGCTCCTATGCCCAGTTGGTCGGGTGTATATGACTTGCAGTGAGCTCAGGGACACAGATTGGTTAGTTCATCCATGATGCTGAGTCCTATCTTGAATGGTATCTTGGCCGCCGCGTTTTAGATGCTTAGGTCCGTGATTGAAGTGTTATTTGTAGTTTTTTCTTCTTTTCAGAATTCATAATGTTTGCAACTATAAAAAACAATATACTTTTATACCTCTGTTTATCTTTTCTTTGTTTTCATGAGAAAGTAATTGTCATTGGCAGCACTATAAAAAAACAATCTCTCTGCATTATTCTCTGCTTCATACATAATTACATGATTTTAGGTTTAATATCTAGCTTTTTAGTTGTAGATTACTTATATGGGTCTTTAACTGCAATATCAAATTTCTTACTTTTTTCATGTTTTTACTTTTTACTTGCTGATATCTATTTTAGAATGTGGAATTATATCTAATATTTGTTTATTTTCTGACTGTCTTAATGCCTCACTGTCTGTAGATTTTAAATTTTGGTAAGAACCATGAAAATGATTGAAAAGCATGATGTTGTTTTCGAAATATATATTAGCATCCCCTTCTCACCCAACTGCCAAAATCAGGTGGCTTAACTTGAGGTGTTTTCAGATATTGTAATTGAATGAACAATTAGGTTACACTTTAACAAAAATGTGTAAAAAGGGTTGATAATCGCATTTTTAAGAGAGAAGTACTATTTTGTCTAACCCTTTTGAGTTCCCATATATCTTCATTGTTTCATTTATACATCTGTTGGAGGATTGGAGGGGATTGGGAGGCAGATGAGTGAGACTTCTGATGGTTACACAGAAATAAATGGTCTCTCACATCTTGAACCAAATTATTATTGGTTTGGCAGGTATGAATGATTCTAGCCTTTTTTTTTAGAGGAACTATGCTTTCCATTTCAAACAGAATATTCTGTTATTAGAAGCAATTACATAGAGTTTGGCCAACTAAAATGGCTGGACAGAAAAAATGGTCCTAATTGTTCACTCTCTAATGATGTTGGCAAGTAACGTTGATTGTTCTAAACGCTGGCAGTGCTTCTGTTTTCCACAATGTAAGCCCAAGATTATGCGATGGTGCTCAATTTGGATTTGTTGCATAGCTAGAAGGATTATCTTGCAGTAATTGTTGAAGACCGTTATATGCCAAGGTATTGATTCTTTCGAATCCCAGTTAAAAAAAAAAAGTCAGATTTACATATATTTTGCATCATTATAATTAGTCTACTTGGGTTAGCTTAAGATTACAAAGAACAGCCTACTACATGGGGGAATAAATCTTTCTTATAGCATGCATATCCATATATAGCAAGCAAAGTTTCACTTGGTTCTTAGGCACTAGACCGTCTTTCCTTTAGCTTATAATTAGCTGCTCATGAATTCTTGGCATCTTATTTTATTCTTCTTATTGGGGTGTTTTACAGCACCGTATATTTTTTCAAGGAGCTTCCTCAGTTTGTTGTCAAGGCTGGTTCAATTTTAAGTAATATTTATGGTGTAGATTGGGAAAACAAACTTGAGGTATTAATTTTTCAGAGATAGTTTATGCTTGAAATTAGCCTTGTTTTTATATCTTCCAACATTCTGTTTTCTTGGAGTTACTGTGTGCTTGAAAACTTGCTGAAACAACAATGGAACAGTTATTTTGTTTTTTGTTAACTGCTGAAACAGGTGCTAGGCCTACAGGCCATATATTTTGCTACCTTAACTGCAGGGTAAAATATGTCTGGACTGCATCTTGCTTTTGTTTCTTACGGAAATAGGCATCCTGCATTTTTTTTCTTTGAACATTAGTGCTTGAAAGCTTAGCTGCTGAAACAAAAACAGAACACTTTTAATGTTTTTTGTTAACTGCTGAAACAGGCCGTTGGCCTACAGGACATATATTTTGCCATCTTAACTTCAGAGGCAATATATGTGTGAACTGTATGTTGTTTCTGTTTCTTATGGAAACAGACAATTTTTTGCAATCACACCTTTTGTAATCAAGAACATTTTGTTAATTGTACAATGTCTTTTCATATCAGTTATGTTGAATGTATACAAAAATCAAGATGCTTATCTTACCGAATATTTTCACTCATCTATCCTTCTATTCATTCATGATTATGTTTAATTTATTCGGGTTAAATGTGTCTTATTCATGCAGTTAAAGCTGGTGCATTGAAGTCCCGCAGCAACGCGCGGGCATATTTTCTAGTAAGTTCTAAATCAGACGGTTAAGCAAATTGTATTCAAAACTTATGCAACGATAACTGGAAGTAATCAACTTATTTCACATATATAATCATGGTTTCGAATCACCCCCTAACTAACTAGGGGGTTTAGCCTTTCATGTTCACAAAAAGAGAAATAAAATTGAATTTAAACATAACGAACAAAGGATGGATTACACCTAAAACGGCCAAGAAATCCACTTGAATTTCTGCACGTTTTAAATTCCTCTTTCTCCTTCTCCTTGCTGCGGCAGAGATGGTCTAGGGGTGTTTTGGATGTTATTTTGGGTTGGGGATGGATTTAGGGAGGTTTGGTGGTGCGGCAAGGTTGTGGAGTGATGGAGGAAGGTTTGTATGGTAGCTGGAATGGTGGAGGAAGGCACGGCAAAGCTGGGAATTGGCTGGAGTGGTGGGTGAATGCACGGCAAGGCTGGGAATTTTGGTGATGAATGTGTCCCTCCCCATGAAGAGTGAATGGGAGAATATATGTATGATGGTGGCTGAATTAATTAATGGGAGAGAATGACTAATTAATGCATGTAGGGTGCAGCTAGGTTGGAAAGGTGTGGAAGATGGCTGGAATTAAGGGAATGCACGGCAAAGGATGGTGGAAAGTGTATGGAATGTGGCTGCAATACGAAAAGAATGACTATTTAATGCATGTAGGATGCAGCTAGGTTGGAAAGGTGTGGAAGATGGCTGGAATTAGGGGAATGCACGGCAAAGGATGGTGGAAAGTGTATGGAATGTGGTTGCAATATGAAAAGAATGACTATTTAATGCATGTAGGGTGCAGCTAGGTTGGAAAGGTGTGGAAGATGGCTAGAATTAGGGGAAGGAAATAGGTTTAAATCAGAAATAAAAGGGCAAGGTGGCTGCAAGGAAAAGGATTAGGGTCTAGGTGCATTGAATGGGCCTAAAATACCCCCCCTTGCACGGCAAGGGAAGGGAAATAGGGTTAAGGCACGGCAAATGGGTTTAAAGTGGGCTAGGGCCATTGTTTTGTGTCCTAAAGTGCATACAAGGCCTTCAAAGTGGCTAGAAAATACGGACGTTTAAGTTTAGGAAGGTTACCAAAACGGGAAATCTAGGGTTAACTTTCCTACTTCAAGTAGGAAACCTTGTTTGAGTAGGATTCCTCGTTTTGGTAGGAATTCATCGTTGGAGTAGGAATTCGTCGTTTCTTCAAGTCTTCAACTCATTCATTCCTTTTTCGCTCCAAAAGACTCCAATTTGCATCTTCTTGCACACTTTGGCCTTATAATCTGAAAATACACAAAAGTGGCCTTAAACACTAAAATAACTAAGTAAACACAACATAAATGCACGAGAACAAGCTAATTAAGTCGCATGAATATGCTCCTATCACTTCTGTAAGTAAGGCGTCCGGCTGTCGACCCTATAACTAACAACCTTGCAAAAGATCTACACCAACACATACAGCTACATAGGCTAAGGAGGCCTGTCAGCTTATAGAAAAGTAGCATGCCTACCGCTGGTCTAAAGTTAAAGGTTGGGCGTAAACAAAAAAATGAAGATGAAGAAAAGCAAAAGAAGCAAGTTTATTAAATTTTCTAGAAAATTTGATAAACAAATAGCAAAGGCCGAAGTAGTTCAAGAAAAACAAAAGCAACAAGGAAAACAAAGATCCAAAAGGCTAGCTAGAAAGACTACCCTTCAGCAGCTTGGACATTCCAAGATTACTCGGCCGCCAAACCTTCAGCAGCCTCAACGCTCCCAGCAGTGGCATCATCCAGCGCTTCAGCCTCGGTTGCCCCAGCCTAGGCACTAACTTCTCTGACTACTTCACTAATGGAGGCCTCAAATGTAAAGGTAAACAAGTCGTCCACAGAAATGGAGAAGGTCTTGAAGTCTTTCCTAGCAAACTCGAAGTCAGACGGCCTACCAAAGAGATGATCTACATAACCAGCTTGTAGAAATCGGCCTGACTCTGAACAAGTGAAGCCTCGAGCCTAGCCTTCTCACCTTTCAACTGCTCATTCTCCTCAAGCAAACCAACACGAACGCACTACAGTTCATCCACTTCTTTCTTCAAACTATCATTGATCTTCAGCGTACCTTGGAGTACCAACATTTGGGGCTCAAGCCTATCAACGACCTTCTTGAAGTGGATCACTTGGTTATAAGCAACAATCAACTCTTTATCCTTTGCATAAGCAATGGAAGGAAGCTCAGAAATAGCACGCTCAAGATCTTGAATTTGAGGTATGTAACATCCGATCTCCTTCTCTACACTTTCATACTTAACTTGGATCGCGTCAAACCTAGTCTTCAAGTCAACAATCTCTTAGCGAGCAGTCTCAAGCTGCAGAGAAGTAGAGGCAGAGATATTAGACTCTTTCAAAACGACAAGCTCAGATTGCAACCTTTTGGTCTTCTCGGCAGAATAATAAGCTTCGGCTACCATAGCTTTTGCCACCTCCTTGGTAGCCTTGGTATCCTCTTGGTCAAGGAGCATAGACTCGGCTGCCAGAATAACTGTCTTTTGCATCATTGAAAGTAGAGCAGTTTTCCTATAATCGGCCGTATGCTTTGCAAAGGAACTTAGCCAAACAACCCCTTTAACACCATCGACAAATTTGGCACAGCATCTATGTCTTCAAGTAGATCTAGCTTCAAAAGCACACAAATCTTAGTAGCCTCCCCAGAAGCAGGCTTAGTGAATTTCTCACAACTGCCCACTCAAGCAGTCTCCTTTTTCTTAGCAGGCGAATCAGCCTTAGTAGTAAAAGGCGTACCACTTTAGCGTTAGACTCCACCTTATCGCTCTTCATAGTAGCAAGCTTCTCCAAAGGTGAACCAGATTTGGCTCCCAACGGACGTCTTAACACTGGTTATACTGCGTAATCCTATCAGCAATCAAACAAGCCATCTTTGTGATGTGAAAATTAACTTGACACATAAATTAAACCCTATTGTAGACAATTGTAGTATATATGCAAGTAGGGATCGTTCTAGACCGGGGATTAACTAGGGATGCTCATCTACTCAAAAACATAAAACTAGGCTTAAAAACAAAAAACTAGAATCTAATGACTCAAAACAGGCTAAATAAACTCAAAACACACAAACTAAATTAAATTGACTCAAAACAGGTCTTAGAAAGGGATTTGGACGAAAATTGAACTAAAAAGATTCAAAAGACTCAATATGGCAGATTCTGACGAATTGAGACAAAACTAACACAACTAAGAACTAATGGGTCATTTGGACGAATTTTGACCTTTACTTGACTCAAAAAACTAATAGAACTAAACTTAAACAGATTCTAACTAAGTTAAAACACTAAATATTAAAGGGGATTGAGTTTGACGAAATTAACTAAACAGGGCAGATTGCAAAACTAAACAGATTAGACACTAAATTGGTTGAATTGAATAGCTAAAGGCTAGTTAAAGGGTCCTTCTCCACACATGCACATATGCAACACAAATTGATTTCTAGTTATTATCCCTTTAAACCATGAATGACAGTGCCCCAAATTAATTGTGAGAAGCATAAATTAACTTTCAGATTTTCCTAGTTTCATTGAATTAGATGGAATACGCATCGACAACCCAAATTATTCTTATCACGTTCCTACTTGAACAGCATAATAGAGATACAATCAAAGATCATTAAACTTTGTGAAAATCGCCCAGAATTTACTTAACACAATCATGACTAGTGACCTTTACTACTTGTGAATATAAGTTCATAGCGATTAGGTGAAATTCCCTTATATTCTAGCATCAAATTCATGCATGAAAACTAAGTATGCATCCTTAATCAACACACAAGAACATGTTCTCAATAAATCAGTTAAGTAATTTGCATTCACAATTCAAGCAACAAAAACTGGAGGAAATGAATTCATATAGTACATATGTTCATGGCTTTGAATTCACCTCTAACTAAGAAAAACTTAGTTACACATGCTCATAACAATTGAAAAGCAAATTAAAATAAACATAGAAACAAAACGAGGCAAGAAAGAACTCTGAAAGTCTCCAATGGATGTAGATTGCTTGCGGCACAAGGTCCTCTTTCTCCTATGGAAGCCACGGCAAACTCTTTCTTCTCCCAAGGTTGCGGCAAAGGTGTATTTCTGAATGTATGGGGTGTGGTGTGGTGTGAATGAAGGAATCAATGAACGGAAGGATGAATGGCTGTGCGAAGGGTGTAAGGGGGGTGTGGCAAAGCTTAGATATATATATATATATATATATATATGTATATATAGTGCACGACAAACCCTAGGAAATTAGAATTAGGGTAAGAACTTAGCAGAAACAAAGGATTAGGGCCCTTAGGGTGCGGCACAAGGCTTGGGAAATAAGTCACAGCCTAATTAATTTCTGATATGGACTTATACAATCCAAATCCACAAGGAAAAGGACCAATTCAAATCAGAATCCGAGAGGAAACAGGTTAAGGAAATTCGCCAGAAATTAGGCCTTCTAGAAACTATGTGTTTTGTGGCAGATTTTGATACTTCTAGAAGGGATAAAAAGGGAAGCGTGTGGCACTCTTTTAGGAGCAGATAAGAGTTCTAGAAATCATGTATTTAGGCCCCCTTGCAGCTGGAAATAAGGTAGAACAAGATTAGGTTAGGATAAGATAGGATAAGGTTGTTTGGATAATGTTCAATGTTTCTTGCTCTTTCCTTATCTTCTTTGTCTTAAACTTGTTTCTCCAGATTTATTGCATGTTCCTAGCCTCATTTGACTCCAAATTCGTCCATCCACTATGCTCCATATGCAAGCTACCCATAATAAGCCCAAAACTGCTCTAAAAGGCTCCAAAATGCACTTTCTTGCTCCTTTTGCCATTAGGACCTACAAACATACGAAAATAGCTTAAAACACTATAATAAGTAGTAATTAGCTAACTAAATTCAAGGAAATAGCATAACTAAGTAGCATACATATGCTCCTATCAAATTCCCCCACACTTAGCTTTTGCTAGTCCTCGAGCAAAACGAAACAAACAAAACAAGCAAAACTAACAAGACACAACCTAAACCTTCCAACATTACCCCAGGGATTTCCAATGCAACATGACATGTTAAAAATCACCACTTCCACAGATTTTAATTATCCCTACCCTCAAGCATATATTTAACCATAGTCACCACTCACTAGCTCCCATTTAATCAATTAAAACATGATTTTGAATGTAGTAACATACCTTAGTGAAGGAAAAATTTTGTCCTAGCTAAGAACATGTAAGAACATTTGAATACATATGCATACTAATAACACTTTAAAGTAGGCATGCATTAAAAAACAATTCATAAAACCCATGACTTTCAAAGCCTAGTATATGGTGAACCATAAGACTCTTTAACAATATTAAAGAGAATAAGAATTTAGAGATTCTTTACCCTTGAAGCTCATCCTTGATTGCACAAGGGATTCACCCAAGTGGAGGGCCTTCAAGTCACCTCCTTGCTCCTTGGATCTTCCTTGTGATTTCCTCCCTTTTAGTGCTCCTTTTCTTCTTTGAGGATTTAAGGATTTGTTCTCCAAAACACCAAAGGTTTGGTGTCTCTAAGTCTCCACACCAAAGATGTAGTGTGAAGATGAAATGGATGACTTAGGGAAGAATAGATTGCTAGATGTTCCTCCCCTAAGTGGCCGGCCTCTATGTAGAAAATGAGAGAATATGTTTCACCCAAATTCAATTAGAAAACCCTTATGTGAAACAAAGCTATAATGTTGATTTTATACTTCATTTCATGTGAGTGGCAAACTTGTAATTAATACAAGTTTGCTACCCCTCACCCTTATGGCCGGCCATATGTTGTTATTGGGCTTAATTGCCCATTTTGTTTTAGTTGTCATACAACTTAAACATAATGGGCCTTGTGGACCAAAACATTTTTGTGCCCCAAAGCCCAAAACTAACTTAAACGCCCAATACGAACGTTTCGTATAATTAATTAATTATTTAATTAATCTTGACCATTCTTCAATTAAACCATTTAATTGCTTATCCATTTCATATAATTTCTTCACTTATATCCTTACTCGGTGTACGATCCATTAGGTTCCAATTAGCAAGGTAGTGGGCGATGTTACTCTTAACGATCGATTGTGAATTGAAACCACATTTCAATTCTCCCTTAAAATTAGTGTTTGCTAATCTTTAGGGCTTCCACAAACCATGGGTGACGCCTAGCAGCATGTCATGGTTACCCAAGCTAAGTTGAAGTGGTTGGAGAACCTATCCAGTTACAACAACAATGCAATACGGTCCTTCTCTAATACAATACTCTTAATCACATTGTTTAAGTGATAGTTTGTTTCATGTCTACTATCCAATGTGATACTTCTCTATATGATTCAATTGAATAAGATTTGGAACAAGCTTCCTTAGTCATATTCATATGCTTTGGCCAAAGACTCTCGAATCATATCTTAGAGTATTCTCCTTCCACCATGGAAGGTTAGAGATCCCTTGTTGTGCATTCATATGCCTACATGACTAGATAACTTGACCCCAACAATGCCGTGGACACTCCAATGGAATGCCGTTGACATAATCAAAGATCAAGGACCTAACCATTAGACATCAATGATGCCTCAGGTCAAAGGACTACTTTGCATATTGCAACTATCGAGTTCTCACATGACATGTATGTTCGAACTCTCGTTTGATCGTTGTTCAGTGTACTCGATTACTCTTTCGAGCACCTATGTGTTTGCCTTAGTGTCCAACACCAAATGACTTGAGACTAGTTCATACTCACGCTTGAGTCGACATAACACATACTAACCTTAGCGGATTGTCAATGCCCAATTGGCAATCCTATGGCTAGGAACGTTTTAGGAATGAACATAAGAGAAAGGTCTCGTTAATTTAACTAACTTAAATCACTTGTCTCTTAGATCAAATACATTCCTTGGATTCCCTTATTGCTTAAACACAAGATACTATAAATAGTGATTAACAATAAGCTTTGCCCTCTATTAAACATATAAAAGTTTAACACAATAAGTATTCCAAAAAGCTATTACATCAAATGAGTGGCTTTGTGGGCATACTTCCAACACTTAGAGAATCCCTCAATTCCTCACCGGATAAACTCTCTATTTTCACACAGATTTTTTGACTACACGCCCTACACTAGGTATATGGGAGAAGATTGATGTAAACATGTAGACTAATACTCGCATATGTATAATCAAAGAAGGCACTTTCTGGAATTATTAACATGTATTGATATGATCTCATGAATGGAATGCCACTACTTAGATGCAAGAACCAGGGATACCATATGCTCAAACCAATTTTAAACTTCACATATTGAAACACATAACAATCAAGATAGAAGTCAAAGGGTTGTAACAGGGCTAAGGTATTGGCTAACAAAGAAGGGTAAGGATAAACAAAAGTTCTTAAAGTAATAGTAAGCAAAGTAATGAAGTAAACACTTAGAATTGTCTTCTGAATGCAGAAATCAACTTTGAACCCAAAGGGAAACTTCACACAACCCTTAGGGCCAGATTTAGACTTTTGGACCCTTTCTTCAACAACCAATACTTATGAGTTCATTCTCACTTATTTTCAACTCTTTTTCTTTCTTTTCTTCAACTTTTTCTTCCTTTTTTTCTTTCTTTTTCATGTTTTTTTTTTTTTCATATAAACAAATATCTTCATGGAATTCCAACGAAAATCCTTTCCCCCAACTTTTTTTTCTGCAATTTGTATAACAAAAGGAATTCCCTCTAAGTCATGCTCCACTATACTTTAAGAACAAGGGTATGGATATTCCTATTCTAGGCTAGGTAAGGATAATGTGGATAACAAAGAAAATAGGTTAAATAAGGCTCAAAGGAGTTAATCTTACAATACATATGCAAAGGGTAAGGCTTTTTGGCTTTGGGCTTAAACTAAACAACTTCATCTTGTTATTTGTTATTGATAGGAGCATATTTATGCTACTTAGTTATGTTGTTTCCTTGCATTTAGTTACTTAATTACTATCTATTTCAGTCTTTTAAGCTATTTTCGTATGTTTTTAGGTCCTAATGGCAAAAGGAGCAAGAAATGGCATTTTGAAGCTAAATGGAGCAATTTTGGGCATGGATTGGATAGCTTAACTATAGAGCAATATGGATGGACGAAATTGAAGTCAAGAAGGGCTAGGAAAGGCTACAAATCTGGAGAAAGAAGTCCAAATGCAAAGAAGATAAGGAAATAGCAAGAAATAAGGAACCTTATCTAACCTTATCTTATCCTATCCTACCCAACCTTATCCTTTCCTAACTTTAACATTATCCTATCTTATCCTATCCAAATCAGGTTAGGACTTAAATCTAGCTAATTAAAGGGGATTAGTTACACATTTAAACACCTATTTCAAGTTCTAGAAGCCTTATTTTCGTGCATTAAGTTTATACCACATGTAACCCTTCTAGAAGTTCTAGAATCTGCCACAAGGACCATTCCTTATCCTCCTTGGAATCTGATTGAAAGTATCCTTATTCTTTGGTGATTTGGAGTCCTAATTCCTCTCATTTTCAGCCCAATTTCATGCCTCCCCTTCACCCTATAAATACATGATGCCACAACACTCAAAAACCACCACCCTCTACCACAAATTTACACCACACCATCCACCACACCTCAAGAGCTGATGTGAAAATTAACTTGACACACAAATTAAACCCTATTTGTGACAATTGTAGTAGATATGTAAGTAGGGATCGTTCTAGACCGGGGATTAACTAGGGATGCTAATCTATGTAAATAAGACTCAAAAACACTAAATTAGACTCTATGGACTCAAAACTAACTTTAGACACTTAAAACAGCAATCAATACTAAAAAAGACTCACTTTTAGACTCAATAAAGGTTTTGGACGAAAATAGGACTTGACTAGACTCAAAAGACTCAAGGAAAACAAGTTTTGACTCAACAATGAAGACTAAATAACATGGGGATTGTTTTTGACGAATTTTAGACTCAAAACAAAAACTTAGTAGAAAACACTTTTGAAAAAACGAATTTAGGTAAAATAAATGGGTAAAAGGCTAGTTAGAGGGTCCTTCTCCACACATGATATATGCATACGAACCAATTTCCAGTTATTTTTCCTTTAGACTATGAATGACAACACCCCAAGTTAGTTGCATCGCACAACTAACCCTCAAGTTTTCCTTATTTCATTGAATTGAATGAAAACGCATTACAACCAAATTATCTTTTTCAAGTTCTTTATATGAGATGCATAACAAAGATACATATCAAAAGTCATTAGGTTTTGTGAAAACTATAAGCGTTGACAAGACATTCATCACTATGAAACTCATGAGACTTATACCAAGGATTTACTTAACGCGATTGTGACTAGCAACCTCCACTACTTTTGAATATAAGTGAAACCCCCCTATACTCTAGCATCAAGTTTATGCATGCAAATTAAGTGTTAACCCCCAACCCACATACATAAACCAGTTTTAATAACTTAGATAAGCAAATCACATTCATGCCTTAAGAAATAATAACCGGACGTAATCAATTCATATAAAACATATAATCATGGCTTCAAATTCTCCTCTAACTAAAAAGAAGTTAGTTCCTCATGTTCGCAAAACAAATATAATTAAATTTAAACATTGAACTAAGACTAAGGATAGAAAGCACCAATAAAAACGCTCCACACTCCAATGGCATGCACGGCACTCCCTTGGATGGCAGATTGCACAAGTCTTCCTCTCCTTGCTTCCTTGCTTGCGGCACTAGGGTGTTGTAGAATGGATTGTGGTGTTTGATGGATGAAAGTATGAATGAATGAATGTGTGAGTGGATGAATGAATGGTGCGGCATAGGGCTGTTTATATAGGCTTAATTAGGTACACCTAGTGAAGGAAAAGGATTGCACAATCCCATTGAAAAAGGGTTAATTCAAGGCAGAAATCAAATGGGAATTGGAATAGGGATTTCGGCTAGGATTTAGGGATTCTAGAAGGTTTTGGTGCGGCATGTTTAGAGGGCTGAGATAAGGTTTCTAGAAGGGATGGTTTAGGGCAGATTCCTAAACCTAAAGGGCCAAGGATACATGATATTTGTGTAGGAGAAGGATTGCAATTCCTAAACCTACAAGGAATGGTGTTCTTGCGGCATTTGAGTGGATAAGGCTTCTAGAAACTGATTTAGGTATTTAAATGTGTACTTAATTCCCTCTAATTAGCTAGGTGTAAGTCCTAACCTGATTTGGATAGGATAGAATAGGATAATGTTAGAGTTAGGATAGGATAAGGTTTCTAGGATAGTGATAGGAGCATATTTAGGCGACTTACTTTGCTTGTTCTCGTGCATTTACGTTGTGTTTCTTTAGTTATTTTAGTCCTTTATGCTTCTTTTGTGTGTTTTCAGGATATTAAGACGTGTTTGACGAAAGGATGCATTGTGGAGTGTTTTGGAGCACTATTGGGCTAAGGATGGATAGCTTATACTTGGAGCCCAAGTGTTGGATGAAATTGAAGGCCTTGTATGCACTTGAAGACACAAAACAATGGCCCTAAACCAATCACATAACACCTTGCCATGGGCTTAACACAAACACCATTCCTTGCCATGCAAGGATGAGCAATTTGGGTCCATTTCATGTACTTAAACTCTAGCCCAATCCACAATCACTTCAAAGCCATGCAAAACCTTTCAACACCCTTTAATCATCCCCCTTTAAGTTATGATTTTATTTCCTAACCCTACATGCATTATTTATTAGCATCTTCACATGCATTCACACACACTTTACACATTCAAACACTAGCCAAAACCGTGAGCTCCCATTCCCTTATGCCATTTTCAGATTTCCACCCACTAACCTAGTCATCAACACATGCATTCCCTTCACATTCACCCACATGCACTCCCACTCTTTAATCATATGCACTCCCATTCTTTAATTCAACCACATTCTAATTCAACACATGCAATTACACACACCACTCAACCTTTTTTTTCCATCCTTTGTGCCGTGCATTCCCAATCCCTTTCCATCAATTCACATGCATTTCCCCCTAATTCCAACTCACCACAAACAAGCCACATGCATTTACACCCCACATGTCCCTTTAATCATTCAACCATAAAGCCACATGCACTCCCATTTCTCTTCCCATTCACCCTTTGCCGTGCATAACCTTGACATTTCTAATCTAATCCACAACTTTTCCTAGCTGTTTGCATGTGCATTCCCCATTCAAACTTCCAGCTTTCATTTTACATTATTGCAGCTGCATCCTCTCACCCTTTAATCATTAAGCACATGCAAAACTTCATCATTCATCACACATTCCTTGGCATACAAAACAGCACCATTTAAACCCCAAAACAACTCTTTGCCGTGCCTTTCCATCATTTCCAGCATCCACACACATTGCTGCAGCTTTCCAACTTTCATTCTTCATCATTGCATCCATTCCACATGCATTCTTCATCATTGCACCACAATTCAATTAATCCCACACTCCATGCCGTGGCCTATTCTCATTTCAGCACACTCCACATGCAATTCCAGCTTTTCTCCTTCTCTTTGCAGCCACAAGTCACATGCATTCACTCATAATCATTCACCAAACATGCAGCCACATTTCCACCCACCTCCTAGCTGTTATGTTCCCTCCATTACTCCTATAAATACCCTTGCATTCATTCATTCAAGGATCTCATCTCATTCACAACACAACACACCACACAAATACACATCCATTGCCGTGCATATCCTTCCAATCTGTGCAGTTTTTATCCTCCATTTTAGCCACTATCCAACCACTTCCCATCCCTCCAAAACACTTCACATAATCCCCAAAGCTCACCTTAGACCTTGTGCCACAACAACGAGGAAGAGAAGAGTGCCTAAACGTTCATACAATTCAAGTTTGAGTTGTTGGAATGTTTAGGTGTTTCTTTGATTTCAATGTTTGAATTCAATTTTCTTTGTTTTGTAATGGAAGAGAAGAGTGCCTAAACGTTCATACAATTCAAGTTTGAGTTGTTGGAATGTTTAGTTGTTTCTTTGATTTCAAGGTTATGAGGAACTAAACCCCCTTTAGCTAGGGGGTGATTCGAAACTATGTTTATATTTGCAATATGAATTGATTACTTTTGGTTGGAATTTCATAAGTTGTGGATTCAATTCGTTTAACTGTTTGATTGATAACTTATTTATGTATGTTCATTGAGATTGCAAGCTTAATTTTCATGCATGAATATGACGCTAGAATATAAGTGAGTTTCACCTAATCGTTATGAACTTATATTCACAAGTAGTGGAGGTTGCTTATAAACAATCGCGTTAAACGAATTCTTGGCATAAGTTTCATGCGTATTCCATAGTAACGAATGCCTCGTCAACACTTATAATTTTCATTGAACTTAATGATCTTTGTTGAATGTCTCTATCATGCGTATTCCATAGTTAGGGACTTTGATTAAGAATAATTTGGTTGTAATGCGTATTCCATTCAATCCAACGAATTTAGGGAAATCTGAAAGTTAATTTAAGCGGACCTAATTAACTTGGAGCATTGAGTTTCACAACTTATCGAAAGACCAACTGAGAATCAATATTGTATGCAAGTGTAACATGTGTGGAGAAGAACCCCTTGGCTATTCCATCATCCATATTTTCATCACATTCATATTTACATTTTGCCTTTAATTATATTCTGTCTTTTTAATTTAATATCGTCCAAACACATTTCCCCCATATTTCGTTGAGTCTTAATCATTCGTATTTGTTTTATTTTTGTATCTTTAAGCTTTTGGAGTCATAAACACTTTCAAATTCGTCTAAATCAAGTTCTAGTTTCTATTTGAGTCAATTTGATTGTTTTAAGCAGTTTGAGTCTTTCAAAGCTATTCTGAGTCATAGTAGTTTTGTTAAGAGTCTTTACATTTAGTTTTTGTGTTTTCAAGTCAATTCAAAATAGATTAGCACCCCTAGTTAATCCCCGGTTAGAACGATCCCTACTTACATCATTACTACAATTGTCACAAATAGGGTTTAGTTTGTGTGCGTATAAATCTCGCATCAAATTTTGGCGCCGTTGCCGGGGATTGGCAAAGTTGCTTATCCCTTGTCTTGAGTCTTGTTTAAATTGTTTAGTTTAGTTTCTGTTTTGTTTTAATTTTTTTTTTTTTTTGCACCGTGTGTATGTGTTTTTGTGCCGTGTGTGGCAACTTGTTTTCTTACTTGTGCCAAGTCTATTAAGTTGGTTACTTATCTTGTTTACTTTTGTGTGTAGGTACTAGTTTATGACCCGTAGCTCACAACCTGTTCGTGAGCAAATCTCCGACTTTGACGGTGATTTCGAGAGGACTTTGAGAAGGAACAAGAAATTGCAAGAGTCTAATTCTCCTAGTCCCGAACCTGAAGTAGAAGAGGAAGCCACGGATTGGGTTAAAGAGGAAATACCAACCATGGCAGCGGATAATCGAAC
The DNA here is from genome assembly GCF_963583255.1 of Pyrus communis. Lineage (NCBI taxonomy): Eukaryota > Viridiplantae > Streptophyta > Magnoliopsida > Rosales > Rosaceae > Pyrus > Pyrus communis. The sequence continues at coordinate 11,459,818 of NC_084807.1, forward strand.
CATTAAAGAGCTTTCTGCCTCAGGTTTGGCCAATGCAGCCCCTCTTTGCATTCAATACCCCGCGGCTGCCCAAGACAAGACCGATGAATTCGAATTGAAGTCAAGCTTGTTGCACCACATTCCGAAGTACCATGGGCTTTCCATGGAAGATCCCAACAAGCATCTCAAGGAGTTTGAGGTTGTTTGTTCGAGCATGACACCCATCAATGTCGATGGGAACATTCTGATGATGAAGGCTTTTCCATTCTCTCTTGTGGAAAAGGCTAAGGATTGGCTTTATGAATTGGCACCCGGGACCGTTACTTCTTGGGAGAGCATGAAGAGAGCCTTCTTGGAGAAGTTCTTCCCTACTTCAAAAGTCATTCTCTTGAGGAAGAAAATTAGCGGAATCCAACAAAGTCAAGGAGAATCTTTTCCGGCATACTACGAGCGTTTTAAAGCCCTTGTTGCATCATGTCCTCAACATCAAATGAAGGAGGAGCTTCTCCTTCAATACTTCTATGAGGGCCTTCTTCCCATTGAAAGGCAAATGCTCGATGCTTCGGCGGGAGGTGCATTGGTGGACAAAACACCTATGGCAGCCAAGACCCTAATTGCAAACCGTGCTCTAAATGCACAACAATATGAAGGTGTTGGACAAAGAGAAGGGCCACGACAACAAAGTGTGAATGAGGTAAGTGCAATTTCTGATATTCAGTCACAATTGGCTAATCTTACTTCTCTCGTGTCTCAGGTTGTCAAGGGGTCAAAATCACAAGAAAACCAAGTGTGTGGCGTGTGTACAATGCAAGGGCATCCATCCGAGACATGCCCTCAATTAATAGAGAATGGGGGATGGGAATCTGCCAATGCCATAGGCTATGGGAATCAAAACCAACCGAGGAACGATCCATATTCTAACACATATAATCCAGGTTGGAGAGACCACCCAAATTTCAGATGGAGAGATGCACAACAACCTGCCCAACAATCTGCACCACAAAGGGGATTTCAACAAAACCCACCTGGATTCCCGCGACCATACCAATCCAACCAACCACCATCGTCCCAAAACAACTCAGGTTCGTCTTTTGATAATTCTCAAGTTATTCAATTGCTAACTACATTGGCGCAGGGGCAAGAAAAACAAACAAAAGACATGCACAATTACGCCAATGAGGTGCAGAATCAAGCTCAAGAGGTGAAGGAGTTGAAGAGACAACTGGGACAAATGGCTGAATTCATGGGGCAATTTAATAGAGAACAAGGCAAGTTACCAAGTTCAACGCAGGTGACTCCGAAAGGAGGATTCGAATCTGCAAACGCCATAAGTTTGAGAAGTGGTAAGGAGGTCGGAACCACCCCAAGGCCGTCCAAAACAAGTCAAGAAGAGGACATGTTGCTACAAGAAGAGGAGGAACAAGCAAAGAAGGCCACGACAAGGGTGAAAGAAACTTTGCCGCAGCCCCTTATTGTGCCAAAACCGTCCAACACGCCTAAGGTAAGTCCAAATTTGACTTTGTCAAGTTCTATTCCACTAAACGTGCCCTTTCCTAGCAGGTTTAGGCAATCAAAGAAGGAGGAGAGTGAAAAGGGCATTCTGGAAACCTTTAGGAAAGTTCAAGTCAACATTCTGCTCCTTGATGCAATCAAGCAAGTCCCTAAGTATGCCAAGTTCTTAAAAGAGCTTTGCACAACAAGGAAGAGGATTTCAAACAAGGAGGTGGTCCAGGTAAGTGAGAATGTGTCTGCAGTACTACAAAGGAAACTACCACCTAAATGCAAAGATCCAGGTAGCTTTACAATCCCTTGTATTATTGGTCAAACTAAGTTCGAACATGCTATGTTAGACTTAGGAGCTTCAATTAACGTCATGCCATACTCTATTTATGCCTCAATGAACCTTGGTGAATTGAAAAATGATGGTGTGATTATTCAGTTGGCCGATAGATCTAATGCCTATCCAAAGGGCGTATTGGAAGATGTCTTAGTGCAGGTGAATAATTTGATCTTCCCAGCGGATTTCTACGTGCTTGACATGGAGGGTTCACCCCATTCCACCCCATTGCCGATTTTATTAGGGAGGCCCTTCATGAAGACAACCCGCACCAAGATAGATGTGTTTAAAGGAACGTTAACGATGGAATTTGATGGGGAAGTCATTGATTTCAATCTTTCTGAAAGTATTAAATTTCCTAAGGACGATCATTCTTGCTTTTCTATTGATATAATTGATGATTTGGCGCAGGAATTTCTCGATTCTTTGGAGAGGGATACACTTGAAACAACAATTGCACAAGGAATTGGGCAAAAATCTGGTTTTGCCGTGCCTAGAAGTGAAGATGAGGCCGAGATGGTCGCTGCACTTGAGTCATTGCCACAACACCGTGGTAAGCCTTCTAACCCAATTTCAATTTTAGTTTCCACTAATAAGTTGTTACCCTCAGTGATTCAGGCACCCGTACTTGAGCTTAAACCGTTGCCCGATCATTTAAAGTACGTCTTCTTGGGAGACAACGAGACATTGCCCGTCATTGTCTCCTCATCACTCACGGCCATAGAGGAGGAGAAGTTGATTCGAGTGTTGAAAGAGCACAAGACGGCCATTGGATGGACTTTGGCCGATATTAGGGGAATTAGCCCGACTACGTGCATGCATCGCATACTTCTAGAGGAGGGGGCTAAACCAACTCGAGAGGCTCAGCGCCGTCTCAACCCTCCAATGATGGAAGTTGTGAAAAAGGAGATTATCAAACTTCTTGATTGTGGAGTGATTTATCCGATTTCTGATAGTCGTTGGGTGTCACCGGTGCAATGTGTTCCCAAGAAGTCCGGAGTGACAGTGGTGAAGAATGCTGAGAATGAGCTTGTGCCAACCCGTATCCAAACAGGTTGGCGAGTGTGCATTGATTATAGGAAGCTCAACGCCACCATAAGGAAGGACCACTTCCCTTTGCCGTTCATTGATCAAATGCTTGAAAGGTTAGCCGGTCATTCTTTTTATTGTTTCCTTGATGGTTATTCTGGATATAATCAGATTGTCATAGCGCCGGATGACCAAGAAAAGACAACTTTCACATGCCCCTTTGGTACTTTTGCTTATCGTCGCATGCCTTTTGGTTTATGCAATGCTCCGGCCACGTTTCAAAGGTGTATGGTAAGTATCTTTTCAGATTTTGTGGAAAAGATTATTGAGGTATTTATGGATGATTTCAGTGTGTTTGGTGATTCATTTGATGGTTGTTTGGAAAATCTCACAATGATTTTGAAACGATGTGTAGAAACTAACCTTGTGCTTAATTGGGAAAAATGTCACTTTATGGTTAGACAAGGCATAGTTCTAGGGCATATTGTTTCAGAAAAAGGAATTGAAGTGGATAAATCGAAAATAGATCTTATACGCTACTTACCCTCTCCTACTTCGGTTCGAGAGGTTCGTTTGTTTCTTGGTTATGCAGGATTTTATAGGCGATTTATCAAGGACTTCTCCAAGATCTCAAACCCTCTTTGTCGTCTCCTCCAGAAAGATGTGGCGTTTGACTTCAACGAGGAGTGTGAGAAGGCGTTCAATCACCTCAAAGAAACACTAACTTCGGCCCCTATCATAGTTCCACCGGATTGGAGCTTTCCTTTTGAGCTTATGTGCGATGCTTCCGATTATGCATTAGGAGCTGTTTTGGGGCAAAGGAAGGAAAAGAGACCGCATGTTATCTATTATGCCTCTCGGACTTTAAATGATGCACAATTGAATTATTCTACCACTGAAAAAGAACTTCTTGCTGTTGTATTTGCTTTAGATAAATTTCGTTCTTATTTGCTTGGTACTAAAGTTATTATTTATACTGACCATGCAGCATTGAAGTATTTGTTCACCAAGAAGGAGGCCAAACCACGACTCATTTGTTGGATGCTTCTTCTCCAAGAGTTCGATATCGAAATCCGGGACAAGAAAGGAAGTGAAAATGTGGTGGCTGACCACTTGAGCCGTATGGTGCATGAGGAGGATGCCGTGCCTATCATAGAGACGTTCCCAGATGAGCAACTGATGTCCGTCAAGGTAAGTGAACCGTGGTATGCTGATTTGGTGAATTATTTGGTGTCTAAACATGTTCCTAGTGAATTACTTAAACACCAATGTGATAAATTGAAGAAAGAGGCACGGTTTTATGTGTGGGATGACCCGTATTTATGGAAATATTGCCATGACCAAGTTATACGTAGGTGTGTGCACGATTCTGAGTTTAATGCTATTCTAACCTTTTGTCACACTTATGCTTGTGGGGGACACTTTGGCACTCAAAGAACAGCACTTAAGGTGTTAGAATGTGGTTTTTATTGGCCTACCATCTTTAGGGATGCTAGAACATTTTGCATGTCTTGTGATAGATGCCAAAGAACGGGCAATATTGGTCCTAAACAGCAAATGCCGCAAACCCCCATTTTTAGTGTTGAAATCTTTGATGTTTGGGGTATTGATTTTATGGGTCCCTTTCCTTCGTCACATGGGTTTCTTTATATATTGCTTGCTGTGGACTATGTGTCGAAATGGGTGGAAGCAAAAGCCACCCGAACTAATGATTCTCGAGTGGTTGCAGATTTTGTGAAAACTAACATTTTTGCAAGGTTTGGAATGCCACGAGTGCTAATCAGTGATGGAGGTTCCCATTTTTGTAATCGAACAATCGAGGCGTTGCTCAAGAAATACAATGTCACACATAAGGTGGCCACACCTTATCATCCTCAAACGAGCGGGCAAGCCGAGGTTTCGAATAGGGAAATCAAGCAGATTCTTGAGAAGACTGTGGGGCCTACAAGGAAGGATTGGAGTTTGCGCTTAAACGATGCATTGTGGGCGTATCGCACTGCCTACAAAACCCCCATTGGGATGTCACATTTTCGGCTCATCTATGGGAAGCCATGCCATCTTCCCGTCGAATTAGAGCATCATGCACATTGGGCCGTCAAAACATTCAATATGGACCTTGATGCCGCAGGTTTACATAGGAAGCTTCAATTGTGTGAGCTTGATGAAATCCGAAATGAAGCATATGAGAATGCCCGGATTTACAAGGAGAAAACGAAGGCATTCCATGACAAGATGATTTGTGCCAAGACGTTCTCTATTGGGCAGAAAGTGTTGTTGTTCAATTCTCGCCTTCGGTTGTTTCCGGGTAAGTTGCGTTCCAAATGGGTTGGTCCTTTTATTGTCACTAATGTTTTCCCTCATGGTGCAGTACAAATCAAAAGTTCAAGGACGCAGCAAGAATTCAAAGTGAACGGGCATCGATTGAAGCCCTATTACGAGACGTTTGAGGAGCATGTCGTGGAGGAGGTACCCCTCCATGCCGTGGAACCTAGTCAAGCTTAAACGGAGGTACCGTCCGGCTGCAAGACGTAAAAGAAAGCGCTACTTGGGAGGCAACCCATGCATTCAACAAAGGAAGACTTAGAAAGCACTCCAATTCCAGATTCCTAAAAACTCTTCTCTTTGTTGCTATTTCGTTTCTGCCTTGTTAGGTTGTTTAGTTATTGTTGTTTGTTTATTAATTGTGTGAGTCTATGATTGTAACATTGAGAAAATGTTTGATTTATTGATAGGCACTGCTAAACAAAGAAAGATGGAGCCTTCACAAAGGGCGTTTACTTGAAGCCCCACTACGAGGCGTCGAAGCAGAAGGCATAGAAGCGGGAGGTATAGGGGCAGAAGACATCGGAGCAGAAGGCATCGGAGCTAGAGCATTCCAGGCCTCAATACTTGGCCAAGCGCTGGATGACCCAGGAAAAAGGTGCCTCTGGAGATAAGTAGCAAGCTTTTGACGGTCACTTTGAATCCGACCTTCAGATTCTTGCAGCTCATCAAGCTTCCTCTTCATGCCCGCCGAATAGTTATTTGCAAGCACATGCAAACTTCTATTCTCGTACTTAAGCTGCTGGATCTCCTGCTTGAGACTTTCCACCTCTGCCATCAATGATTCCACCTGACGGGAGCGGGCAAGCAGGCGTTGGCCCATGTTGGACACAGAACTCGCACACTGAACACTAAGTGCGAGGGACTCTTGAACGGCCAACTCATCGGACCGTCCTGACAGCAGCCTACTATCTTTTGGAGTGAGGAGGTTCCTAGCTACTATTGTAGCTGTTGTGGCGTCCTGCATCACGGAGTCTTCACCTGTAAGAAGACCGTTAGAAGATAAGAAAAAAGGGCGCCATACGTTACCTTGACGCGGCGCGCCCGTATCACTGCTAAGGCTCAATTCCAAGCTAAGGTTCGATGAGTTTGCCATTTTCAAAAGTGTTCAAAGAGAAGGGGAGGATGAAGTTAAAATTTCAAAGGGCCGGAGACGATGGTCAAGAATGGGAAATCTTCAGAGTGTGTATGTTGGCGGTGATCGATACCTCTATAAGAAGCCAAGGCGACGCGTCCACCGATTCAAAGAGCCGGATTTTCCGGCGTAAGTTAGGTGACGCTCCCTCGGCTTTTCAGAAAACGCGTTCAACTTTGTCAAAAGATTTCTGACAAAGCTGAAAACACGTGGACGCCATCATCGCAACTACACATCTTTAGCCGACAAGCGCAAAGTTCGGCGACGCTTTCTCTGCTTTTCAGAAGACGCGTGCAGCTTTGTCAAAAGGAGCCACATCTGCACTACCACGTGTCGTTCAGAAATCGAAGAGGCGTATTCAAAGATCGAAGAGGCGCCACTATTTCAAAAAGCCGGAGTTGCGGGATCAAAACGTTTGTCGACAAAGGTAAAAAGTACCACCACTTGCTATTATCTCTATATATGTCGACCTTCGTCTTTTATGGCAGGGCAAACCTGAAGAAAATGCCCAACTCTCCCTCACCTCTGAGGGCGCACTCCCAGCAAAGCCTTTCGAAATACTAAATTCCTTCTTCTTCCCCAAAGATGATACCAGATGTCTGGAGTACAGATGACCCAGGAGGAAACAGCACAACAAATACATGTGCTGATTCATTCACCGCTTCTTCAAAAGCAAAGGTATCTCATATCATCAAGGTCAAAAGCAAAAGTATCTCATATCATGCTCTTTCCCTGTCTTTTTCTTTGTCCTTGTTCTTACTCGCATGGCAAAGTAAAAGAAGCAATCAGCCGGCACTTGGAGTCAGTCTTCCGTTCTGGAGCCAACTGCCTGGAATCTATTCCTGATTGCTTACCTAGCGTTGCTCTTGAGTAGTCATCTTCAACGGTCGATACACTTCCGGAGAAGGGACCACTTCTGCAAAGGGGAGCGAGTAAGGCAAGTGAAAATGATACATTGAAGCATGTGGAGACAAACATAGGCTGAGTTATCCTCCAACCCTTTTCATTACGAATTGGAAAGATTGAACAAAGAAACAGACCAAAGGGGTAAGCTCAGACCTTCGGGGAAGACCAAAAGAATCCTCCAGCCCAGTAGCACAAAGGAAAATCAATGATGGGCGGAAACCAGTTCGAGAGTAAGCCTGTGGAATCATTGATAGGAGCATATTTATGCGACTTAAATGGCTTGTTCTCGTACATTTACGTTATGTTTCTTTAGTTATTTTAGTTCTTTATGCTTCTTTTGTGTGTTTTCAGGTTCTAAGGGCAAAGTATGCAAAAGGATGCCTTTTGGAGCCTTTTGGAGCAAATTAGAGATTGGAATGGATATCATATGCTTGGAGCCAAAAGGATGGACGAAATTGAAGACTTGAAGTAGGAAAGTTAAATCCTAAAAAGACCTCATGTTTGAGCATCATTGAAAACTCCTACGCATTTTAGAACACAAAAACAACATTCCTAGCAACCTTAGGACATTGTCGTGTGTTTCCTTGTGTCTCCCTTCCTTGCCATGCAAGGAAGGGCTTTGTTCCCTATTTTAAATACTTAAGCACTACCACTTATCATTCACCACATATCATTCACCACTTATCATATCATACATTCATTTATCACTTATCATAATCATTCACTTATCACTTAACATATCATACACTTATCACTTATCACTCATAATCATCTACACATTTCAACCATTTAAACACATGTACTTCACCTACAACATCCACCTACTTCACCTACAACATCCACCTACTTCACCTACAACATCCATGTACTTCACCTACAACATCCACCTACTTCACCTACAAATGACATAGCCATATGTTCCCTCCACTACTCCTATAAATACCCTTGCATTCATTCATTCATGGACATCTCATTTTCATACACAACACATTACAAACACATTCTCCCTTCCCTAGCCGTGAGCTTCCCATCCATTCCCTTATAATCCAAACACCACTCCTCATCCATTTCCATAATCCCCCAAACCTCACCTTAGACCTTGTGCTACAACAACGAGGAAGATAAGAGGGCCTAAACGTTCATACAATTCAAGTGTGAGTTGTTGGAATGTTTAGGTGTTTCTTTGATTTCAAAGTTTAAATTTAATTCTCTTTGTTTTGTACGTATGAGGAATGGAAGAGAAGAGTGCCTAAACGTTCATACAATTCAAGTTTGAGTTGTTGGAATGTTTAGGTGTTTCTTTGATTTCAAAGTTATGAGGAACTAAACCCCCTTTAGCTAGGGGGTGATTCAAAATACATGTTTATGCTTGCATTATGAATTGATTAATTTTGGTTGGAATTTAATAAGTTGTGGATTCAATTTGTTTAACCGTTTGATTGATAACTTATTTATGAATGTTTATTAAGAATGCGCGCTTAATTTTCATGCATAAATATGACGCTAGAATATAAGTGAATTTCACCTAATCGTAATGAACTTATATTCACAAGTAGTGGAGGTTGCTTATAAACAATCGCGTTAAACGAATTCTTGGCATAAGTTTCATGCGTATTCCATAGTAACGAATGCCTCGTCGATGTTTATGATTTCCGTTGAACTTAATGATCTTTGTTGAATGTCTCTATCATGCGTATTCCATAGTTAGGGACTTTGATTAAGAATAATTTGGTTGTAATGCGTATTCCATTCAATCCAACGAATCTAGGGAAATCTGAAAGTTAATTTAAGCGGACCTAATTAACTTGGAGCATTGAGTTTCATAATTTATCGAAAGACCAACTGAGAATCAATCTTGTATGCAAGTGTAACATGTGTGGAGAAGAACCCCTTGGCTATTCCATCATCCATATTTTATTCACATTCATATTTACATTCTGTTTTAATTGCAATTTGTTCATTTAGTTTAATTTTGTCAAAACCTAAATCCCCCTTTACTTTAATGTCAAATTAGTTAGAAATCAATTTAGTTTGTGTTTTTAAGACTTTTGAGTCTTTTGAACTTGTTAGAATCTGTTTAGTTTATGTTTTAAAGTATTTTTGAATTCTTTGAGTCTAGTTTAGTGTTTTATATTGTTTTTACGTTTTTAAGTCAGTTTCCAAGAGATTAACAATCCCTCCTAATCCTCGGTCCAGAACGATCCCTACTTGCACCTATACTACAATTTGACAAAAAGAGGGTTTAATTTGTGCGCGTATAAAACTCGCATCAATTATCAAGATCAAGCCTCAATGCAATCAAGAAAGAGAAGAGGGAATTTACACTCCATAACCAGATTTGCGTCCCTAAACTCTTCTCTTTGTTAATTACATTCTGCCATGTTTAGTATGTTTAGTTGTTGTTTGTGTGTTTACTTATGTTTTGTGTGAATCTATGCTTAAAACATTGAGGACAATGTTTGATTTAAGTGTGGGGGGGGTAACTAAGTATATTTAATGCAAATTCGTGGGATTTTATCACCCACATAACTTCAAATGTTGTTCCTTGCTATTTTAAGGTGTTTTTAAATTGTTTTAGAGTGTTTTAGAGTGTTTTGTTTTATAACTCCGAAAATCACATAAAAATTTGAAAAAAAAAAATATATGTTTTGAAAAGCCTAAAAAGAGTGTTTTGAGTCGTTTTTGTGTGTTTATGTCTTAGGGTACCTTCCAACACAATGATAAGGATTTGGTTTGTAATTGCATGACGGTTAAAAAGAGTTATAAACATAGAAAAAAGTTTGATTTACTCTTGGTATATGCTTGGTTATGGTTATAATGTATGACTTCACATGCAATCATAAAAGAAAAATTCGTTTTTGTAACATGCTTGAAGGAAGGAACTCAAACAAACGCTACATCCCTGTGAGATTCGAGCCATTACTTTCTTTGGAGAGTTATTTTCTGTGATTCTTTGTTTTCTAAAGTTGTTGCATGATCTCATTATTCCTTGCTTGGTTACTACTTAGAATGCAATTGTATCATGATAGAACTAAATGCTAGAACTTATATCCGTTTCATTCAAAGCATGACATTGAATTGCATAACATATATCAAGATGAAGTTGTGTAGTTGCCACCATAGCCAAATAGCCTTACTTCCCATATTTCGTATATATTACTTCCCATATGGCCCTAAGTTTTGTGTGACTTTCCCTTGGGTGTTCAAAGTTGATTTTTGCGTTCTAAAGGGAATTCTAAGTGCCTAATTCAAATACTTTGCTCACTATTGCTTTAAGAATGTTTGTTTATCCTTCACCTTTCATTGTTAGCCAATACCCTAGCCCCGTTACACCCCTTTGACTTCTATCTTGATCGTTATGTGTTCAATAATGTGGAGTTTGGAATTGATATGAGCATATGGTGTCACTGGTTCTTGCATCTAAGTAGTAGCATTCCATTCATGAGATCATACCTAAACATGCTTATTAACTCCAGAAATTGCTTCCTTTGAAATACATATATGTGAGTGTTCATTTTTATGTTTACATCAATCTTCTCACATATACCTAGTGTAGGGTGTGTAGTCAAAAAATCTGTGTGAAAAACGAGAGTATATCTTGTAAGGATTTGAGCAAATTCTCTAAGGCATGTTACTACATTCGAAATGTGTTTTAAATGCTTAATTGTGAACTAGTATGTGGTGACTATGATTAAAAATGTACTTAAGTGTAGAGATGGCTAAAATCTGTGGGAATAATGATTTTTAACTTATTATGTGCATTGGAAATCCGTGAGACGATTGTTGGAAGGTGTAGGTGGTGTTTTGTTCGTTTTGTCTAGTTTCGTGTTCTTTTGTTGTTTTGTTTTGCTCGAGGACTAGCAAAAGATAAGTGTGGGGGTATTTGATAGGAGCATATTTAGGCGACTTACTTTGCTTGTTCTCGTGCATTTACGTTGTGTTTCTTTAGTTATTTTAGTCCTTTATGCTTCTTTTGTGTGTTTTCAGGATATTAAGACGTGTTTGACGAAAGGATGCATTGTGGAGTGTTTTGGAGCACTATTGGGCTAAGGATGGATAGCTTATACTTGGAGCCCAAGTGTTGGATGAAATTGAAGGCCTTGTATGCACTTGAAGACACAAAACAATGGCCCTAAACCAATCACATAACACCTTGCCATGGGCTTAACACAAACACCATTCCTTGCCATGCAAGGATGAGCAATTTGGGTCCATTTCATGTACTTAAACTCTAGCCCAATCCACAATCACTTCAAAGCCATGCAAAACCTTTCAACACCCTTTAATCATCCCCTTTTAAGTTATGATTTTATTTCCTAACCCTACATGCATTATTTATTAGCATCTTCACATGCATTCACACACACTTTACACATTCAAACACTAGCCAAAACCGTGAGCTCCCATTCCCTTATGCCATTTTCAGATTTCCACCCACTAACCTAGTCATCAACACATGCATTCCCTTCACATTCACCCACATGCACTCCCACTCTTTAATCATATGCACTCCCATTCTTTAATTCAACCACATTCCAATTCAACACATGCAATTACACACACCACTCAACCTTTTTTTTCCATCCTTTGTGCCATGCATTCCCAATCCCTTTCCATCAATTCACATGCATTTCCCCCTAATTCCAACTCACCACAAACAAGCCACATGCATTTACACCCCACATGTCCCTTTAATCATTCAACCATAAAGCCACATGCACTCCCATTTCTCTTCCCATTCACCCTTTGCCGTGCATAACCTTGACATTTCTAATCTAATCCACAACTTTTCCTAGCTGTTTGCATGTGCATTCCCCATTCAAACTTCCAGCTTTCATTTTACATTATTGCAGCTGCATCCTCTCACCCTTTAATCATTAAGCACATGCAAAACTTCATCATTCATCACACATTCCTTGGCATACAAAACAGCACCATTTAAACCCCAAAACAACTCTTTGCCGTGCCTTTCCATCATTTCCAGCATCCACACACATTGCTGCAGCTTTCCAACTTTCATTCTTCATCATTGCATCCATTCCACATGCATTCTTCATCATTGCACCACAATTCAATTAATCCCACACTCCATGCCGTGGCCTATTCTCATTTCAGCACACTCCACATGCAATTCCAGCTTTTCTCCTTCTCTTTGCAGCCACAAGTCACATGCATTCACTCATAATCATTCACCAAACATGCAGCCACATTTCCACCCACCTCCTAGCTGTTATGTTCCCTCCATTACTCCTATAAATACCCTTGCATTCATTCATTCAAGGATCTCATCTCATTCACAACACAACACACCACACAAATACACATCCATTGCCGTGCATATCCTTCCAATCTGTGCAGTTTTTATCCTCCATTTTAGCCACTATCCAACCACTTCCCATCCCTCCAAAACACTTCACATAATCCCCAAAGCTCACCTTAGACCTTGTGCCACAACAACGAGGAAGAGAAGAGTGCCTAAACGTTCATACAATTCAAGTTTGAGTTGTTGGAATGTTTAGGTGTTTCTTTGATTTCAATGTTTGAATTCAATTTTCTTTGTTTTGTAATGGAAGAGAAGAGTGCCTAAACGTTCATACAATTCAAGTTTGAGTTGTTGGAATGTTTAGTTGTTTCTTTGATTTCAAGGTTATGAGGAACTAAACCCCCTTTAGCTAGGGGGTGATTCGAAACTATGTTTATATTTGCAATATGAATTGATTACTTTTGGTTGGAATTTCATAAGTTGTGGATTCAATTCGTTTAACTGTTTGATTGATAACTTATTTATTTATGTTCATTGAGATTGCAAGCTTAATTTTCATGCATGAATATGACGCTAGAATATAAGTGAGTTTCACCTAATCGTTATGAACTTATATTCACAAGTAGTGGAGGTTGCTTATAAACAATCGCGTTAAACGAATTCTTGGCATAAGTTTCATGCGTATTCTATAGTAACGAATGCCTCGTCAACACTTATAATTTTCATTGAACTTAATGATCTTTGTTGAATGTCTCTATCATGCGTATTCCATAGTTAGGGACTTTGATTAAGAATAATTTGGTTGTAATGCGTATTCCATTCAATCCAACGAATTTAGGGAAATCTGAAAGTTAATTTAAGCGGACCTAATTAACTTGGAGCATTGAGTTTCACAACTTATCGAAAGACCAACTGAGAATCAATATTGTATGCAAGTGTAACATGTGTGGAGAAGAACCCCTTGGCTATTCCATCATCCATATTTTCATCACATTCATATTTACATTTTGCCTTTAATTATATTCTGTCTTTTTAATTTAATATCGTCCAAACACATTTCCCCCATATTTCGTTGAGTCTTAATCATTCGTATTTGTTTTATTTTTGTATCTTTAAGCTTTTGGAGTCATAAACACTTTCAAATTCGTCTAAATCAAGTTCTAGTTTCTATTTGAGTCAATTTGATTGTTTTAAGCAGTTTGAGTCTTTCAAAGCTATTCTGAGTCATAGTAGTTTTGTTAAGAGTCTTTACATTTAGTTTTTGTGTTTTCAAGTCAATTCAAAATAGATTAGCACCCCTTGTTAATCCCCGGTTAGAACGATCCCTACTTACATCATTACTACAATTGTCACAAATAGGGTTTAGTTTGTGTGCGTATAAATCTCGCATCACAAATAGGGTTCCTTGTTTCTTGCTTCTTCCTTATCTTCATTGCATTAGGACTTCTTCCACCAGATTTGTAGCCTTTCCTAGCTCTTCTTGACTTCAATTTCGTCCATCCTCTTTACTCCATGGTTAAGCTATCCAATCCATGCCCAAAAATGCTCCAAATAGCCTCAAAATGCACTTTCTTGCTCCTTTTGCTATTAGAACCTAAAAACATACGAAAATAACTTAAAAGACTGAAATAAATAGTGATTAACTTCATAAATGCAAGGAAACAACATAACTAAGTAGCATAAATATGCTCCTATCAAGAGCCTAAATTCACACAAATCCCCATTGTTAGCAGCAAGGAAAGAAGGAGGAGCCACCTGTAGTGTTTCTAGGTGTATTCTATCTTTGTACATGTGGAACTAACTTCTTTTTAGTTAGAGGTGAATTCGAAGCCATGATTATATATTTTATATGAACTGATTACGTCTAGTTATTGTTTCTTAAGGCATGAATGTGATTTGCTTATCTAAGTTATTAAAACTTGTTTATGTATGTGGGTTGGGGGTCGACACTTAATTTGCATGCATGAATTTGATGCTAGAGTATAAGGGGGTTTCACGTAAGAGTTATTCACTTATATTCATAAGTAGCGGAGGTTGCTAGTCACAATCGTGTTAAGTAAATCCTTGGTATGAGTCTTATGCGTTTCATAGTGATGAATGCCTTGACAATGCTTATGATTTTCATAGAACTTAATGACTTTTGACATGTATCTCTATCATGCGTTTCATATAGGGAACTTGAGAAAGATAATTTGGTTTAGATGCGTATTCCATCTAATTGATGCGTTACGAATGTGACACACACAAATTAAACCCTATTTGTGACAATTGTAGTAATGATGTAAGTAGGGATCGTTCTAACCGGGGATTAACTAGGGGTGCTAATCTAATATAAATTGACTTAAAAACACAAAAACTAAACTTAAAGACTCTTAACAAGACTACTATGACTCAAAACAGATTTGAAACACTCAAACTGCCTAAAATAAACAAATTGACTCAAACAGAAAATAGAACTTGATTTGGACGAATTTGAAAGTGTTTATGACTCCAAATGCTTAAAGACACAAAATAAACAGATTTGAATGACCAAGACTCAACAAAATATGGGGGGATTGTGTTTGGACGAAATTAAATTAAATGGACAGATTGTCAAGAAAACAGATTGTAAGATAAATTGTGATAGAATTGAAAGGATAGGAAGCTAGCTAAGGGGTTCATCTCTACACATGTTATACTTGCATATAAAACGATTTCCAATTGCTTTTCAATAAACCATGAATTCTCAACGCCCCAGATTAACCGTGAATTGCACTGATTAACCGTGAATTGCACTAATTAACCCTCAGATTTTCCTAACGTTATTGAATTGGATGATTGCATACGACAACCCAAAACATTCCCCACAAGTCTCCTACATGATTGCATAATAGAGATACAAGCAAGAATCATTAAGTTCTATGAAAACCATAAGCATTGACGAAGCACTTGTTACTATGATTGCATGAAACTTATGCCAAGAATTTACTTAACGCGATTGAGATCATCAACCTTTACTACTTGTGAATATAATTCCATAACGATTAGGTGAAATTTCCTTATATCCTAGCATCCAATTTATGCATGATAATTAAGCGTGCACTCTCAACCAACACACACAAATCAATGTAATTCATGTAGATAAGTAAATTGAATTCACAACTTATGAAACACAATTAGAAGTAATCAAATCATATCGCAAGCATAAACATGTATTTCGAATCCCCCCCTAGCCAAGGGGGGGTTTAGTTCCTCATGCGCACAAAACAAAGAGAAGTGAAATTAAACATTGAAATCAAAGGAAAAGAAACACCTAAAAATTCCAACAACTCAAACTTGAATTGTATGAACGTTTAGGCCCTCTTCTCTTCCTCTTTGTTGCGGCACAAGGTCTAAGGATAGGTTTTGGGGTGGTATTTGTATGGAGGAATGGATGTGTGATGGTAGGGTAGTGTTTTGGAGGGATGGGGAGTGGTTGGAGTGGCTGCAATGGAGGAGAAAAGTGTTTGGTGGCTGCGGCAAGGTGGTAGAAATGCTGGAAATGGGTATGAAATGCACGGCCAAGGATTCTTTTCCTTGGTGTGAAGTGTGTATGGTTTTTATAGGGAGAGAATGGATGGGAGAGCATGTGAATGACAGCTAGGAGGGAATGATTAAAGAGGGAATGCATGTGGAAGTGTGGCTGATTGTTTTATGAAGGGGGAAAGCTGGAAATGCAAGGGAATGTGCACGGCAAGGCTGGAATTGGTGGTGAATGTGGCTGCCATCATGAAGAGTGATTAATTAGTGTATGTAGGGTGCAGCTAGGTTGGAAAGGTGTGAAAAATGGCTGGAATTAAGGGAAGGAAATAGGTTTAATTCAGAAATAAAAGGGCAAGGTGGCTGCAATGATGAAGTGGGAAAGCTGGAAATGCAAGGGGATGTGCACGGCAAGGCTGTGCATGAATGGGCTAGGCCCTTTGTTTTATGTCCTAAAGTGCATACAAGGCCTTCAATTTCGTCCAACACTTTGGCTCCAAGCATAAGCTATCCATCCTTAGCCCAAAAGTGCTCCAAAAGGCTCCAAAATGCACTTCTTTGCTCCTTTAGCCCTTAGAACCTGAAAACATACGAAAATAACTTAAAAGACTTAAAGAATTAAGAAATAACAACGTAAATGCACAAGAACAAGCCAACTAAGTTGCCTAAATATGCTCCTATCAAATTCCCCCACACTTAGCTTTTGCTAGTCCTCGAGCAAAACAGAAAAACAAAACAAAACCTAAACCTTCCAACAACGGTCTCAGGGATTCTTAATGCACATGACATGTTCAAGAACATTACTCACATAGATTTTAGTCATCTTCACACTTAAGTACATTCTTAATCATAGTCACCACATACTAGTTCACAATTAAGCATTTAAAACCATGTTTTGAATGTAGTAACATGCCTTAGAGAATTTGCTCAATTCCTTACAAGATATACACTCAATTTTCACTCAGATTTTCTAACTACACTCCCTAATCTAGTTACATGTGAGAAGATTGATGTAAACATGAAAACGAACACTCACATATATGTATCTTAAAGGAAGCAATTTCTGGAGTTAATAAGCATGTTTAGGTATGATCTCATGAATGGAATGCTACTACTTAGATGCGAGAACCAGTGACACCATATGCTCATACCAAGTTCAAACTCCACAAATTGAAACATATAACACTCAAGATTGAAGTCACGGGTTGTACCGGGGCTTGGGGTGTTTGGATAACAAAGAAGGGATATGGAAAACAAAGGTTCTTAAAGAAATAGTGAGCAAAGCACTTGAATCAACTTAGAATTCACTTTTGAATGAAAACTCAACTTTTGAACAAAAAGGGAGAATTTAGACAATTTAGGGCCAGATTTGGTGTTTTGGACCCTTTCTTCAACATTCAACACTTAATCACTTATTCTTTCATCTTTTCCAGCTTTTTTTCCTTTCTTTCTTTCTTTTCTTTTGTGTTTCAAAACATACATAAACACTTAAGAACAAACATTCTCTCCCCCACACTCATTTTCTTTCATAATGTAACTCAAAAGGAATTCATTTAAGTCATGCTCACTATCTTTTAAGAACAAGGGTGTGGACTGTCCTAAACTAGGCTAGGTGAGGATAATGTGGGTTAACAAAGAATAAAGGCTAAACAAGGCTCAACGGGGTTAACTTAAACATATAATGAAGTAGGATACACGGCAATTTGGCTTTGGTGGTGGTCACTACACAACTTCTTCTTGAATATGTGTTATGCAAATCAATAACATGCTTCGAATGAAATGGGCATGAGTTCTAGCATTTGGAACTATATGATGAAACGCCTTCTAAGTAGTAACCAAGCAAAGAATAATGAGACCAAGCAACGACTTTAGAAAACAATAATGCACAGATTTTAACTCTCCAAATAACGTTTAGGCTCAAGTCTCACAAGGTTGTAGCGTTTGTTTGAGTTCCTTCCTTCAAGCATGTTACAAAAACGAATTTTTCTTTTATGATTGCATATGAAGTCATACATTATAACCATAACCAAGCATATACCAAGAGTAAATCAAACTTTTCTCCATGTTTATAACTCTTTTTAACAGTCATGCAATTATAAACCAAATCCTCATCATTGTGTTGGAAGGTACCCTAAGACACAAACACACAAAAACGACTCAAAACACTCTTTTTAGGCTTTTCAAAACATGTTTTTCAAATTTTTATGTGATTTTCGGAGTTATAAAACAAAACATACTAAAACACTCTAAAACAGCTTAAAAACACCTTAAAACAGCAAGGAACAACACTTGAAGTTATGGGTGATAAAATCCCACGAATTTGCATAAAATATACTTAGTTACCCCCCCCACACTTAAATCAAACATTGTCCTCAATGTTTTAAGCATAGATTCACACAAAACATAAGTAAACACATAAACAGCAACTAAACATACTAAACATGGCAGAATGTAACTAACAAAGAGAAGAGTTTAGGGACGCAAATCTGGTTGTGGAGTGTAAATTCCATCTTCTCCTTGGTGATTGCATTGAGGCTTGATCTTGGTGATTCCACAGGCTTAATCTTGAATTGGGCTGGAGGATTCTTTTGTTCAATCTTTCCAATTCGTATTGAAGAGGGTTAGAGGATAACTCAACATATGCAGTTGTTGCGCTTGTCTCCACATGCTTCAATGTATCATTTTCACTTGCCTTAGCTGTTCTCCAAGCAGATGTGGTCCCTTCTCTGGAAGTGTATCAACCGTTGAAGATGACTACTCGAGAGCAACGCTAGGTAAGCAACCAGGGAATAGATTCCAGGTAGTCGGTTCCAGATCAGAAGACTGACTCCAAGTGCCGGCTGATTGCTCTCTTTCACTTTGCTATGCGAGTAATAACAAAGACAAAGGAAAAGACAAGGAAAGAGCATGATATGAGATACCTTTGCTTTCGCCCTTGATGATATGAGATACTTTTTCTTTTGAAGAAGCAGCGAATGAATCAGCACATATATTTGTTGTGCTTGTCTTCAAATGCTTCGATCTACCGTTTTCTCCTGCTTCATTTGTACTCCAGGCATCTGGTATCTTCTTTGGGGGTACATCAATGGTTGAATAGGTGTTCTCAAGGGAAGAAGAAAACTGAGCATGTTGAGAGGTTTGGTTGCAGCTACATTCTCGGCCGAGAAGAAGAGTCATGCGTTTTTGGGTGTATGTCTTGCCATGAATGTTGACATATATAGAAATTTTAATGGCAAGTAGTAGTGCGGATGCGGCTCTGTCACCCACGCTTCTCGGCAAAAGTGTGTAGTTGGGATAATGACCTCCATGCGTTTTCAACTTTGTCAGAGATCTTTTGACAAAGTTGCACACGTTATGTAAAAAGCCGAGATTGTATCTGAAGAGCGTTGCCGAACTTTACGCAGGAAAATTCGGCTTTACGCAGGAAAATCCGGCTTTTTGAATTGGTGGTCGTGTCGCCTCTCCTTTTACCTCCATGATGCGAGAATTATACGCACACAAATTAAACCCTCTTTTTGACAATTGTAGTAAGTATGTAAGTAGGGATCGTTCTGGACCGGGGATTAGGAGGGATTGTTAATCACTTGGATTTGACTCAAAAACGCTAAAAACACAATCTAAAACACTATACTAGACTCAAAGAATGCAAAACTAAACTTTAAAACACTAAGACAAACCAAAGACTCAAAATGCTTTAAAGCATAAACTAAATTGATTTCTAACTAAATTGAACAATAAGGTAAAGGGGGATTTAGGTTTTGATTAAACTAAATGACAGATTGTAAATTAAAGCATAAGGAAATGAAGTAAACACAAAATGAATGAATCAACAGCTAATAAAAAGAGATAGCACAAATGGAGATGAAGCTAGAGATTCGATTTCACCATTGCTAAGCCAAGTCCATGCTTGTTAAGTCAGATTATACTCATCCCTCTACTTATTTCTTGGGTTTGTTTCACTTAGATATGATCAGCCATATGATGTGTGGATTTGATCAAATGTCTCTAATCATGAGCCTAATTGTGATGTGCAACTTTGGTTCCTAATCAAGACTATGTAGTGCACAAGAAACTTTCACAAAACCAAAGGGAACACTCGGCAGGATGTTTGCAAAACATTCCCTTCATTCATTCACATATCTACCAAGATTATGCATGATGTGTGCTTTAATCTTGGCTAAACAACCTGTGGTTAATTCAAATGATGATCAAGCATTAAAATCAACACACTAAGTCACAATTAAATCGAAGAATGAAACAAGAAATAGATAGATTAAATGAGAATTCCGAATTAACTACATGGCAATCTTGCAAGGCTACATCGAATCCCTAGAGAGAGATTAGTTACACTTCATGTTTACAAAAGGTTTGACATAAAAATATATAACATGAGTGAACATAGGATTAAGAAGAAAGAACCCTTGAAGCAAAACTGATGTCGAAATCCTTTAAGAAATGGGAGAGTGTATCTAATGGAATGAAGCCGAGAGGAAGTTCCTCATGGTACAAAACAAAGAGAATGAAAGAAACACGTAAACATTCCAACAACTCAAACTTGAATTGTATGAACGTTTAGGCCCTCTTATCTTCCTCTTCGTCGTAGCACAAGGTCTAAGGGATGTTGTTGGTGTGTTGAATGGATTGGGGAATTATGGAAATGGATGAGGAGTGGTGTTTGGATTATAAGGGAATGGTAGCTCAAGGCAATGAGGGAAGATTGGATGTGTTTGTGATGTGTTGTGTATGAAAATGAGATGTGATTTTTGTGTATGAATGCATGGGTTTTTATAGGGGGAATGGGAGAATATGTGGGTGATTGTTTAAGAGTGAATGTGGTTGTTATGATTGAGAGTGCATGTGGATGAAATGATGAAGTAGGAAGGTGGAAATGCATGTGTATGTGGGTGATTGTTTAAGAGTGAATGTGGTTGTTATGATTGAGAGTGCATGTGGATGAAATGATGAAGTAGGAAGGTGGAAATGCATGTGTTGAATTGGTGGTGCAATGATGAAAGAGTAAGTGCATGTATGTGTGAATGGTGGTGCAATGATGAAAGAGTAAGTGCATGTGTGTGTGAATGGTGTTTCTTGATGGTTTTGGGGTTGTGATGCATGTGAATGCATGTGGCTTGATGCGAGAATTACACGCACACAAATTAAACCCTCTTTTTGACAATTGTAGTAAGTATGTAAGTAGGGATCGTTCTGGACCGGGGATTAGGAGGGCTTGCTAAAACCTTCTAAATTGACTTAAAAACATAAAAACTAAATTAAAATACTCTTAACAAGACTACTATGACTCAGAATGGCTTTGAAAAACTCAAATTGTCTAAAACAATCAAATTGACTCAAATAGAAGCTAGAACTTGATTTAGACGAATTTGCAAATGTTTATGACTCCAAAAGCTTAAAGATACAAAAATAAAACAAATACGAATGATTAAAACTTAACAAAATAGAGGGGGGGGAATTGTGTTTGGACGATATTAAGACAGAATATAATTAAAGGCAAAATGTAAATATGAATGTGATGAAAATATGGATGATGGAATAGCCAAGGGGTTCTTCTCCACACATGTTACACTTGCAAACAAAATTGATTCTCAGTTGGTCTTTCGATAAGTTGTGAAACTCAATGCTCCAAGTTAATTAGATCCGCTTAGATTAACTTTCAGATTTCCCTAAATTCGTTGGATTGAATGGAATACGCATTACAACCAAATTATTCTTAATCAAAGTCCCTAACTATGGAATACGCATGATAGAGACATTTAACCAAGATCATTAAGTTCAACGGAAATCATAAACATCGACGAGGCATTCGTTACTATGGAATACGCATGAAACTTATGCCAAGAATTCGTTTAACGCGATTGTTTATAAGCAACCTCTACTACTTGTGAATATAAGTTCATAACGATTAGGTGAAATTCACTTATATTCTAGCGTCATATTTATGCATGAAAATTAAGCTTGCAATCTCAATGAACATACATAAATAAGTTATCAATCAAACAGTTAAACGAATTGAATCCACAACTTATGAAATTCCAACCAAACGTAATCAATTCAAAATGCAAATATAAACATAGTTTCGAATCACCCCCTAGCTAAAGGGGGGTTTAGTTCCTCATAACTTTGAAATCAAAGAAACACCTAAACATTCCAACAACTCAAACGTGAATTGTATGAACGTTTAGGCACTCTTCTCTTCCCTTCTCATACGTACAAAACAAAGAGAATTAAATTTAAACTTTGAAATCAAAGAAACACCTAAACATTCCAACAACTCAAACTTGAATTGTATGAACGTTTAAGCACTCTTTTCTTCCTCGTTGTTGTAGCACAAGGTCTAAGGTGAGCTTAAGGGCTTTAGGTGTATGTGGAATGGAGTAGGGAGTGGTTGGAGATGGAAGAATGAAGAGAAAATATGCAGAAAATGAAGTGGGACTCACGGCAATGGAATGGTATTTGTGTTGTGTGAAGTGTTGTGAATGGAAATATGAGATATGAATTGAATGAATGAATGCTAGGGTATTTATAGGGGTAGTGGAGGGAACATATGGCTGTTTGTTTAAGCATTTGTGTGGAGGAATGATGGAAAAACAGCTAGGACACATGTGAAAACTGGAATTGCACAAGGGGAGCAAAGGGAACCCACGGCATTGAGTGTTTGTTTGATGATGATGCATGTGATGGGTGGGAACAAAGGGGGAAACATGGCACAAGGGGGCTTGAATGAATGATTGAATGTGCATGTGGATTTTTAAAGAATGAGTGGTGGTGTAATGATGAAGTGAATGCATGTGAAAATTAGCTAGGAAAAGTTGTGGAAAGGCAAGGGAATACACGGCATTGAGATGTTGTTAGTGTGTGAATGCATGTGAATTAAAGCTAGGGTGAATGATTATGTGTTTGTGAATTATGCAAGATTGTATGGATGAATGATTAGGGTCTTGTAAGGGTGGGAATGCATGTGTTGTGCATGGTTGTGAAGCTGGAATTAAGGGGGAAAGCCACGGCAATGAAGATGGGTGCATGTGTTGGATGATTTGTTTGTTGGTTAAAGCTTGTGAGTGAATGATTAAAGATGCATGTGGATGAATTATACAATGGAAAAGTATGGGAGTGACACTAGGTTGAATGATGATGAGTGCATGTGAGTTGAAATGCATGTGGAATGAAGATGGAGAAGGTGGTGTAATGATGCATGGTTGTAGTTTAGGGTGTTGAATATGGATTTGCATGGCTTTTGAAGTGATTGTGGGTTTTGGAATTGGAAGGAAATGCATGGCCTTGGGGTTGGTTTAAGAGAGAATGGGCTAGGCCCTTTGTTTTATGTCCAAAGTGAATACAAGGTCTTCAAATTCATCCAACACTTTGGCTCCAATCATATGCTATCCATTCCAAGCCCAATTTTGCTCCAAAATGCTCCAAAATGCATCTTTTTGCTCCCTTAGCCATATGAACCTAAAAACACACGAAAATGGCTTAATCTACTAAAACAACCATGAATTAACAACAAAGATGCACGAAAACAAGCTAAGTAAGTCGCCTAAATATGCTCCTATCAAACTCCCCCACACTTATCTTTTGCTAGTCCTCTAGCAAAACAGAAAAACAAAACAAAACCTAAACCTTCCAACAATTGTCTTAGGGATTTCCAATGCACATGACATGTTAAAAATCATCATTCTCACAGATTTTAGTCATCTTCACACTTAAGTACATTCTTAATCATAGTCACCACATACTATTTCACAATTAAGCATTTAAAACCATGTTTTGAATGTAGTAACATGCCTTAGAGAATTTGCTCAAATCCTTACAAGATATGCACTCGTTTTTCACACAGATTTTCTGACTACACTCCCTACACTAGGTATATGTGAGAAGATTGATGTAAACATGAAAGATTAGTATCTCACATATGTTATAACAAAGAAAGCATTTTCTGGATTTACGATAATGACATGAATATGATCTCATGAATGGAATGCTACTACTTAGAATGAGAACCAGTGATTCCATAAGCTCATATCAATTTCAAACTCCGCAAATTGAAACACATAACACTCAAGATAGAAGTTGAGGGATGTAACGGGGCTAAGGGTAATGGTTTAACAAAGAAAGGTAGAGTACACAAACGTTCTTAAAGCAATAGTGAGCAAAGTATTGAATTAGGCACTTAGAATTCCCTTTAGAACGCAGAAGTTAACTTTGAACACCCAAGGGGAAGTCACAAAACTTAGGGCCATATTCAAACTTTTTGGGCCCTTTCATCAACAATCACACTTGTGAGTCCATTCTCACTTATTTTCACTCTTTTTTTTCTTTCTTTCTTTTTTTTTTTTTTTTTTTTTTTTTCATCTTTCTTTTTTCCGTGCCTCCTTTAAGACTTAGGCACATACATACACACAAAAATCCCTTCCCCCACACTTATTTTCTGCAACATATTAATAAAAAGGAATTCAATTAAGTCATGCTCACTATCTTTCAAGAACAAAGGGTACGGATGGTCCTACTCTAGGCTAGGTAAGGGGTGATGTGGTTAGCAAAGAAAATAGGCTAAACGAGGCTCAACGGGGTTAAAACTTACAACAAATACGAAATATGGGAAGTAAGGCTATTTGGTTATGGTGGCAACTACACAACTTCATCTTGATATATGTTATGCAATTCAATGTTATGCTTTGAATGAAACGGATATAAGTTCTGGCATTTAGTTCTATCATGATACAATTGCATCCTAAGTAGCAACCAAGCAAGGAATAATGAGATCATGCAACAACTTTAGAAAACACAGAATCACAGAAAATAACTCTCCAAAGAAGGTAATGGCTCAAGTCTCACAGGGTTGTAGCGTTTGTTTAAATTCCTTCCTTCAAGCATGTTACAAAAACGAATTTTTCTTTTATGATTGCATGTGAAGTCATACATTATAACCATAACCAAGCATATACCAAGAGTAAATCAAACTTTTCTCTATGTTAATAACTCTTTTTAACCGTCATGCAATTACAAACCAAATCCTTATCATTGTGTTGGAAGGTATCCTAAAACACACACACAAAAACAACTTTAAAACAACTCTTTTTGGGTTTTTCAAAACAATTTTTCAAATTTTTATGGGATTTTCGAATTTTTAAGACAAAATACACTAAAACAGTTTTAAAACAGTGAGAAACAACATGTGAAGTGATAGGTGAATAAATCCCACGAATTTGCATCAAATATACTTAGTTACCCCCCCACACTTAAATCAAACATTGTCCTCAATGTTTTAAGCATAGATTCACACAAAGCATAAGTAAATATACAAAAAGCACTTAAACATACTAAACATGGCATAATGTAATTAACAAAGAGAAGAGTTTAGAGACGCAAATCTGGTTATAGAGTGTAAATTCCATCTTCTCCTTGGTAATTGCATTGAGGCTTTTGATCTTTGTGATTCCACAGGCTTACTCTTGAACTGGTTTCTGCCCATCGTTGATTTTCCTTTGTGCTACTTCTTGAACTGGGCAGCAGGATGGTTCTTTTGGTCTCCCCTGAAGGTCTGAGCTTACCCCTTTGGTCTGTTTCTTTGTTCAATCTTTCCAATTCGTATTGAAAAGGGTTGGAGGATAACTCAGCCTATGTTTGTCTCCACATGCTTCAATGTATCATTTTCACTTGCCTTACTCGCTCCCCTTTGCAGAAGTGGTCCCTTCTCCGGAAGTGTATCAACCGTTGAAGATGACTACTCGAGAGCAACGCTAGGTAAGCAATCAGGAATAGATTCCAGGCAGTTGGCTCCAGATCGGAAGACTGACTCCAAGTGCCGGCTGATTGCTTCTTTTACTTTGCCATGCGAGTAAGAACAAGGACAAAGAAAAAGACAGGGAAAAAGCATGATATGAGATACTTTTGCTTTTGACCTTGATGATATGAGATACCTTTGCTTTTGAAGAAGCGGTGAATGAATCAGCACATGTATTTGTTGTGCTGCTTCCTCCTGGGTCATCTGTACTCCAGGTATCTGGTATCATCTTTGGGGAAGAAGAAAATTTTGAGTATTTCAAAAGGCTTTGCTGGGAGTGCGCCCTCAGAGGTGAGAGAGAGTTGGTGGGCATTTTCTTCAAGTCTGCCTTGCCATAAGAGATGAAGGTCGACAAATATAGGGATTTTCTGAATAGCAAGTGGTGATACTATTCTTTTACCCTTTGTCGACAAACGTCTCTTCGATTTCTGAACGAACGGCTCTTCGATTTCTGCATGGCAAAAGTAGTCACGGGTGCGGCTCTTTTGACAAAGCTGCACGCGTTTTCTGAAAAGCAGAGAAAGCGTCGCCGAACTTTGCGCTTGTCGGCTAAAGACGTGTAAATGAGATGATGGCCTCCACGTTTTCTGAAAAGCAGAGAAAGCGTCGCCGAACTTTGTCAGATATCTTTTGACAAAGCTGAACGCGTTTTCTGAAAAGCCGCGAATGCGTCGTCGAAATTTGCGGAGGAAAATCCGGATCTCTGAATCGGTGGACGCGTCGCCATGGCTTTTTATGGAGCTATCGATCACCCCAACAAATACACTCTGAAGAAATCCCATTCTTGAAAAATCGACTCCGGCCCTTTGAGAATTAACTCCATCCACCCCTTCTTTCTGAACACTTTTGAAAAATGGAAAACTCATCGAACCTTAGCTTGGAATTGAGCCTTAGCAGTGATACGGGCGTGCCGCGTCAAGGTAACGTATGGCGCCCTTCTTTCTTTTCTTCTAACGGTCCTCTCACAGGTGAAGACTCCGTGATGCAGGACGCCACAACAGCTACAATAGTAGCTAGGAACCTCCTCACTCCAAAAGATAGTAGGTTGCTGTCAGGACGGTCCGATGAGTTGGCCGTTCAAGAGTCCCTCGCACTTAGTGTTCAGTGTGCGAGTTCTGTGTCCAACATGGGCCAACGCCTGCTTGCCCGCTCCCGTCAGGTGGAATCATTGATGGCAGAGGTGGAAAGTCTCAAGCAGGAGATCCAGCAGCTGAAGTATGAGAATAGAAGTTTGCACGTGCTTGCAAACAACTATTCGACGGGCATGAAGAGGAAGCTTGATGAGCTGCAAGAGTCTGAAGGTCGGATTCACAGTGACCGTCAAAGGTTTTCGTCTTTCCTCCAGAGGCACCTTTTTCCTGGCTCATCCAGCGCTTGGCCAAGTATTGAGGCCTGGAGTGCTCTATCTTCGATGCCTCCCGCTCCGATGCCTTCTGCTCCTATGCCTTCCGTTCCTACGCCTTCCGCTCCAAGAGTAAAGCCACGTAGTGGGGCCTCAAGCAAACAACCTTTGTGAAGCACCATCTTTCTTTGTTTAGCAGTGCCTATCAATAAATCAAACATTTTCTCAATGTTACAATCATAGACTCACACAATTAATAAACAAACAAACAATAACAACTAAACAACCTAACAAGGCAGAAACGAAATAGCAACAAAGAGAAGAGTTTTTTTTTTTTTTTTTTTTTTTTTTTAGTTAAAATTTTTATCAAATTTTCGGAGTTTTATACCAAGACACTATAAAACACACTAAAACACTCTAAAAACGCTTAAAACAGCAAGAAACAACATTCTAAGTGATAGGTGAATAAATCCCACGAAATTCATGCAAATATAAATTGTTTACCCCCCCACACTTAAATCAAACTTTGTCCTCAATGTTTTAAGCAGAAAGTCACAACAGAGCAAGCAAATAAACAAATACGAGAAAGAAAGCAAAGTAAAGGCAGTAAAGAAAAAGAAAGGAATAAAAATAAGTCTCTTAAAGGGGTTTCCAAGTTCTTCTCTATTCGGATGCATGGGTTGCCTCCCACGAAGCGCTTTCTTTTACGTCTTGCAGCCGGACGGTACCTCCGTTTAAGCTTGACTAGGTTCCACGGCATGGAGGGGTACCTCCTCCACGACATGCTCTTCAAACATCTCGTAATAGGGCTTCAATCGATGCCCATTCACTTTGAATTCTTGCTGCGTCCTTGAACTTTTGATTTGCACTGCACCATGAGGGAAAACATTAGTAACAACAAACGGGCCAATCCATTTAGAACGCAACTTACCAGGAAACAAACGTAGGCGAGAGTTGAAAAGTAACACTTTCTGCCCAACTGTGAAGGTCTTGGTTCGAATCATTTTATCATGGAATGCTTTGGTCTTGGCTTTGTACATCCGGGCATTCTCATAGGCTTCATTCCGAATCTCCTCAAGTTCATTCAATTGGAGCTTCCTATGAACTCCCGCTGCATCTATGTCCATGTTGAAAGTCTTCACGGCCCAATGTGCCTTGTGCTCTAACTCTACGGGCAAATGACATGGCTTACCATAGACGAGCCGAAAAGGTGACATCCCAATGGGTGTTTTGTATGCCGTACGATATGCCCACAGTGCATCATCTAAACGTAAGCTCCAATCCCTCCTTGTTGGTCCAACGGTCTTTTCCAAAATTTGTTTGATTTCTCGGTTAGACACCTCGGCTTGGCCATTTGTTTGAGGATGGTTGATAGGAGCATATTTAGGCGACTTACTTAGCTTGTTTTCGTGCATTTATATTGTTAATTCATAGTTGTTTTTGGCGTTTAAGCCATTTTCGTGTGTTTTTAGGTTCATGTGGCTAAGGAAGCAAAAAGATGCATTTTGGAGCATTTTGGAGCAAAATTGGACTTGGAAGGGATAACTTATACTTGGAGCAAAAGGAATGAACGAAATTGAAGAGTTGATGTCACAAGGATTCCTACTTGAAGTAGCCACACACCTTCCACATTTCAGCCACATGCACTTGTTCCTCCATCATTGCACCAACAACAACATTGCACATGCACTCCCTTTAATTAATTAACCCACATGCACCATTTATTCATTCATCATTCCAGCCACTCCACATCCCTCACCAAGAAATCATTCAACACATGCATCCATAATCATTTCTCCACACCAAAACCGTGCACATGCATTCCCCTTGTGAAATTCCATCATTCCACACCTCCATGGCAGCCACCAACCAACCTAGCTGTCATGTTTCCCCTTTAATCATTCAAACATTCACCCACATGCATTTCTAACCCACATGCACCCTAGATTCTAATCAGCCATTCACATTTAATCATTCATTCCCATCAGATTTCTAGCATATTCACATGCATTCCATCCTTTAAAACATTGCACATGCACTCCACATGCATTCATCCTAGCTGTCATGTTTCCCCTTTCATCATTCCCTCACATTCTTTAAATCAGCCAACACATGCATCCACCTTTCTCCCATCAGATTTCCAACATTGCACATGCATTCCCCTTACAATTTCAGCCATCCTAGCATTTGCACATGCAACCTAGCTGTCATGTTCCCTCTCCCATCCATCCATCTCCCTATAAAAACCATACACACTTCACACAAACATTCATTCACTCTTCCATATTCCAGAAATTCGTCAAAACCTCTCCACACCCTTGCAGCAGCCACCAAAACACTTTTCTCCTCCATTGCAGCCACTCCAACCACTCCCCAAACCATTCACACCATCAAACTATCCTTAGACCTTGTGCTACAACGAAGAGGAAGATAAGAGGGCCTAAACGTTCATACAATTCAAGTTTGAGTTGTTGGAATGTTTAGGTGTTTCTTTGATTCCAATGTTTAAATTCAACTAAACCCCCCTTGGCTAGGGGGGGGATTCGAAATATATGTTTATGCTTGCATTTTGATTTGATTACTTCTAATTGCGTTTCATAAGTTGTGGATTCAATTTGTTTAACTGTTTGATTGATAACTTATTTATGTATGTTTATTGAGAGAGCACGCTTAATTTTCATGCATGAATATGACGCTAGAATATAAGTGAGTTTCACCTAATAGTTACGAACTTATATTCATAAGTAGTGGAGGTTGCTTATAAACAATCGCGTTAAACAAATTATTGGCATAAGTTTCATGCAATCATAGTAACGAATGCCTCGTCAACACTTATAATTTTCATAGAGCGTAATGATTCTTGCTTGTACCTCTTCTATGCATTCATGTTGAGGACTTATGGGGAATGTTTTGAATTGTCGCATGCATCATCCAATTCAATAACGTTAGGAAGATTTGAAGGTTAATTAGTGCATCACGGTTAACTTGGGGTGTTGAGTATCATGATTTATTGAAACGCAATTGGAAATCATTTTATTATGCAAGTATAACATGTATGGAGATGAACCCCTTAGCTAGGTTCCCATCCATTCATTTTCATCAAATTCATCTTTACTTTCTGTTTTAACTTAGAATCTGTACATTTTATTTAATTTCATCAAAAACCAAATCCCCCTTTACTTTATTGTCCATTTTAGTTAGAAAGTATCTTATTTTGTGTTTCTAAGTATTTTGAATCAATTTATTACCCAATTTCGTCCAAATTCACCAAAGTGCTCAAAACTGCCCAGAAAGTGATTTTAAGGCAGTTTTGAGTGTTTTGGGTGATGTTTGAGTCTTTTGGTTTGTTTTAGTGTTTCAAGCATTTAGTTTTACATTCTTTGAGTTAGTTTAGTGTTTTATATTGTGTTTTTACGTTCTTGAGTCAAGTTATTACTTAAATTCGTCCAACATTGGGTTTAAGGTCAGAAACTGCCTAGTTAGTGTTTTTAGGCAGTTTTGAGTCTTTTGAACTTGTTTTGAGTCCTTTGAGTCTTTGTGAACGTTTTTAACTTTGTTTTTATGTTTTTGAGTCAAATCCAAGTGATTAACAATCCCTCCTAATCCCCGGTCCAGAACGATCCCTACTTGCACCTATACTACAAATGATAAAAAGAGGGTTAATTTGTGTGCGTATAAATCACGCATCAAATTTTGGCGCCGTTGCCGGGGATTAGTAAATTTGCTAATCTCTTGGATTGTTCGTTTCTGTTATGTATTTTAGTTTTAGTTTTTGATTTGTGTTTTGTTTGATTGATTTTAAGTACTAGAGAAGCACAACATGGCACTTGATAATGCTTCTCTTTTGTCACAGCTCATGGAAAGGTCCCAAATGCAAAGTGTTGATATATTTGATCTTCAATCAAGGAATAACGTGTTTTCCAATACTTACAGTTCAGATTGGAGTGATCATTCAAACTCTATGTGGTGGGAACCTCAACATGTTCAAGAAGAAGGATATTGGCAGCCATATGAGGAGTTCTATTCAAGACCTATACACCCACCACAACCTTATATTCAATATGCCCAACCAAATTTAAGTTCGTCAATAGATTATAATCAAAAGCTTAACGAATTAATTTGTTTGGTGCAGGGCTCACAAAATCAAGACAATGAGGCTCGACAAGAAGACAAAAGGTTGGACCACTTGGACAAGCAAATTGGGCAGATAGCGGAGTTCGTAGGACAATTTTGCGACCAAGGCAAACTCCCTAGTTCAACCATTGTAAATCCGAAGGGAGGATTTGAAGCACCTTTGTCAGAAGCACTTATTGCTCCTACGCCATCTAATTCAAGTAAGGTTGTTCCAATTAGTTCTAACCCCATTCCAACAAATATCCCTATTCCTTGCAGGTTCATGAATTCCAAGGAAGAAGAAAGTGAAAAAGACATCTTGGAAGCCCTTCCAAAGGTGCAAAGTAGGGAATGTCATGAATTCATCAAAGAGGACGTTCTTGAAACCACAAAATCCAAAGAAGTTAAATTTGATGACATTGGACAAGTCATAACCATCACTTGCAATCTGGCCAAGTCCAATATCCCTGAAACTTTCAAAGGAGTGGTGTTTGTCATTGAGTTCTTATCGGACAAAACAAGTAAGTTTTTTTTTCCAAATTCCATTACATTTTATACTAACTTGCTATTTTTTATGAATCAGGCACCTACACTAGAATTCAAACCAATGCCGGTTCACTTCAAGTATCACCTTCCATTCAAGGACCAATTCCATGCCGTTTGATTTTATTTATGTAAAAAAAAAAAAAAAAAAAAATCTTTTATTAAAAAAGGATACTAAACATGGAGAAAGGTAGAGCTTCACAAAGGTTGTTTACGTGAAGCCCCACTACGAGGCGCAGAAGCGGAAGGCATAGAAGCAGAAGGCATAGAAGCGGGAGGCATAGAAGCGGGAGGCATCGGAGCGGAAGCCATCGGAGCGGGAGGCATCGGAGCTAGAGCATTCCAGGCCTCAATACTTGGCCAAGCGCTGGATGACCCAGGAAAAAGGTGCCTCTGGAGGAAAGATGAAAACCTCTGACGGTCGCTTTGAATCCGACCTTCAGACTCTTGCAGCTCATCAAGCTTCCTCTTCATCCCCGACGAATAGTTATTTGCAAGCACATGCAAACTTCTATTCTCGTACTTAAGCTGCTGGATCTCTTGCTTAAGTCTTTCCACCTCTGCCATCAATGATTCCACCTGACGGGACCGAGCAAGCAGGCGTTGGCCCATGTTGGATACAGAACTCGCACACTGAACACTAAGTGCGAGGGACTCTTGAACGGCCAACTCATCGGACCGTCCTGACAGCAGCCTACTATCTTTTGGAGTGAGGAGGTTCTTAGCTACTATTGTAGCTGTTGTGGCGTCCTGCATCACGGAGTCTTCACCTGTAAGAAGACCGTTAGAAGATAAAAAAGAAGGGCGCCATACGTTACCTTGACGCGGCGCGCCCGTATCACTGCTAAGGCTCAATTCCAAGCTAAGGTTCGATGAGTTTGCCATTTTTCAAAAGTGTTCAAAGAGAAGGGATGGAGTTTCAAAGGGCCGGAGTCGATTTTCAAGAATGGGAAGTCTTCAGAGTGTGTTTGTTGGCGGTGATCGATACCTCTATAAGAAGCCAAGGCGACACGTCCTCCGATTCAAAAAGCCGGAATTTCCGGCGAAATTTAGGCGACGCTTTCTCGGCTTTTCAGAAAACGCGTTCAACTTTGTCAAAAGATTTCTGACAAAGCTGAAAACACGTGGAGGCCATCATCGCAACTACACGTCTTTAGCCGACAAGCGCAAAGTTCGGCGACGCTTTCTCTGCTTTTCAGAAAACGCGTGCAGCTTTGTCAAAATGAGCCGCATCCGCACTACCACGTGTCGTTCAGAAAGCAAAGGGGCGTCGTTCAGAAATCGAAGGGGCGCCTGCTCAGAAATCGAAGAGGCGTCGTTCTGATATCGAAGAGACATTTGTCGACAAGGGTAAAAGAATAGTACCACCATTTGATATTATCTCTATATATGTCGACCTTCGTCTTTTATGGCAGGGCAAACCTGAAGAACCATGCCCAACTCTCTCTCACCTCTGAGGGCGCACTCCCAGCAAAGCCTTTCGAAATACTCAATTCTTTCTTCTTCCCCAAAGATGATACCAGATGCCTGGAGTACAGATGACCCAGGAGGAAACGGCGGATTGAAGTATGCTGATTCATTCACCGCTTCTTCAAAAGCAAAGGTATCTCATATCATCAAGGTCAAAAGCAAAAGTATCTCATATCATGCTCTTTCCCTGTCTTTTTCTTTGTCCTTGTTCTTACTCGCATGGCAAAGTAAAAGAAGCAATCAGCCGGCACTTGGAGTCAGTCTTCCGATCTGGAGCCAACTGCCTGGAATCTATTCCTGATTGCTTACCTAGCGTTGCTCTCGAGTAGTCATCTTCAACGGTTGATACACTTCCGGAGAAGGGACCACTTCTGCAAAGGGGAGCGAGTAAGGCAAGTGAAAATGATACATTGAAGCATGTGGAGACAAACATAGGCTGAGTTATCCTCCAACCCTTTTCAATACGAATTGGAAAGATTGAACAAAGAAACAGACCAAAGGGGCAAGCTCAGACCTTCGGGGAAGACCAAAACAATCCTCCAGCGCAGTAGCACAAAGGAAAATCAACAAGTGGAGGAGACCAAAAGAATCATGCAGCCCAGTTCAAGAGTATGTCTGTGGAATCACCAAGATCAATGCCTCAATGCAATCACCAAGGAGAAGAGGGAATTTACACTCCATAACCAGATTTGCGTCCCTAAACTCTTCTCTTTGTTAATTACATTCTGCCATGTTTAGTATGTTTAAGTGTTTTTTGTGTATTTACTTATGCTTTGTGTGAATCAATGCTTAAAACATTGAGGACAATGTTTGATTTAAGTGTGGGGGGGTAACTAAGTATATTTGATGCAAATTCGTGGGATTTTATCACCCATTACTTCAAATGTTGTTCCTTGCTGTTTTAAGGTGTTTTTAAGTTGTTTTAGAGTGTTTTAGTATGTTTTGTTTTTATAACTCCGAAAATCACATAAAAATTTGAAAAACATGTTTTAAAAAGCCTAAAAAGAGTGTTTTGAGTCGTTTTTGTGTGTTTGTGTCTTAGGGTACCTTCCAACACAATGATAAGGATTTTGTTTGTAATTGCATGACTGTTAAAAAGAGTTATAAACATAGAGAAAAGTTTGATTTACTCTTGGTATATGCTTGGTTATGGTTATAATGTATGACTTCACATGCAATCATAAAAAAAAAAATTCGTTTTTGTAACATGCTTGAAGGAAGGAACTCAAACAAACGCTACAACCCTGTGAGACTCGAGCCATTACCTTCTTTGGAGAGTTATTTTCTGTGATTCTTTGTTTTCTAAAGTTGTTGCATGATCACATTATTCCTTGCTTGGTTGCTACTTAGAATGCAATTGTATCATGATAGAACTAAATGCTAGAACTTATATCCGTTTCATTCAAAGCATGACATTGAATTGCATAACATATATCAAGATGAAGTTGTGTAGTTGCCACCATAACCAAATAGCCTTACTTCCCATTTTTCGTATTTGTTGTAAGTTTTAACCCCGTTGAGCCTCGTTTAGCCTTTATTCTTTGTTAACCCACATCACCCCTTACCTAGCCTAGAGTAGGACTTTCCTATACCCTTGTTCTTAAAGTATAGTGAGCATGACTTAAATGAATTCCTTTTGAGTTACATTATGCAAGAATATAAGTGTGGGGGAGTAAAAGTTTGTTCTTACGTTTATATGTATGTTTTGAGATTCAAAAGAAAAAGAAGAAGAAAAGAAAAAAAAAGGAGTGAAAATAAGTAAGAATGAACTCACGAGCGTTGATGGTTGAAGAAAGGGTCCAAAAAGTTGAATATGGCCCTAAGTTTTGTGTGACTTTCCCTTGGGTGTTCAAAGTTGACTTCTGAGTTCTTAAGGGAATTCTAAGTGCCTAATTCAATACTTTGCTCACTATTGCTTTAAGAATGTTTGTTTATCCTTCACCTTTCATTGTTAGCCAATACCCTAGCCCCGTTACAACCCTTTGACTTCTATCTTGAGTGTTATGTGTTTCAAAATGTGGAGTTTCGAATTGATATGAGCTTATGGTGTCATTGGTTCTCGCATCTAAGTAGTAGCATTCCATTCATGAGATCATATCTAAACATGCTTATTAACTCCAGAAATTGCTTCCTTTGAAATACATATATGTGAGTGTTCGTTTTTATGTTTACATCAATCTTCTCACATATAACTAGTTTAGGGTGTGTAGTCAGAAAATCTGAGTGAAAATTGAGTGCATATCTTGTAAGGAATTGAGCAAATTCTCTAAGGCATGTTACTACATTCAAAATATAGTTTTAAATGCTTAATTGTGAATTAGTATGTGGTGACTATGATTAAGTATGTACTTAAGTGTAAAGATAACCAAAATCTGTGGGAATAATGATTTTTAACATGTCATGTGCATTGGAAATCCCTGAGACGATTGTTGGAAGGTGTAGGTTGTGTTTTGTTCGTTTTGTTTTGTTTTTGGTTTCTTTTGTTTTGTTTTGCTCGAGGACTAGCAAAAGCTAAGTGTGGGGGAATTTGATAGGAGCATATTTAGGCGACTTACTTAGCTTGTTTTCGTGCATTTATATTGTTAATTCATAGTTGTTTTTGGCGTTTAAGCCATTTTCGTGTGTTTTTAGGTTCATGTGGCTAAGGAAGCAAAAAGATGCATTTTGGAGCATTTTGGAGCAAAATTGGACTTGGAAGGGATAACTTATACTTGGAGCAAAAGGAATGGACGAAATTGAAGAGTTGATGTCACAAGGATTCCTACTTGAAGTAGCCACACACCTTCCACATTTCAGCCACATGCAATTGTTCCTCCATCATTGCACCAACAACAACATTGCACATGCACTCCCTTTAATTAATTAACCCACATGCACCATTTATTCATTCATCATTCCAGCCACTCCACATCCCTCACCAAGAAATCATTCAACACATGCATCCATAATCATTTCTCCACACCAAAACCGTGCACATGCATTCCCCTTGTGAAATTCCATCATTCCACACCTCCATGGCAGCCACCAACCAACCTAGCTGTCATGTTTCCCCTTTAATCATTCAAACATTCACCCACATGCATTTCTAACCCACATGCACCTTAGATTCTAATCAGCCATTCACATTTAATCATTCATTCCCATCAGATTTCTAGCATATTCACATGCATTCCATCCTTTAAAACATTGCACATGCACTCCACATGCATTCATCCTAGCTGTCATGTTTCCCCTTTCATCATTCCCTCACATTCTTTAAATCAGCCAACACATGCATCCACCTTTCTCCCATCAGATTTCCAACATTGCACATGCATTCCCCTTACAATTTCAGCCATCCTAGCATTTGCACATGCAACCTAGCTGCCATGTTCCCTCTCCCATCCATCCATCTCCCTATAAAAACCATACACACTTCACACAAACATTCATTCACTCTTCCATATTCCAGAAATTCGTCAAAACCTCTCCACACCCTTGCAGCAGCCACCAAAACACTTTTCTCCTCCATTGCAGCCACTCCAACCACTCCCCAAACCATTAACACCATCAAACTATCCTTAGACCTTGTGCTACAACGAAGAGGAAGATAAGAGGGCCTAAACGTTCATACAATTCAAGTTTGAGTTGTTGGAATGTTTAGGTGTTTCTTTGATTTCAATGTTTAATTTCAATACTCTTTGTTTTGTACGAATGAGGAATGGAAGAGAAGAGGGCCTAAACGTTCATACAATTCAAGTTTGAGTTGTTGGAATGTTTAGGTGTTTCTTTGATTCCAATGTTTAAATTCAACTAAACCCCCCTTGGCTAGGGGGGGGATTCGAAATATATGTTTATGCTTGCATTTTGATTTGATTACTTCTAATTGCGTTTCATAAGTTGTGGATTCAATTTGTTTAACTGTTTGATTGATAACTTATTTATGTATGTTTATTGAGAGAGCACGCTTAATTTTCATGCATGAATATGACGCTAGAATATAAGTGAGTTTCACCTAATAGTTACGAACTTATATTCATAAGTAGTGGAGGTTGCTTATAAACAATCGCGTTAAACAAATTATTGGCATAAGTTTCATGCAATCATAGTAACGAATGCCTCGTCAACACTTATAATTTTCATAGAGCGTAATGATTCTTGCTTGTACCTCTTCTATGCATTCATGTTGAGGACTTGTGGGGAATGTTTTGAATTGTCGCATGCATCATCCAATTCAATAACGTTAGGAAGATTTGAAGGTTAATTAGTGCATCACGGTTAACTTGGGGTGTTGAGTATCATGATTTATTGAAACGCAATTGGAAATCATTTTATTATGCAAGTATAACATGTATGGAGATGAACCCCTTAGCTAGGTTCCCATCCATTCATTTTCATCAAATTCATCTTTACTTTCTGTTTTAACTTAGAATCTGTACATTTTATTTAATTTCATCAAAAACCAAATCCCCCTTTACTTTATTGTCCATTTTAGTTAGAAAGTATCTTATTTTGTGTTTCTAAGTATTTTGAATCAATTTATTACCCAATTTCGTCCAAATTCACCAAAGTGCTCAAAACTGCCCAGAAAGTGATTTTAAGGCAGTTTTGAGTGTTTTGGGTGATGTTTGAGTCTTTTGGTTTGTTTTAGTGTTTCAAGCATTTAGTTTTACATTCTTTGAGTTAGTTTAGTGTTTTATATTGTGTTTTTACGTTCTTGAGTCAAGTTATTACTTAAATTCGTCCAACATTGGGTTTAAGGTCAGAAACTGCCTAGTTAGTGTTTTTAGGCAGTTTTGAGTCTTTTGAACTTGTTTTGAGTCCTTTGAGTCTTTGTGAACGTTTTTAACTTTGTTTTTATGTTTTTGAGTCAAATCCAAGTGATTAACAATCCCTCCTAATCCCCGGTCCAGAACGATCCCTACTTGCACCTATACTACAAATGATAAAAAGAGGGTTAATTTGTGTGCGTATAAATCACGCATCAATGGTAAGGTGTGGAGACCTTATGGTTGACATGGTACTTTCTTAGCAACGCCTCAATGGTCCGATTGCAAAAGTGAGACCCTCCATCACTTATGATTACTCTCGGCATTCCAAACCTAGCAAAAATGTTAGTTTTCACGAAATCTGCAACCACCTTAGAATCGTTAGTACGGGTGGCTTTTGCTTCCACCCATTTAGAAACATAATCAACGGCTAGCAAGATATAAGTGAAACCATAAGATGGAGGGAAAGGGCCCATGAAATCAATGCCCCAAACATCAAAAATTTCAACATTAAAGACAGGGGTTTGCGGCATTTGGTCCTTGGTACCTATGTTACCCATTCGTTGGCAACGATCACAAGACATACAAAAGGTTCTAGCATCCCTAAATATAGTCGGCCAATAAAAACCACACTCTAGAACCTTGAGGGCAGTGCGTTGTGTGCCAAAATGACCACCACATGCATATGTGTGACAAAAGCTTAGAATTGAGTGAAATTCAGAATCATGCACACATCTACGTACAATTTGATCTGAGCAATACTTCCACAAATAAGGGTCATCCCAAACATAGAAACGTGCATCATTTTTAAGCTTATCACGTTGGTGCTTGTTTAGTTCATTTGGAATTTGTTTAGCCACCAAGTAATTCACTAAATCTGCATACCATGGTTCACTTACCTCAATGGATAGCAGCTGCTCATCGGGAAAAGTTTCAGGGATAGGCACGGCATGTTCATGCTCCTCGTGGATCATTCGGCTTAAATGGTCAGCCACTACATTCTCGCTTCCTTTCTTATCCCGGATTTCAATATCAAATTCTTGAAGAAGAAGAATCCAACGGATAAGCCTCGGCTTTGCTTCCTTTTTCGTGAGCAAGTACCTCAAAGCTGCATGATCAGAATAAACGATTACTTTAGTACCAATTAAATATGAACGGAATTTATCTAAAGCAAAAACCACAGCTAGAAGTTCTTTTTCCGTCGTGGAGTAGTTCAATTGGGCATCATTGAGAGTCCGAGAGGCATAGTATATGACATGCGGCCGCTTGTCTCTTCTTTGTCCTAGAACAGCTCCTAATGCATAGTCGGATGCATCGCACATGAGCTCGAACGGAAGGCTCCAATCTGGAGGTACAATAATGGGGGCCGAGACTAGCTTCTCCTTGAGTTGGTTAAATGCCGAATTACATTCTTCATCAAACTTGAATGGCACATCTTTTTGAAGCAATCGGCAAAGAGAGTTGGACATCTTGGAGAAGTCCTTGATAAAACGCCTATAGAACCCTGCATGGCCAAGAAACGAACGTACCTCTCTAACCGAAGTAGGAGAGGGTAAGTGACGTACAAGGTCTATTTTCGATTTATCTACTTCAATTCCTTTTTCTGAAACAATATGTCCTAAAACTATACCTTGTTTCACCATAAAGTGACATTTCTCCCAATTCAAGACAAGGTTAGTTTCAACACATCGTTTCAAAATTAAGGTCAGATTATCCAAGCAATTATCAAATTGACTCCCAAATACACTGAAATCATCCATGAAAACCTCATTGATCTTTTCAACAAAATCGGAAAATATACTTACCATACACCTTTGGAAAGTGGCCAGTGCGTTGCATAAGCCAAATGGCATGCGACGATAAGCAAATGTTCCAAAGGGACATGTGAATGTGGTCTTCTCTTGATCATCCGGGGCTATCACAATTTGGTTATATCCAGAGTATCCATCAAGAAAACAGTAAAAAGCATGACCGGCTAACCTTTCGAGCATCTGGTCGATGAATGGCAAAGGAAAGTGATCTTTCCTAGTCATGGCATTTAGCTTCCGGTAATCGATACATACTCGCCATCCAGTCTGAATGCGTGTAGGCACGAGCTCATTCTCATCATTCTTGATAACAGTTACTCCGGACTTCTTGGGAACGACTTGAACTGGAGAGACCCAACGGCTATCGGAGATAGGGTAGATCACTCCGCAATCCAGAAGCTTGATTATTTCCTTCTTCACCACTTCCATCATCGGAGGGTTGAGACGGCGTTGAGCCTCTCGAGTTGGTTTAGCCCCCTCCTCAAGAAGTATACGGTGCATGCATGTGGTAGGGCTTATTCCTTTAATGTCGGCCAAAGTCCACCCTATGGCCGTTTTGTGCTCTCGCAGCACCCTCACAAGCTTCTCCTCCTCCATTGCCGTGAGACTTGATGAAATGATGACGGGCAATGTTTCGCCTTCTCCCAAAAACACATACTTCAAATGGTCCGGCAACGGCTTAAGTTCAAGCGATGGTGCCTGAACAACAGAAGGTAGCATCTTAGTGGAAACTGAATTTGAAAGTGAGAGTGGAACCTTACCATATTGTTGTGGCAATGACTCAAGGGCTGCCACAACCTCAATTATTTCTTCACTAGAACCCATTGCAAAGAATTCCTCCTCATTGCCATGGCCTTGCATTG
Source organism: Pyrus communis (assembly GCF_963583255.1). Taxonomy (NCBI): domain Eukaryota; kingdom Viridiplantae; phylum Streptophyta; class Magnoliopsida; order Rosales; family Rosaceae; genus Pyrus; species Pyrus communis. The sequence continues at coordinate 11,500,476 of NC_084807.1, forward strand.
GCCCAAATCCTTCATTTTTGCGCTCTATGGCCTTAGTGATGGTTGTTTCCAGGGCGTCCTCGTTCAATTCTTCAAGGTATACCTGCGCCAAAGAATCGATAACATCAATGGAAAAACAAGAATGGTCATCAACGGGATATCTCATAGTTTCAGAAATATTAAAATCAATCACTTCCCCATCGAATTCCATTGTCAAGGTGCCTTTGTATACATCAATCTTCGTTCGGGCCGTCTTCATGAATGGCCTACCAAGGAGAATCGGCAAAGATGTAGAATGGGCTGAATCCTCCATGTCTAGGACGTAGAAATCAGCCGGAAAAATTAAATGGTTCACCTGCACAAGCACATCTTCCAAAACTCCTTTTGGATACGCGTTAGAACGATCGGCCAATTGTATAATTACACCATCTTGTTTTAATTCACCCAAATTCATAGATGCATAAATAGAATAAGGCATGACATTTATGGATGCACCTAAATCAAGCATGGCATGTTCAAAATGATTATGTCCAATCACACAAGGAATCGTGAAACTACCGGGGTCTTTGCACTTGGTAGGCAGTTTACGTTGCAAAACAGCGGACACATTCTCGCTTACCTTCACTACCTCTTTGTTTGCCCTTCTTCTCTTTATATTGCATAGGTCCTTGAGGAATTTAGCATACTTTGGAACCTGTTTGATTGCATCGAGAAGCGGTATGTTCACTTGCACCTTCCGGAACGTTTCAAGAATGTCCTTCTTGCTTTCTTCCTTTTTTTCTTGCATGAACCTGCGAGGAAAAGGTACATTAGGCAGATTAGGACGTGAAGTACATGAATTTGAACTTAAATTACCTGATTTGGCCGAGTTAGGGTGATCTGCCTCAGGTTGTGTTGTCTCTTCATCTACTTTCTGGGCAGATTTGGGATTGTTTAGCTCGGTCCCAACTTCTTTTCCACCCCTTAGGGTGATGGCCTTGGCGGATTCGAATCCTCCCTTTGGATTGACTGTGGTTGAGCTAGGAAGCTTTCCTTGCTCTCTAATCTGTCCAAGGAACTCAGAAATCTGCCCTATTTGTTTCTTCATATCCATCATCTCCTTCTCGTTATTTTCTATCCGGTTGTTTTGATTTTGCAACCCCTGCGAAATAGAGGTTAGTAATTGCATAGCTTGATTACTTTCCAAAGACGTACCTGAATGAGATGATGCCGAAGGTTGTTGGGATTGTTGGGGTGCATACGGCTTGGAATAAAAACCAGGGGGGTTTGGCCTAAATCCTCCTTGTTGGGCAGCTTGTTGTGGCTCCCTCCATTTGAAGTTTGGATGGTCCCTCCATCCGGCATTGTAAGTGTTCGAGTATGGGTTGTTTTGATTTTGTCCTTGGAAACCAATTGCATTGGCAGATTCCCACCCACCATTCTCGATTAGTTGAGGGCACTTGTCGGATGGATGCCCTTGAGTTGAGCACACGCCACAGACTTGGTGTTCTTGTGCTTTTGGACCAATCACAACCTGAGAAACAAGAGAAGCAAGATTAGCAAGTTGTGATTGAATTTCAGAAATAGCACTCACCTCATTTACACTTTGTTGCCGTGGGGCTTCCCTTTGGCCCACTCCTTCATATTGTTGAGCGTTGAGCGCTCGGTTGGCTATGAGAATCTTGGCATCCCTTGGTGTTTTGTCCACCAATGCTCCTCCCGCTGACGCATCAACCATTTGACGTTCGATAGGAAGGAGGCCCTCATAGAAATATTGAAGGAGAAGTTCCTCCTTCATTTGATGTTGAGGACATGAAGCTACAAGGCCCTTGAAGCGCTCATAATAAGCCGGGAATGTCTCGCCATGATTCTGTTGAATACCACTGATTTTCTTCCGTAGGAGAATCACTCTCGAAGTAGGGAAGAATTTCTCCAAGAAAGCACGCTTCATACTCTCCCACGAAGTCACAGTTCCCGGGGCTAGTTCGTAGAGCCAATCTTTGGCCTTGTCCATAAGTGAAAATGGAAAGGCCTTCATCTTCAATATACTCCCATCCACATTGACGGGGGTCATGCTTGAACAAACCACCTCGAACTCCTTCAAGTGTTTGTTGGGGTCTTCCATAGACAAGCCATGGAACTTCGGAATATGGTGTAACAAACTGGATTTGAGTTCAAATTCCTCAGTCTTCCCCTCTGCAGCCGTGGGGTATTGGATACAAAGAGGCAATGCATTATCCAAACCCGAGGCCGAAAGCTCCTTGATGGTTCTATTATCTGCTGCCATGGCTTGTTCTTCTTCAAAAATCTGATCCGTGGGCTTTTCTTCTACACCTACTTCGTCTTCTTCAAGCCCAGGTTGTGGTGGAGGTTGTGGTGGCTCTTGTTGACTCCTCGTTCTCCTCAAAGTGCGTTCAAAATCACCGTCAAAGTCGGAGATGTTCTCTATAATAGGCCGAGAGCGACGAGTCATACACAGTACCTAAAAAAACAAGGAAACAAACAAACTAAGAATCTGAAATAAGAATGCACGAAAAACAAAAAAAATATAAAAATAAAGACAAAGGATTAGCAAAGTTGCTAATCCCCGGCAACGGCGCCAAAATTTGATGCGAGAATTACACGCACACAAATTAAACCCTCTTTTTGACAATTGTAGTAAGTATGTAAGTAGGGATCGTTCTGGACCGGGGATTAGGAGGGCTTGCTAAAAACCTTCTAAATTGACTTAAAAACATAAAAACTAAATTAAAATACTCTTAACAAGACTACTATGACTCAGAATGGCTTTGAAAAACTCAAATTGTCTAAAACAATCAAATTGACTCAAATAGAAGCTAGAACTTGATTTAGACGAATTTGCAAATGTTTATGACTCCAAAAGCTTAAAGATACAAAAATAAAACAAATACGAATGATTAAAACTTAACAAAATAGAGGGGGGGAATTGTGTTTGGACGATATTAAGACAGAATATAATTAAAGGCAAAATGTAAATATGAATGTGATGAAAATATGGATGATGGAATAGCCAAGGGGTTCTTCTCCACACATGTTACACTTGCAAACAAAATTGATTCTCAGTTGGTCTTTCGATAAGTTGTGAAACTCAATGCTCCAAGTTAATTAGATCCGCTTAGATTAACTTTCAGATTTCCCTAAATTCGTTGGATTGAATGGAATACGCATTACAACCAAATTATTCTTAATCAAAGTCCCTAACTATGGAATACGCATGATAGAGACATTTAACCAAGATCATTAAGTTCAACGGAAATCATAAACATCGACGAGGCATTCGTTACTATGGAATACGCATGAAACTTATGCCAAGAATTCGTTTAACGCGATTGTTTATAAGCAACCTCTACTACTTGTGAATATAAGTTCATAACGATTAGGTGAAATTCACTTATATTCTAGTGTCATATTTATGCATGAAAATTAAGCTTGCAATCTCAATGAACATACATAAATAAGTTATCAATCAAACAGTTAAACGAATTGAATCCACAACTTATGAAATTCCAACCAAACGTAATCAATTCAAAATGCAAATATAAACATAGTTTCGAATCACCCCCTAGCTAAAGGGGGGTTTAGTTCCTCATAACTTTGAAATCAAAGAAACACCTAAACATTCCAACAACTCAAACGTGAATTGTATGAACGTTTAGGCACTCTTCTCTTCCCTTCTCATACGTACAAAACAAAGAGAATTAAATTTAAACTTTGAAATCAAAGAAACACCTAAACATTCCAACAACTCAAACTTGAATTGTATGAACGTTTAAGCACTCTTTTCTTCCTCGTTGTTGTAGCACAAGGTCTAAGGTGAGCTTAAGGGCTTTAGGTGTATGTGGAATGGAGTAGGGAGTGGTTGGAGATGGAACAATGAAGAGAAAATATGCAGAAAATGAAGTGGGACTCACGGCAATGGAATGGTATTTGTGTTGTGTGAAGTGTTGTGAATGGAAATATGAGATATGAATTGAATGAATGAATGCTAGGGTATTTATAGGGGTAGTGGAGGGAACATATGGCTGTTTGTTTAAGCATTTGTGTGGAGGAATGATGGAAAAATAGCTAGGACACATGTGAAAACTGGAATTGCACAAGGGGAGCAAAGGGAACCCACGGCATTGAGTGTTTGTTTGATGATGATGCATGTGATGGGTGGGAACAAAGGGGGAAACATGGCACAAGGGGGCTTGAATGAATGATTGAATGTGCATGTGGATTTTTAAAGAATGAGTGGTGGTGTAATGATGAAGTGAATGCATGTGAAAATTAGCTAGGAAAAGTTGTGGAAAGGCAAGGGAATACACGGCATTGAGATGTTGTTAGTGTGTGAATGCATGTGAATTAAAGCTAGGGTGAATGATTATGTGTTTGTGAATTATGCAAGATTGTATGGATGAATGATTAGGGTCTTGTAAGGGTGGGAATGCATGTGTTGTGCATGGTTGTGAAGCTGGAATTAAGGGGGAAAGCCACGGCAATGAAGATGGGTGCATGTGTTGGATGATTTGTTTGTTGGTTAAAGCTTGTGAGTGAATGATTAAAGATGCATGTGGATGAATTATACAATGGAAAAGTATGGGAGTGACACTAGGTTGAATGATGATGAGTGCATGTGAGTTGAAATGCATGTGGAATGAAGATGGAGAAGGTGGTGTAATGATGCATGGTTGTAGTTTAGGGTGTTGAATATGGATTTGCATGGCTTTTGAAGTGATTGTGGGTTTTGGAATTGGAAGGAAATGCATGGCCTTGGGGTTGGTTTAAGAGAGAATGGGCTAGGCCCTTTGTTTTATGTCCAAAGTGAATACAAGGTCTTCAAATTCGTCCAACACTTTGGCTCCAATCATATGCTATCCATTCCAAGCCCAATTTTGCTCCAAAATGCTCCAAAATGCATCTTTTTGCTCCCTTAGCCATATGAACCTAAAAACACACGAAAATGGCTTAATCTACTAAAACAACCATGAATTAACAACAAAGATGCACGAAAACAAGCTAAGTAAGTCGCCTAAATATGCTCCTATCATGGCTAAGGGTTGTTGATTGGGCTAAAGGTTTTGCATGGCTCAAAGGATTGTTTGATTGGGCTAGGCCCTTTGTTTTATGTCCAAAGTGCATACAAGGCTTTCAAATTCGTCCAACACTTTGGCTCCAAGCACATGCTATCCATTCCAAGCCCAATTTTGCTCCAAAATGCTCCAAAATGCATCTTTTTGCTTCCTTAGCCATATGAACCTAAAAACACACGAAAATGGCTTAAACTACTAAAACAATTATGAATTAACAACATAGATGCACGAAAACAAGCTAAGTAAGTCGCCTAAATATGCTCCTATCAAATTCCCCCACACTTAGCTTTTGCTAGTCCTCGAGCAAAACAAAATAATAACAAATAAACAAAACGACACTAAACAAGTAAAACACAACCTAAACCTTCCAACAACCGTCTTAGGGATTTCCAATGCACATGACAAGTTAAAAATCATTATTCTCACAGATTTTAGCCATCTTTACACTTAAGTACATTCTTAATCATAGTCACCACATACTAGTTCACAATTAAGCAATTAAAACACATTTCAAATGTAGTAACATGCTTTAGAGAATTTACTCAATTCCTTACTAGAATGCACTCTATTTTCACACAGATTTTCTGACTACACACCCTACACTAGTTATATGTGAGAGATTGATGTAAACATGAAAGACTAGTATCTCACATATGTTATAACAAAGAAAGAATTTTCTGGATTTACGATAATGACATGAATATGATCTCATGAATGGAATGCTACTACTTAGAATGAGAACCAGTGATTCCATAAGCTCATATCAAATCCAAACTCCACATTATTGAACACATAACGATCAAGATAGAAGTCAAAGGGGTGTAACGGGGCTAGGGTACTGGTTAACAATGAAAGGTGAAGGATAAACAAACATTCTTAAAGCAATAGTGAGCAAAGTATTGAATTAGGCACTTAGAATTCCCTTTAGAGCGCGGAAAACAACTTTTAGACTAATAGGGGAAATTCAAACAACTCTTATTTTTCTTTTCTTTTTTTTTTCAAATTTTTTTTTTTCTTCTTTTTTTTTTTTTTTTTTAGCCGTGCCTATGGCACAACAATTCTCATCAATAATCCTTCCCCCACACTTATTTTCTGCAACATATTAATAAAAAAGGAATTCATTTTCCGTCATGCTTACTATGCTTTAAGAACAAAGGCATGGATGGTCCTATTCTAGGCTAGGTAAGGATAACATGGGTTAACAAAGAACATAGGCTAAACAAGGCTCAAAGGGGTTAAAACTTACAACAAATACGAAATATGGGAAGTAAGGCTATTTGGCTATGGTGGCAACTACACAACTTTATCTTGATATATGTTATGCAAATCAATGTCATGCTTTGAATGAAATGGATATAAGTTCTAGCATTTAGTTCTATCATGATACAATTGCATTCTAAGTAGCAACCAAGCAAGGAATAATGAGATCATGCAACAACTTTAGAAAACAAAGAATCACAGAAAATAACTCTCCAAAGAAGGTAATGGCTCGAGTCTCACAGGGTTGTAGCGTTTGTTTGAGTTCCTTCCTTCAAGCATGTTACAAAAACGAATTTTTCTTTTATGATTGCATGTGAAGTCATACATTATAACCATAACCAAGCATATACCAAGAGTAAATCAAACTTTCATCCATGTTTATAACTCTTTTTAACCGTCATGCAATTACAAACCAAATCCTTATCATTGTGTTGGAAGGTACCCTAAGACACAAACACACAAAAAGCACTTAAAACACTCTTTTTAGGCTTTTCAAAACATTTTTTTCAAATTTTTATGTGATTTTCGGAGTTATAAAACAAAACACACTAAAACACTCTAAAACAATTTAAAAACACCTTAAAACAGCAAGGAACAACATTTGAAGTTATGGGTGATAAAATCCCACGAATTTGCATTAACAACATTAGTTACCCCCCCACACTTAAATCAAACATTGTCCTCAATGGTTTAAGCATAGATTCACACAAAACATAAGTAAACACACAAAAAGCACTTAAACATACTAAACATGGCAAAATGTAATTAACAAAGAGAAGAGTTTAGGGACGCAAATCTGGTTATGGAGTGTAAATTCCCTCTTCTCCTTGGTGATTGCATTGAGGCTTTTATCTTTGTGATTCCATAGGCTTACTCTTGAACTGGTTTCCGCCCATCGTTGATTTTCCTTTGTGCTACATAATCTTGAACTGGGCAGCAGGATTCTTTTGGTCTTCCCCAAAGGTCTGAGCTTCCTCCTTTTATCTGTTTCTTTGTTCAATCTCTCCAATTCGTATTGAAGAGGGTTAGAGGATAGCTCAGCATTGCTTGTCTCTACATGCTTCAATGCTCTACTTTCACTTGCCTTACTTACTCCCCTTTGCAGAAGTGGTCCCTTCTCTGGAAGTGTATCAATCGTTGAAGATGACTACTCGAGAGCAACGCTAGGTAAGCAATCAGGAATAGATTCCAGGCAGTTGGCCCCAGAACAGAAGACTGACTCTAAGTGCCGGCTGATTGCTTCTTTTACTTTGCCATGCGAGTAAGAACAAGGACAAAGAAAAAGACAGGGAAAGAGCATGATATGAGATACTTTTGCTTTTGACCTTGATGATATGAGATACCTTTGCTTTTGACGAAGCGGTGAATGACTCAGCACACTTCAATCCGCCGTTTCCTCCTGGGTCATCTGTACTCCAGGCATCTGGTATCATCTTTGGGGAAGAAGAAAGAATTGAGTATTTCGAAAGGCTTTGCTGGGAGTGCGCCCTCAGAGGCGAGGGAGAGTTGGGCATTTTCTTCAGGTTTTCCTTGCCATAAAAGACGAAGGTCGACATATATAGAGATAATATCAAGTGGTGGTACTGTTCTTTTACCATTGTCGACAAACGTTTTGATCCCGCAAATCCGGCTTTTTGAAATAGCAGGCGCCTCTTCGATTTCTGAACGACGCCCCTTCGATTTCTGAGCAAACGCCCCTTTGCTTTCTGAACGACACGTAGTAGTGCGGATGCGGTTTCTTTTGACAAAGCTGCACGCGTCTTCTGAAAAGCAGAGAAAGCGTCGCCGGACTTTGCGCTTGTCCGCTAAAGATGTGTAGTTGCGATGATGGCCTTCACGTGTTTTCAGCTTTGTCAGAAATCTTTTGACAAAGTTGAACGCGTTTTCTGAAAAGCCGAGGGAACGTCGCCTAACTTACGCCGGAAAATCCGGCTCTTTGAATCGGTGGATGCGTCGCCTTGGCTTTTATAGAGCTATCGATCACCGCCAACATACACACTCTGAAGATCTCCCATTCTTTGAAAATCGTCTCCGGCCCTTTGAAAATTTACTCCCTCCACCCCTTCTCTTTGAACACTTTTGAAAAAAATGGCAAACTCATCGAACCTTAGCTTAGATTTGAGTCTCAGCAGAGATCCGGTTGCGCCCCGTCAAGGTAATGTATGGCGCCCTTCTTTTTTATCTTCTAACGGTCTTCTTACAGGTGAAGACTCCGTGATGCAGGATGCCACAACAGCTACAATAGTAGCTAGGAACCTCCTCACTCCAAAAGATAGTAGGCTGCTGTCAGGACGGTCCGATGAGTTGGCCGTTCAAGAGTCCCTCGCACTTAGTGTTCAGTGTGCGAGCTCTGTGTCCAACATGGGCCAACGCCTGCTTGCCCACTCCCGTCAGGTGGAATCATTGATGGCAGAGGTGGAAAGTCTTAAGCAAGAGATACAGCAGCTTAAGCACGAGAATAGAAGTTTGCATGTGCTTGCAAATAACTATTCGTCGGGCATGAAGAGGAAGCTTGATGAGCTGCAAGAATCTGAGGGTCGAATTCACAGTGACCGTCAAAGGCTTGCGGCTTATCTCCAGAGGCACCTTTTTCCTGGGTCATCCAGCGTTTGGCCAAGTATTGAGGCCTGGAATGCTCTAGCTCTGATGCCTCCCGCTTCGACGCCTTCTGCTCCGACGCCTTCTGCTCCGACGCCTCGTAGTGGGGCTTCACGTAAACATCCTTTGTGAAGGCTCCATCTTTCTGCCATGTTTATTTTTATTCTTTTTTTTTTTTTATTATGAACATGCTTTGCTTTATTAAGTGCATTGGGTTGCCTCCCAAGTAGCGCTTTCTTTTACGCCTTGCAGCCGGACGAAGAACCCAATCACTCCAGGATATGTTCACGAATCGGATGAAAACTCCGAGTCATAAACTAGTACCTAAAACAAGAAACAAAACAAGATTAAGAATCTGGAATAAAAAAAATAAAAAGATCAAACGAAAATAAAACAATCCAAGGGATTAGCAAATTTTCTAATCCCCGGCAACGGCGCCAAAATTTGATGCGAGAATTATACGCACACAAATTAAACCCTCTTTTTGACAATTGTAGTAAGTATGTAAGTAGGGATCGTTCTGGACCGGGGATTAGGAGGGATTGTTAATCACTTGGATTTGACTCAAAAACGCTAAAAACACAATCTAAAACACTATACTAGACTCAAAGAATGCAAAACTAAACTTTAAAACACTAAGACAAACCAAAGACTCAAAATGCTTTAAAGCATAAACTAAATTGATTTCTAACTAAATTGAACAATAAGGTAAAGGGGGATTTAGGTTTTGATTAAACTAAATGACAGATTGTAAATTAAAGCATAAGGAAATGAAGTAAACACAAAATGAATGAATCAACAGCTAATAAAAAGAGATAGCACAAATGGAGATGAAGCTAGAGATTCGATTTCACCATTGCTAAGCCAAGTCCATGCTTGTTAAGTCAGATTATACTCATCCCTCTACTTATTTCTTGGGTTTGTTTCACTTAGATATGATCAGCCATATGATGTGTGGATTTGATCAAATGTCTCTAATCATGAGCCTAATTATGATGTGCAACTTTGGTTCCTAATCAAGACTATGTAGTGCACAAGAAACTTTCACAAAACCAAAGGGAACACTCGGCAGGATGTTTGCAAAACATTCCCTTCATTCATTCACATATCTACCAAGATTATGCATGATGTGTGCTTTAATCTTGGCTAAACAACCTGTGGTTAATTCAAATGATGATCAAACATTAAAATCAACACACTAAGTCACAATTAAATCGGAGAATGAAACAAGAAATAGATAGATTAAATGAGAATTCCGAATTAACTACATGGCAATCTTGCAAGGCTACATCGAATCCCTAGAGAGAGATTAGTTACACTTCATGTTTACAAAAGGTTTGACATAAAAATATATAACATGAGTGAACATAGGATTAAGAAGAAAGAACCCTTGAAGCAAAACTGATGTCGAAATCCTTTAAGAAATGGGAGAGTGTATCTAATGGAATGAAGCCGAGAGGAAGTTCCTCATGGTACAAAACAAAGAGAATGAAAGAAACACGTAAACATTCCAACAACTCAAACTTGAATTGTATGAATGTTTAGGCCCTCTTATCTTCCTCTTCGTCGTAGCACAAGGTCTAAGGGATGTTGTTGGTGTGTTGAATGGATTGGGGAATTATGGAAATGGATGAGGAGTGGTGTTTGGATTATAAGGGAATGGTAGCTCAAGGCAATGAGGGAAGATTGGATGTGTTTGTGATGTGTTGTGTATGAAAATGAGATGTGATTTTTGTGTATGAATGCATGGGTTTTTATAGGGGGAATGGGAGAATATGTGGGTGATTGTTTAAGAGTGAATGTGGTTGTTATGATTGAGAGTGCATGTGGATGAAATGATGAAGTAGGAAGGTGGAAATGCATGTGTATGTGGGTGATTGTTTAAGAGTGAATGTGGTTGTTATGATTGAGAGTGCATGTGGATGAAATGATGAAGTAGGAAGGTGGAAATGCATGTGTTGAATTGGTGGTGCAATGATGAAAGAGTAAGTGCATGTGTGTGTGAATGGTGGTGCAATGATGAAAGAGTAAGTGCATGTGTGTGTGAATGGTGTTTCTTGATGGTTTTGGGGTTGTGATGCATGTGAATGCATGTGGCTAAGGGTTGTTGATTGGGCTAAAGGTTTTGCATGGCTCAAAGGATTGTTTGATTGGGCTAGGCCCTTTGTTTTATGTCCAAAGTGCATACAAGGCTTTCAAATTCGTCCAACACTTTGGCTCCAAGCATATGCTATCCATTCCAAGCCCAATTTTGCTCCAAAATGCTCCAAAATGCATCTTTTTGCTTCCTTAGCCATATGAACCTAAAAACACACGAAAATGGCTTAAACTACTAAAACAATTATGAATTAACAACATAGATGCACGAAAACAAGCTAAGTAAGTCGCCTAAATATGCTCCTATCACTCCACGCGTTTTCAACTTTGTTAGAGATCTTTGACAAAGTTGCACGTGTTATCTGAAAAGCCGAGATTGTATCTGAAGAGCGTTGCCCAACTTTACGCAGGAAAATCCGGCTTTCTGAATCGGTGGTCGTGTCGCCTCTCCTTTTTATAGAGGTATCGATCACCTCCAACATGGACACTTTGAAGGTTGCTCATTCGTGAAAATCGTCTCCGGCCCTTTGAGATTTTGCTCTATCCACCCTTATCTTTTAACACCTTTGAAAATGGCTAACCCATCTAACCTTTGCTTAGATTTGAGTCTCAGCAATGATACGGGTGCGCCGCGTCAAGGTAATGTATGGCGCCCGTCTTTCTTATCTTCTAATGGCCCTCTTACAGGTGAAGACTCCGTGATGAAGGATGCAACAACAGCTACAATAGTAGCTAGGAACCTCCTCACTCCTAAAGATAGTAGGCTGCTTTTAGGATGGTCTGATGAGTTGGCCGTTCAAGAGTCCCTAGCTCTCAGTGTTCAGTGTGCGGGCTCTGTGTCCAACATGGGCCAACGCCTACTTGCTCGATCCCGTCAACTTGAATCATTGATGGCAGAGGTGGAAAATCTTAAGCAAGAGATCAAACAGCTTAAGCACAAGAATAGAAGTTTGCACGTGCTTGCAAATAATTATTTGACGGGCATGAAGAGGAAGCTTGATGAGCTGCAAGAATCTGAAGGTCAAATTCAAAGTGACCGTCAAAGGCTTACGGCTTTCCTCCAGAGGCACCTTTTTCCTGCGTCATCTAGCGTTCCACCAAGTATTGAGGCCTCGAATGATCCATCTTTGATGCCTCCCGCTCCTGGAGTTTTGCCAAGTAGTGGGGGTTCACGTAAACAACCTTTGTGAAAGTTACATTCTTTTTTTTTTTGTTTTTTTTTTTCGCACTTGTAACTTCTCGGAGATCAATGCTTTATTTTATTCAGTGTATTGGGTTGCCTCCCAAGTAGCGCTTTCTTTATCGTCTTGCAGCCGGACGATGGTATGCTCATTCCTCACTTAGAGGCCACGGCATGGAGGGGTATGTCCTCCACGGTATGCTCCTTGAACATTTTCATAATAAGGCTCACTGAATGGGCGGGGATAACGATCCTCCCTGATGGTGGTGTTTTGGTTCCGAACGTCCATGTACATGCTCCCACCACCTTGAAATTGATTGGGTACCTGCACCAAAGAAGGTAACAACCTATTAGTTGAAATGGGGATCAGAATTGGGATTGGAGACTTACTAGGATGTTGTGGCAATGCCCCTAGGGCAGCCACCATCTCGCCAATTTTAGCACAAGGCACGGGCATATTGGATGGTTTTAGGGTAGTGGCGTGCTCTTTTTGGTCCAATCCAATTCCTTCCTCGATGGTGGTTCTAGATGCATCCTTCTTGATTGGTGCTGAACGTTCCGGCCCTATATTTTTCATTGTACCAATGGCAAAACAAGAACGAACATCATTAGTATTCTCAATGGATTCAGAAACTTTAAAGTTAATCGTATCACCACCAAACTCCATAGTTAAGGCTCCCCTGGCCATGTCAATCTTGGTGTGGGCTGTTTTCATGAAAGGTCGTCCAAGTAAGAGTGGCGATGGTGGAGAGTGGGTTGAATCCTCCATGTCAAGCACATAGAAATCTGCAGGAAAAATCAAGTGGTCCACCTGCACCAAAACATCTTCCAAAACTCCTCTCGGGTATGCATTAGATCGATCAGCTAATTGAATAATGACACCATCATTTTTAAGCTCTCCTAGATTCATAGATGCATAAACAGAGTATGGCATGACATTAATTGATGCACCTAAATCTAGCATAGCATGTTCGAACCTTGTATTACCAATTACACAAGGGATAGTGAAACTACCTGGATCTTTGCATTTAGGTGGCAGCTTTCTTTGCAATATGGCAGAGACATTCTCACTTACATGTACCACCTCTTTTTCCCGAATCCGTTTCCTTGTTGTACAAATCTTCTTCAAAAACTTCGCATACTTCGGAATTTGCTTTATTGCATCAAGGAGCGGGATATTGACATGCACCTTCCTAAACGTCTCCAGGATGTCTTTTGCATCCTCCTCTATCTTGGCTTGCATAAACCTGCTAGGAAAGGGCACGTTTGGTGGAATCCATTAGAAACAATTGAGTTTGGACCTACCTTACATTTGCTGGACGGCCTAGAAGCTTGAAGTGGTTGCGGCAAAGGTTGCTCCACCCTTGCCGTGGCTTTGCCCTTCCTCTCTTCCTCTTTCAACAGCTTTTCCTCCTCGTCTTGGCTTGATTTTGGTGGTTGTGAGGTGGTTCCAACTTCCTTGCCACTTCTTAAGGTGATTGCATTGGCGGTTTCAAAGCCACCCTTTGGATTGACCACCGTAGTGCTTGGTAACTTACCATTTTCACGAAATTGTCCCAAAAATTCGGCCATTTGGCCCATTTGCTACTTTAGCTCATTAACCTCCTTTGCTTGGTTCTGCATTCCCTGCGCCATTGTGGTTAGTAACTGATATGTTTTATCATCATTCATAGACGTACCTGAGTTGGTTTGGGATGATTGTGCTTGAGGAGGTGGTTGTGGTGCCATTGGCCTTGGAAAGAAACCCGGGGGTTGTCGGAATCCACTTTGTTGGGCATATTGTGGTGCATCTCTCCATCTGAAATTGGGGTGGTCACGCCATCCCTGATTGTATGTGTTGGAGAAAGGATCACCCCTTGGTTGGTTCTGATTCCCATAGCCCATAGCATTGGCAGATTCCCACCCTCCGTTCTCAATTAATTGAGGGCATTGATCAGATTGGTGTCCTTAAATGGAGCATACACCACAGATTGTAGTTCCTTGCATTTTAGGGCCTTCAACAAACTACGATAACATAGACGTAAGGTTAGCCATCTGGGATTGTAACTCAGAAATAGAACTTACCTCATTTACATGCTGTGGCCGTGGGGTGTCTCTCTGCCCAACACCTTCATATTGTTGTGCATTGACTGCTCGATTAGCAATGAGAGTTTTGGCATCCCTAGGTGTCTTGTCCACTAGAGCTCCTCCTGCGGATGCATCCAACATTTGCCATTCAAGTGGTAAAAAACCTTCGTAAAAATATTGAAGAAGTAGCTCCTCCTTCATCTGGTGCTGTAGACATGAAGCAACAAGAGTTTTAAAAAGTTCATAATAAGTTGGAAAAGATTCACCTTGGCTTTGCTGAATTCCACTAATCTTCTTGCAAAGAAGAATGACTCGTGATGTCGGAAAGAACTTCTCTAAGAAGGCTCGCTTCATACTCTCCCATGATGTGACAGTTCCGGGAGCCAACTCATACAACCAATCCTTGGCCTTCTCCAACAAAGAAAAAGGAAAAGCCTTCATCTTCAATATGTTGCTGTCCACGTTCACCGGTGTCATACTTGAGCATACGACTTCGAACTCCTTTAAATGCTTATTGGGGTCCTCCATTGATAACCCATGGAACTTGGGTATATGATGTAGCAAGCTAGATTTCAACTCAAATTCATCGGTCTTCTCAGGGGCTGCCCTAGGGTATTGGATGCAAAGAGGGGCTGCATTGGCCAAACCCGAGGCAGAAAGCTCTTTGATGGTTCGATTGTCCACTGCCATGGTTGGTACTTCCTCTTCAACCTCAATTTCAACTTCTTGCTCCTTTAATTCAGGTTCGGGACTAGGAGGATTAGACTCTTGCAATTTCTTGTTCCTTCTCAAAGTCCTCTCGAAATCGCCGTCAAAGTCGGAGATATGCTCACGAACAGGTTGTGAGCTACGGGTCATAAATTAGTACCTACACACAAGAGTAAACAAGATAAGTAACCAACTTAATAGACTCGGCACAAAAACAAAACACATACACACGGTGCAAAAATTAAAACAAAACAGAAAGTAAACAATTTAAACAAGACTCAAGACAAGGGATTAGCAACTTTGCTAATCCCCGGCAACGGCGCCAAAATTTGATGCGTTACGAATGTGACACACACAAATTAAACCCTATTTGTGACAATTTTAGTAATGATGTAAGTAGGGATCGTTCTAACCGGGGATTAACTAGGGGTGCTAATCTAATATAAATTGACTTAAAAACACAAAAACTAAACTTAAAGACTCTTAACAAGACTACTATGACTCAAAACAGATTTGAAACACTCAAACTGCCTAAAACAAACAAATTGACTCAAACAGAACTAGAACTTGATTTGGACGAATTTGAAAGTGTTTATGACTCCAAATGCTTAAAGACACAAAATAAACAGATTTGAATGACTAAGACTCAACAAAATATGGGGGGATTGTGTTTGGACGAATTTAAATTAAATGGACAGATTGTAAAGAAAACATATTGTAAGATAAATTGTGATAGAATTGAATGGATGGGAAGCTAGCTAAGGGGTTCATCTCCACACATGTTATACTTGCATATAAAACGATTTCCAATTACTTTTCAATAAACCAAGAATTCTCAACGCCCCAGATTAACCGTGAATTGCACTAATTAACCCTCAGATTTTCCTAACGTTATTGAATTGGATGATTGCATACGACAACCCAAAACATTCCCCACAAGTCCCCTACATGATTGCATAATAGAGATACAAGCAAGAATCATTAAGTTCTATGAAAACCATAAGCATTGACGAAGCACTTGTTACTATGATTGCATGAAACTTATGCCAAGAATTTACTTAACGCGATTGAAATCATCAACCTTTACTACTTGTGAATATAATTCCATAACGATTAGGTGAAATTTCCTTATATCCTAGCATCCAATTTATGCATGATAATTAAGCGTGCACTCTCAACCAACACACACAAATCAATGTAATTCACGTAGATAAGTAAATTGAATTCACAACTTATGAAACACAATTAGAAGTAATCAAATCATATCGCAAGCATAAACATGTATTTCGAATCCCCCCCTAGCCAAGGGGGGTTTAGTTCCTCATACGCACAAAACAAAGAGAAGTGAAATTAAACATTGAAATCAAAGGAAAAGAAACACCTAAAAATTCCAACAACTCAAACTTGAATTGTATGAACGTTTAGGCCCTCTTCTCTTCCTCTTTGTTGCGGCACAAGGTCTAAGGATAGGTTTTGGGGTGGTATTTGTATGGAGGAATGGATGTGTGATGGTAGGGTAGTGTTTTGGAGGGATGGGGAGTGGTTGGAGTGGTTGCAATGGAGGAGAAAAGTGTTTGGTGGCTGCGGCAAGGTGGTAGAAATGCTGGAAATGGGTATGAAATGCACGGCCAAGGATTCTTTTCCTTGGTGTGAAGTGTGTATGGTTTTTATAGGGAGAGAATGGATGGGAGAGCATGTGAATAACAGCTAGGAGGGAATGATTAAAGAGGGAATGCATGTGGAAGTGTGGCTGATTGTTTTATGAAGGGGGAAAGCTGGAAATGCAAGGGAATGTGCACGGCAAGGCTGGAATTGGTGGTGAATGTGGCTGCCATCATGAAGAGTGATTAATTAATGTATGTAGGGTGCAGCTAGGTTGGAAAGGTGTGGAAAATGGCTGGAATTAGGGGAAGGAAATAGGTTTAATTCAGAAATAAAAGGGCAAGGTGGCTGCAATGATGAAGTGGGAAAGCTGGAAATGCAAGGGGATGTGCACGGCAAGGCTGTGCATGAATGGGCTAGGCCCTTTGTTTTATGTCCTAAAGTGCATACAAGGCCTTCAATTTCGTCCAACACTTTGGCTCCAAGCATAAGCTATCCATCCTTAGCCCAAAAGTGCTCCAAAAGGCTCCAAAATGCACTTCTTTGCTCCTTTAGCCCTTAGAACCTGAAAACATACGAAAATAACTTAAAAGACTTAAAGAACTAAGAAATAACAACGTAAATGCACAAGAACAAGCCAACTAAGTTGCCTAAATATGCTCCTATCACTAATCCAATGAAATAAGGAAAATCTGATGGTTAGTTGTGCGATGCAACTAACTTGGGGCGTTGTCATTCATAGTCTAACGGAATAATAACTGGAAATTGGTTTGTATGCATATATCATGTGTGGAGAAGGACCCTCTAACTAGCCTTTCACCCATTTATTTCACTTAAATTCATTTTTCCAAAGTTTTTTCTACAAAGCTTTTGTTCTAAATTTTAAATTCGTCAAAAACAATCCCCCTTTCATTTAGTCTTGTTATTTGAGTCAAAATCTGTTTTCTTTGAGTCTTTTGAGTCAAGTCAAAATCTTACAATACATATGCAAAGGGTAAGGCTTTTTGGCTTTGGGCTTAAACTAAACAAATTCATCTTGTTATTTGTTATGCTAATCAATTTCATGCTTTGAATGAAACGGGTATGAGTTCTAGCATTTGGAACTATAGTGATGAAACGCATTCTAAGTAGCAACCACGCAAAGAATAATGAGATCATACAACGACTTTAGAAAACAAAAAGTTCACAAATTAATAACTCTCCAAATAAAGTTTAGGCTCAAGTCTCTCTGGGTTGTAGCGTTAGTTTGAGTTCCTTCCTCCAAGCATGTTACAAAAACTGATTTTTTTCCTTTTTGTGATTACATGTGAATTCGTTAAAGACAACTACAACTAAGCATAACCCAAAGAGCATATCAAACTTCCATCCATGTTTGTAACTTTCTTTAACCGTCATGCAATTAAAAACCAAATCCTCATCATTGTGTTGGAAGGTATCCTAAGACACAAACAAACACCAAAACAAAAATGACTCTAAAAACAACTCTTTTTGGGTTTTTCAAACACTCTTGTTCGATTTTTTTTTCAAATTTTCAAATTTTCAAATTTTCTGTTATATGACACAAAAACACTTCAAAACACACTAAAAACACTTAAAAACAGTGAGTAACAACTTTAGAAGTGATAGGTGATAAAATCCCACAAAAATCATGCAAAAACAGCTTGTTTACCCCGCCCCCCAACACTTAAACCAAACATTGTCCTCAATGTTTTAAGTATAGACTCACAATCAAACAAAACAAATAACACAACTAACAAACATGACAATCATGGCAAAGTAAAAGCAATAAAGAGTAGGGTTTAGGAATGCAAATCTGGTTGTTGGAGCTGGAATTCCATCATCTCCTCGTTTGAACACATGGGTTGCCTCCCAAGAAGCACTTGCTTTAACGTCTTCCAGCTGGATGATACCTCCTTTTAAGCTTCAATAAGGCTCACGACATGGAGGGGTATGTCCTCCATGGCATGCTCCTTGAAATTCTCATAGTAGGGCTTCAAACGGTGTCTATTCACTTTAAATTCATGTCCCGTCTTCAAACTTTGAATTTGGACTGGACCATAAGAAAAGACATTAGTAATAACAAAATGACCAATCCATTTAGAAGGTAACTTACCCGAAAACAAACGAAGGCAAGAATTGAAAGGTAACACTTTCTGCCCTATGGAGAACGTCTTGCTATAAATCATCTTGTCATGGAAAGCCTTTGTTTTCTCTTTGTAAATGCGAGCGTTCTCATAAGCCTCATTCCTTATCTCCTCAAGCTCATTCAATTGAAGCTTCCTATGAATTCCAGGGGCATCTATGTCCATATTGAACGTCTTAACGGCCTAATATGCTTTATGTTCCAATTCAACGGAAAGATAGCATGGTTTCCCATAGATGAGCCGAAATAAGGACATTCCAATTAGTGTTTTGTAGGCGGTATGATATGCCCATAATGCATCATTTAAATGCAAACTCCAATCCTTCTGAGTTGGCCCAACGGTTTTCTCCAAAATCTGCTTGATTTCTCGATTACAAACCTCGGCTTGCTCGCTTGTTTGAGGATGATAAGGTGTTGAAACCTTATGCGTGACATTATACTTCTTGGGCAACGCCTCAATGGTCGGATTACAAAAGTGCGAACCTCCATCACTCATAAGAACCCTTGGCATTCCACATCTTGCAAATATGTTAGTTTTCACAAATTCTGCAACTACTTTGGAATCATTAGTGCGGGTGGCTTTGGCTTCCACCCATTTAGAAACATAATCAACCGCAAGTAAAATATAAACAAAACCATGAGTGGAAGGAAAAGGACCCATAACATTAATACCCCAAACATCAAAAATTTCGACAGAAAAGATAGCGTGTTAGGGCATTTGGTCTTTGGGACCTATATTGCCCATTCTTTGACAATGATCACAAGTCACACAAAAAGTTCTAGCATCCTTAAATATAGTAGGCCAATAAAATCCACATTCTAAAACTTTATGTGCTGTTCTTTGTGTGCCAAAATGATCCCCACATGCATAAGTGTGATAGAAAGTTAAAAATTGAATTAAACTCCATTTCATGCACACACCTACGTAGAATCTGATCAAGGCAACATTTCCACAAATATGGGTGGTGCGTTACGAATGTGACACACAAATTAAACCCTATTTGTGACAATTGTAGTAATGATGTAAGTAGGGATCGTTCTAACCGGGGATTAACTAGGGGTGCTAATCTAATATAAATTGACTTAAAAACACAAAAACTAAACTTAAAGACTCTTAACAAGACTACTATGACTCAAAACAGATTTGAAACACTCAAACTGCCTAAAACAATCAAATTGACTCAAACAGAAACTAGAACTTGATTTGGACGAATTTGAAAGTGTTTATGACTCCAAATGCTTAAAGACACAAAATAAAACAGATTTGAATGACTAAGACTCAACAAAATAAAGGGGGATTGAGGTTTTGACGAATTTGAAAACAAAACTTAAAACTTTGTAAAACGAATTTGGATTTAATGAATGGAATGAAGGCTAGCTAAGGGGTTCATCTCCACAAATGTTATACTTGCATATAAAACGATTTCCAATTGCTTTTCAATAAACCATGATTCTCAACGCCCCAGATTAACCGTGAATTGCACTAATTAACCCTCAGATTTTCCTAACGTTATTGAATTGGATGATTGCATATGACAACCCAAAACATTCCCCACAAGTCCCCTACATGATTGCATAATAGAGATACAAGCAAGAATCATTAAGTTCTTTGAAAACCATAAGCATTGACGAAGCACTTGTTACTATGATTGCATGAAACTTAAGCCAAGAATTTACTTAACGCGATTGAGATCATCAACCTTTACTACTTGTGAATATAATTCCATAACGATTAGGTGAAATTTCCTTATATCCTAGCATCCAACTTATGCATGATAATTAAGCGTGCACTCTCAACCAACACACACAAATCAATGTAATTCACATAGATAAGTAAATTGAATTCACAACTTATGAAACGCAATTAGAAGTAATCAAATCATATCGCAAGCATAAACATGTATTTCGAATCCCCCCCCTAGCCAAGGGGGGGTTTAGCTCCTCATACGTACAAGACAAAGATAATTAAATTTAACCATTGAAATCAAGGAGAGGAAACACCTAAAAATTCCAACAACTCAAACTTGAATTGTATGAACGTTTAGGCCTCTTCTCCTCCTCTTTGTTGTGGCACAAGGTCTAAGGAAAGGTTTTGGGGTGGTGTTTGTATGTGGAATGGAGTGGGGAGTGGTTGGAGTTGGAAGGGGCATGCATGGCTTTGAAAGGGAAGTGCTGGAATGCAAGGTTATGCACGGCAAAGGCCTCCCTTTGGTGTGAAGTGTGTATGGTTTTTATAGGGAAAGAATGGATGGGAGAGCATGTGAATGACAGCTAGGAGGGAATGATTAAAGAGGGAATGCATGTGGAAGTGTGGCTGATTGTTTTATGAAGGGGGAAAGCTGGAAATGGGATGGGAGTGCACGGCACACCAAGGATGTGCTGGAAATGAATGTGAAAGCCACGGCAAATGATTGTTTAGGTGCATGTGGCTGAATTATTTGTTGGGAAAGCATGTGAGTGAATGATTAAAGATGCATGTGGATTAAAGAGGGAATATGGAAGAGAATGTGCTGCAATGATGAAGTGGGAAAGCTGGAAATGCAAGGGGAGGCCACGGCAAGGTGTGGATGGTGCTGGAATTGGTAGGTTATGCACGGGTTAGGATGGTTTTTGGGAAGAGAATGGGCTAGGCTCTTTGTTTTATGTCCTAAGGTGCATACAAGGCCTTCAATTTCGTCCAACACTTTGGCTCCAAGCATAAGCTATCCATCCTTATCCCAAAAGTGCTCCAAAAGGCCCCAAAAGGCTCCAAAATGCATCTTTTCGTCAAATACGTCTTATGATCCTGAAAACACACAAAAGAAGCTTGAAGAATTAAAATAACTAAGAATTAATAACATAAATGCACGAAAACAAGCAAACTAAGTCGCATAAATATGCTCCTATCAAATTCCCCCACACTTAGCTTTTGCTAGTCCTCGAGCAAGACAGAAAAACAAAACAAAACCTAAACCTTCCAACAATGGTCTCAGGGATTCTTAATGCACATGACATGTTCAAGAACATTACTCACATTGATTTTAGTCATCCTTATGCTTAGGCACATACGTAATCATAACCACTCCTTACTAGTTCTCATTTAATCAATTTAAAACAACATTTGAATGTAGTAACATGCCTTAGAGAATTCACTTAATTCCTTACAAGATACTCTCTTATTTTCACACAGACTTTCTGATTACACACCCTACACTAAGTATATGTGAGAAGATTGATGTAAATATGGAACTAAACACTCACGTATGTTTATAACAAGGAAAGCACTTTTCTGGAATGTATATGAATATGATCTCATGAAAGGAATGCTACTAATTAGATGCGAGAACCAGGGACACCATATACTTACATCAATTCCAAACTCCACATTATTGAAAACATAATGATCAAGATTGAAGCATAAGGATTGTAACGGGGTAAGGGTGATTGGCTAACAATGAAAGGTAAGGATAACAAACGTTCTTTTAAGCAATAGCAAGCAAAGTAATGAAATTTGACACTTAGAATCACTTATGATTGCAGAAACTCACTTAGACACACAAGGGAACAATTCTCACAACTCTTAGGGCCATATTCAACGTTTTGGACCCTTTCTTCAACTACCACAAACATGTGAGCTTATTTTCACTTATTTCATCCTCTTTTTCTTTCTTTTCACAACTTTTTCTTTTCTTTTTCTTTTTCCACGATTTTATTTTTTTTATTTTTTTTATTTTTTTTTAATCATGCCTTACTTCTTTTCGTGGCATATCAACACACACACACAAATTCCCCCACACTTGTTGTTTTGCAAAATTGAAAGGATTCCCTCTAAGTCATGCTTACTATGCTTCAAGAACAAGGGTATGGGTGGTCCTAATCTAGGCTAGGTAGGGATGATATGGGTAAACAAAGAACAAAGGCTAACAATGGCTCAATGGGGGTATGACCTACAATATATAGTGCATGGGTTGGCTGTTTGGTTGGCGGCTTCACTACACACTTCATTTTGATATATATTATGCAATCATGCTTTGAATGGAATGGATGCAAGTTCTAGCATTTGGAACTAAATGATGAAATGCCTTCTAATTAGCAACCAAGCAAGAATAATGAGATCATGCAACGAGTTTGAAAACAAGAATCACAGATTAATACTCTCCAAAGAATGTTTAAAGCTCAAGTCTCTCAGGGTTGTAATGTTATTCTAAGTTCCTTCCTTCAAGCATATTACAAAAACTTTTTTTTTTCTTTGGGATTAAACAGGAATTCATAAATAACAACTATAACCAAGTATAAACCAAGAATATATCAAACTTCCATCCATGTTTATAACTCTCTTTCACAGCCATGCACATAAAAATCAAATCCTCATCATTGTGTTGGAAGGTATCCTAAGACACAAACACACAAAAACAAACACAAAACTGACTCAACTTGACTCTTTTTAGTTGTTTCAAACTGTTTTTCGGATTTTTTCAAAGTAACACATAAAAAGACTTCAAAACATGTTAAAAACACTTAAAACAGTGGGAAACAAGTTTAGACATGTTAGGTGGTAATACCCTACGAATTTCATGCAAAAATATCTCAAAACAGAATGTTACCCCCCCACACTTCAATCATACATTGTCCTCAATGTTTTAATCCTAAAATCACACCAAACAAAAGTAAACACATAAACAGCAACTAAACATACTAAACATGGCAGAATGTAACTAACAAAGAGAAGAGTTTAGGGATGCAAATCTGGTTATGGAGTGTAAATTCCATCTTCTCCTTGGTGATTGCATTGAGGCTTGATCTTGGTGATTCCACAGGCTTAATCTTGAACTGGGCTGGAGGATTCTTTTGGTTTCCTCTAATCGTTGATTTTCCACAGGCTTAATCTTGAACTGGGCTGGAGGATTCTTTTGTTCAATCTTTCCAATTCGTATTGAAGAGGGTTAGAGGATAACTCAGCATATGCAGTTGTTGCGTTTGCTGACTATCCACAAGATTGATGTTTCATTGTCACTCGTCTTAGCTGTTCTTCAAGCAGATGTGGTCCCTTCTCTGGAAGTGTATCAACCGTTGAAGATGACTACTCGAGAGCAACGCTAGGTAAATAACTAGGGAATAGATTCCAGGTAGTCGGTTCCAGATCGGAAGACTGACTCCAAGTGCCGGCTGATTGCTCTCTTTCACTTTGCTATGCGAGTAAGAACAAGGACAAAGGAAAAGACAGGGAAAGAGCATGATATGAAATACCTTTGCTTTCGCCCTTGATGATGTGAGATACTTTTTCTTTTGAAGAAGCAACGAATGAATCAGCACATGCATTTGTTGTGCTTGTCTCCACATGCTTCGATCTACCGTTTCCTCCTGCCTCATCTGTACTCCAGGCATCTAGTATCTTCTTTGGGGGTACATCAATGGTTGAATAGGTGTTCTCAAGGGAAGAAGAAAACTGAGCATGTTGAGAGGTTTGGTTGCAGCTACATTCTCGGCCGAGAAGAAAAGTAATGCGTTTTTGGATGTATGCCTTGCCATGAATGTTGACGTATATAGGAATTTTAATGGCAAGTAGTAGTACGGATGCGGCTCTGTCACCCACGCTTGTTGGCAAAAGTGTGTAGTTGGGATAATGACCTCCACGCGTTTTCAACTTTGTCAAAGATCTTTTGACAAAGTTGCACGCGTTATCTGAAAAGCCGAGATTGTGTCTGAAGAGCGTTGCCGAACTTTATGTAGGAAAATCCGGCTTTTTGAATCGGTGGTTATGTCGCCTCTCCTTTTATAGTGGTATCGATCACCTCTAATATGCACACTTTGAAGGTTGCCCATTCGTGAAAATCGTCTCCGGCCCTTTGAGATTTTACTCCATCCAACCCTTCTCTTTTAACATCTTTGAAAATGGCTAACCCATCTAACATTTGCTTAGATTTGAGTCTCAGCAGTGATCCGGGTGCGCCGCGTCCGGTTAATGTATGGTGCCCGTCTTTCTTATCTTCTAATGGCCCTCTTACAGGTGAAGACTCCGTGATGAAGGATGCAACAACAGCTACGATAGTAGCTAGGAACCTCCTCACTCCTAAAGATAGTAGGCTGCTTTCAGGACGGTCTGATGAGTTGGCCGTTCAAGAGTCCCTAACTCTAAGTGTTCAGTGTGCGGGCTCTGTGTCCAACATGGGCCAACGCCTACTTGCTCGATCCCATCAAGTTGAATCATTGATGGCGGAGGTGGAAAATCTTAAGCAAGAGATCAAACAGCTTAAGCACGAGAATAGAGGTTTGCACATGCTTGCAAATAATTATTCGACAAGCATGAAGAGGAAGCTTGATCAGCTGTAAGAGTCTGAAAGTCGAATTCAAAGTGACCGTCAAAGGCTTGCGGCTTTCTTCCAAAGGCACCTTTTTCCTGCGTCATCTAGCGTTCCACCAAGTATTGAGGCCTCGAATGATCCATCTTCGATGCCTCCCGCTCCTGGAGTATTGCCAAGTAGTGGAGGTTCACGTAAACAACCTTTGTGAAGGCTCCATCTTTTTTTTTTTTTTTTTTTTTTTTTTTTTTTTTTTACGCATTTGTAATTTATCGGAGATCAATGGACATGCTTTATTTTATGCAGTGTATTGGGTTGCCTCCCAAGTAGCGCTTTCTTTATCGTCTTGCAGCCGGACGATGGTATGCTCATTCCTCACTTAGAGCCCACGGCATGGAGGGGTATGTCCTCCACGGTATGCTCCTTGAAATTCTCATAGTATACATCAATGAATGGGAGGGGATAGTGATCCTCCCTGATTCTGGCGTTTGGATTCCTAAATTCCCTGTAACTGATCCCACCACCTTGAAATTGATTGGGTACCTGCACCAAAGAAGGTAACAACCTATTAGTTGAAATGGGAATCGAAATTGGGATTGGAGACTTACAAGGATGTTGTGGCAATGCCCCAAGGGCAGCCACCCTCTCGCCAATTTTAGCACAAGGCACAGCCATATTGGATGTTTTTAGGGTAGTGGCATGCTCGTTGTGCTCCAATCCAATTCCTTCCTCAATGGTGAATCTAGATGCATCCTTCTTGATTTGTGTGGATCCTTTCGGCCCTATGTCCTTATGCACATCTGGATCTTTGCATTTAGGTGGCAGCTTTCTTTGGAATATGGCAGAGACATTCTCATTTACATGTACCACCTCTTTTTCCCGAATCCGTTTCCTTGTTGTACAAACCTTCTTCAAAAACTTCGCATACTTCGGAATTTGCTTTATTGCATCAAGGAGCGGGATATTGACATGCACCTTCCTAAACGTCTCCAGGATGTCTTTTTCATCCTCCTCTATCTTTGCTTGCATAAACCTACTAGGAAAGGGCACGTTTGGTGGAATCACATTAGAAACGATTGAGTTTGGACCTACCTTACATTTGTTGGACGGCCTAGGAGCTTGAAGTGGTTGCGGCAAAGGTTGCTCCACCCTTGCCGTGGCTTTGCCCTTGCTCTCTTCCTCTTTCAGCAACCTTTCATCCTCTTCTTGGCTTGATTTTGGTGGTTGTGAGGTGGTTCCAACTTCCTTGCCACTTCTTAAGGTGATTGCATTGGCGGTTTCGAAACCACCCTTTGGATTGACTACCGTAGTGCTTGGTAACTTACCATTTTGACGGAATTGTCCCAAAAATTCGGCTATTTGGCCCATTTGCTTCTTTAGCTCATTAACCTCCTTTGCTTGGTTCTGCATTCCCTGCGCCATTGTGGTTAGTAACTGATTTGTTTTATCCTCATTCATAGACGTACCTGAGTTGGTTTGGGATGATTGTGCCTGAGGAGGTGGTTGTGGTGCCATTGGCCTTGGAAAGAAACCCGGGGGTTGTCGGAATCCACTTTGTTGGGCATATTGTGGTGCATCTCTCCATCTGAAATTGGGGTGGTCACGCCATCCCTGATTGTATGTATTGGAGAAAGGATCACCCCTTGGTTGGTCCTAATTCCCATAGCCCACGGCATTGGCAGATTCCCACCCTCCGTTCTCAATTAATTGAGGACATTGATCAGATTGGTGTCCTTGAATGGAGCATACACCACAGATTGTAGTTCCTTGCGTTTTAGGGCCTTCAACAAACTGCGATAACATAGACGTAAGGTTAGCCATCTGGGATTGTAACTCAGAAATATAACTTACCTCATTTACATGTTGTGGCCATGGGGTGTCTCTCTGCCCAACACCTTCATATTGTTGTGCATTGAGTGCTCAATTAGCAATGAGAGTTTTGGCATCCCTAGGTGTCTTGTCCAATAGAGCTCCTCCCGCGGATGCATCCAACATTTGCCGTTCAAGTGGTAGAAGACCTTCGTAAAAATATTGAAGAAGAAGCTCCTCCTTCATTTGGTGTTGTGGACATGAAGCAACAAGAGTTTTAAAACGTTCATAATAAGTTGGAAAAGATTGACCTTGGCTTTGCTGAATTCCACTAATCTTCTTGCGAAGAAGAATGACTCGTGATGTCGGAAAGAACTTCTCTAAGAAGGGTCGCTTCATACTCGCCCATGATGTGACAGTGCCGGGAGCCAACTCATACAACCAATCCTTGGCCTTCTCCAGCAAAGAAAAAGGAAAAGCCTTCATCTTCAATATGTTGCTGTCCACGTTCACCGGTGTCATACTTGAGCATACAACTTCGAACTCCTTTAAATGCTTATTGGGGTCCTCCATTCATAACCCATGGAACTTGGGTATACGATGTAGCAAGCTGGACTTCAACTCAAATTCATCAGTCTTCTCAGGGGCTGCCCTAGGGTATTGGATGCAAAGAGGGGCTGCATTGGCCAAACCCGAGGCAGAAAGCTCTTTGATGGTTCGATTGTCCACTGCCATGGTTGGTACTTCCTCTTCAACCTCAATTTCAACTTCTTGCTCCTTTAATTCAGGTTCGGGACTAGGAGGATTAGACGCTTGCCATTTCTTTTTCCTTCTCAAAGTCCTCTCGAAATCACCGTCGAAGTCGGAGATATGCTCACGAACAAGTTGTGAGCTACGGGTCATAAACTAGTATCTACACACAAGAGCAAACAAGATAAGTAACCAACTTAATAGACTCGGCACAAGTAAGGAAATAAGGTGCCACACACGGTGCAAAAAAAAAAAAAAAATTAAAACAAAACAGAAGCTAAACAATTTAAACAAGACTCAAGACAAGAGATTAGTAACTTTGCTAATCCCCGGCAACGACGCCAAAATTTGGTGCGTTACGAATGTGACACACAAATTAAACCCTATTTGTGACAATTGTAGTAATGATGTAAGTAGGGATCGTTCTAACCGGGGATTAACTAGGGGTGCTAATCTAATATAAATTGACTTAAAAACACAAAAACTAAACTTAAAGACTCTTAACAAGACTACTATGACTCAAAACAGATTTGAAACACTCAAACTGCCTAAAACAATCAAATTGACTCAAACAGAAACTAGAACTTGATTTGGACGAATTTGAAAGTGTTTATGACTCCAAATGCTTAAAGACACAAAATAAAACAGATTTGAATGACTAAGACTCAACAAAATAAAGGGGGAT
This sequence comes from Pyrus communis, assembly GCF_963583255.1. NCBI lineage: Eukaryota > Viridiplantae > Streptophyta > Magnoliopsida > Rosales > Rosaceae > Pyrus > Pyrus communis. Next base: position 11,528,704 of record NC_084807.1, read on the forward strand.
TGAGGTTTTGATGAATTTGAAAACAAAACTTAAACCTTTGTAAAACGAACAGATTTTAAAACGAATTTGGATTTAATGAATGGAATGAAGGCTAGCTAAGGGGTTCATCTCCACACATGTTATACTTGCATATAAAACGATTTCCAATTGCTTTTCAATAAACCATGATTCTCAACGCCCCAGATTAACCGTGAATTGCACTAATTAACCCTCATATTTTCCTAACGTTATTGAATTGGATGAATGCATACGACAACCCAAAACATTCCCCACAAGTCCCGTACATGATTGCATAATAGAGATACAAGCAAGAATCATTAAGTTCTTTGAAAACCATAAGCATTGACGAAGCACTTGTTACTATGATTGCATGAAACTTATGCCAAGAATTTACTTAACGCGATTGAGATCATCAACCTTTACTACTTGTGAATATAATTCCATAATGATTAGGTGAAATTTCCTTATATCCTAGCATCCAATTTATGCATGATAATTAAGCGTGCACTCTCAACCAACACACACAAATCAATGTAATTGACATAGATAAGTAAATTGAATTCACAACTTATGAAACGCAATTAGAAGTAATCAAATCATATCGCAAGCATAAACATGTATTTCGAATCCCCCCCCTAGCCAAGGGGGGGTTTAGTTCCTCATACGTACAAGACAAAGATAAGTAAATTTAACCATTGAAATCAAGGAGAGGAAACACCTAAAAATTCCAACAACTCAAACTTGAATTGTATGAACGTTTAGGCCTCTTCTCCTCCTCTTTGTTGTGGCACAAGGTCTAAGGAAAGGTTTTGGGGTGGTGTTTGTATGTGGAATGGAGTGGGGAGTGGTTGGAGTTGGAAGGGGCATGCACGGCTTTGAAAGGGAAGTGCTGGAATGCAAGGTTATGCACGGCAAAGGCCTCCCTTTGGTGTGAAGTGTGTATGGTTTTTATAGGGAGAGAATGGATGGGAGAGCATGTGAATGACAGCTAGGAGGGAATGATTAAAGAGGGAATGCATGTGGAAGTGTGGCTGATTGTTTTATGAAGGGGGAAAGCTGGAAATGGGATGGGAGTGCACGGCACACCAAGGATGTGCTGGAAATGAATGTGAAAGCCACCACAAATGATTGTTTGGGTGCATGTGGCTGAATTATTTGTTGGGAAAGCATGTGAGTGAATGATTAAAGATGCATGTGGATTAAAGAGGGACTATGGAAGAGAATGTGCTGCAATCATGAAGTGGGAAAGCTGGAAATGCAAGGGGAGGCCACGGCAAGGTGTGGATGGTGCTGGAATTGGTAAGTTATGCATGGGTTAGGATGGTTTTTGGGAAGAGAATGGGCTAGGCCCTTTGTTTTATGTCCTAAAGTGCATACAAGGCCTTCAATTTCGTCCAACACTTTGGCTCCAAGCACAAGCTATCCATCCTTAGCCCAAAAGTGCTCCAAAAGGCCCCAAAAGGCTCCAAAATGCATCCTTTCGTCAAATACATCTTATGATCCTGAAAACACACAAAAGAAGCTTGAAGAATTAAAATAACTAAGAATTAATAACATAAATGCACGAAAACAAGCAAACTAAGTCGCATAAATATGCTCCTATCAATGGGTCATCCCACACATAAAAACGTGCATCATTTTTAAGTTTATCACGTGCTTGGAACTTGTTTAGACACCAAATAGTTCACTAAATCGGCATACCATGGAACACTTACCTCTATGGACAGTAGCTGCTCATCTGGGAATGTCTCTGAAATAGGCACGGCATCCTCCTCATGCACCATACGGCTCAAGTGGTCAGCTACCACATTTTCACTTCCTTCTTGTCCTGGATTTCGATATCGAACTCTTGGAGAAGAAGCATCCAACGAATAAGCCTTTGTTTGGCCTCCTTCTTCGCAAGTAAGTACTTCAACGCTACATGATCAGAGTAGATTATAACTTTAGTACCAAGTAAATAAGAACGAAACTTATCTAAAGCAAAAACAACAGCAAGAAGTTCTTTTTTCGTTGTGGAGTAGTTCAATTGAGCATCATTTATGGTCCGGGATGCATAATATATGACATGTGGTTGCTTGTTCTTCCTTTGGCCTAAAACAGCTCCTAATGCATAATCCGAGGCATCACACATAAGCTCAAAAGGGAGGCTCCAATCTGGTGGAACTATGATAGAGGCCGAAGTGAACATCTCCTTGAGGTGTTTGAAGGCCTTCTCACATACCTCATCGAACTTGAATGGGACATCTTTCTGAAGGAGATGGCAAAGAGGGTTGGAAATCTTTGAAAAGTTCTTGATGAATCGCCTATAGAATCTGAAGGAAGATTTGTGAAAAACAAGTTCATTTGAGCAACATCAACAACATGCAATTAACAATTAAAAGGCGGAATCATGTTTATATGCACTCAAAAACAAAACTTAACCCATGAACTTCAAAGCCTAGTAGATAGGTGAACCAAGACTCAACTCAAAACAAAGTGAGTTGAGAAATCAATACCTTTGTAGATTCCTCTTTGCATAAGCAAAGGCTAATCACCCAAAGAGAGGGCCTTCATTCCTTGCATCTTAGATCCATGGATTTGGATGGATGAAAAGGTTTCTCCAAGTTCCCAAAATTGAGAACCTCTAAGTCTCCACACCAAGGCATATTGTAGAAGAAATGAGTGACCTAGAGGAAGTAAGATTGCTAGCTTTTCCACTCTAGATTGGCCGGCCTCTTTGAGAGCAAAGGGAGGTTTGTGTTCTCATCTTTACTCCTAAGAAAACCCTTAGGATGAAATGGCTATAAAGTTGTCTTTATACCACCTCACAATGGAGTGGCAAACTTGCAATTAAGCCAAGTTCACTACCCTCCTCTAAATGGCCGGCCTAAGGGGATTTATTGGGCTATTTGGGCCTTTGTGAATCATTATTCATTAAGTTGTCATACAACTTAAGTCAATGGACTTGACGTTCGAAGCCCATTGGGCCTTAAGGTCCAAAACTATCCCGAGGTCTTTAACAAACTTATTCGTTTGATTAATTAACATATTAATTAATCCTTGCCATAAATAATTAAACCATTTAATTATTCTTACTCATCTCCGTTGAATCTTCAATCTCTACCTTACACGGTGTACGATCCTTTAGGTTCCATTTAGCAAGGCAGTGGGCGATTCAAACTCTTTCAAATCGATTGTGAATTGAAACTTACTTTCAATTCTCCCGTTAGTGATAATACACTTTTAGGGCTTCCACAAACCATGGTTGACGCCTAGCAGCATGTCATGGTTACCCAAGCTAATCAGAAGAGGTGGAGAACCTATTCAGTTTTAGGATTACAAATGCAGTACGGTCTTTCTCTAATACAATACTCTTGACCACATTGTTTGGTTTGATAGTTTATTCATGTCTACTATCCAATGTGAGTCTTGTGCTTATATGATTACCTTGAATGTGATTTGGAACACATTCCTAAATCTCATTCATACTTTGGCCAAAGATTCTTAATCATATCATAGAGTATTCTCCCTCAAACAGTTTGAAGGTTAGAGATCCCTTGTTACGCATTCACTTGCCTCCATGGCTAAGTGGCTTAACCCCAACGATGCCGTGGACACCCTCCTGATGGAGTGACTTTGACATAATCAAAGATTAAGGACCTAACCACAAGACAACTGTGATGCCTCAGGTCAAAAGACTAATTTGCATTATCCCAACCATGAGTTCTCATGTGACATGAATATGAGAACTCTTCGTTGATCGTGTTCAGTGAACTCATTCTCTATTGAGCACCTACGTACTTGGCTTGATGTCATACACACCAATGACTCGAGACTAGTCACTCTCCCTGAGAGAAGACATAGCACGTACTGATCTTAACGGACTGTCAATGCCCAATTGACAATCCTATGATCAGGAACGTTTAGGATGTGTCAACGAAAGAATGGTCTCATGAATCTAACTTCTTTAGATCGCATTCTTCCAATCACATATTCCTTGGACTTATCGTTTAAGCATATAACATTTATATGAGACGGGTCAAACAATAATATTTGCCCTTTACATTTAAACTACATTAGTTTAACTTTGTGAAATGTCCGTAAAGTATCATCGTATGATTGGTTTTAGGGCACATTTCCAACAATAATTAAACCATTTAATTATTCTTACTCATCTCCGTTGAATCTTCAATCTCTACCTTACACGGTGTACGATCCATTAGGTTCCTTTTAGCGAGGCAGTGGGCGATTCAAACTCTTTCAAATCGATTGTGAATTGAAACTTACTTTCAATTCTCCCGTTAGTGATAATACACTTTTAGGGCTTCCACAAACCATGGTTGACGCCTAGCAGCATGTCATGGTTACCCAAGCTAATCAGAAGAGGTGGAGAACCTATTCAGTTTTACGATTACAAATGCAATACGGTCTTTCTCTAATACAATACTCTTGACCACATTGTTTGGTTTGATAGTTTATTCATGTCTACTATCCAATGTGAGTCTTGTGCTTATATGATTACCTTGAATGTGATTTGGAACACATTCCTAAATCTCATTCATACTTTGGCCAAAGATTCTTAATCATATCATAGAGTATTCTCCCTCAAACAGTTTGAAGGTTAGAGATCCCTTGTTGCCCATTCACTTGCCTCCATGGCTAAGTGGCTTAACCCCAACGATGCCGTGGACACCCTCCTGATGGAGTGACTTTGACATAATCAAAGATTAAGGACCTAACCACAAGACAACTGCGATGCCTCAGGTCAAAAGACTAATTTGCATTATCCCAACCATGAGTTCTCATGTGACATGAATATGAGAACTCTTCGTTGATCGTGTTCAGTGAACTTATTCTCTATTGAGCACCTACGTACTTGTCTTGATGTCACACACACCAATGACTCGAGACTAGTCACTCTCCCTGAGAGAAGACATAGCACGTACTAATCTTAACGGACTGTCAATGCCCAATTGACAATCCTATGATCAGGAACGTTTAGGATGTGTCAATGAAAGAATGGTCTCATGAATCTAACTTCTTTAGATCGCATTCTTCCAATCACATATTCCTTGGACTTATCGTTTAAGCATATAACATTTATATGAGACGGCTCAAACAATAATCTTTGCCTTTTATATTTAAACTACATTAGTTTAATTTTGTGAAATGTACGTAAAGTATCATCATATGATTGGTTTTAGGGCACATTTCCAATAGAATCTTGCATGTCCAAGAAAACAACGAACCTCTCTAACCGAAGTACGAGAGGGTAAGTAGTCTATTTTTGATTTATCAACTTTAATACCCTTAGCCGAAACAATGTGTCCTAAAAGTATGCCTTGTTTTACCCTAAAGTGACATTTTTCCCAATTTAAAACAAGGTTAGTTTCAATGCATCGTTTCAAGATTAATGTGAGATTATCTAAACAATCATCAAACGAATCACCAAACACGCTAAAATCATCCATGAAAACTTCAATAATCTTCTCTACAAAATCTGAAAAGATACTTACCATGCATCTTTGAAAGGTGGCTAGTGCATCACATAAACCAAATGGCATTCGACAATAAGCAAAAGTACCAAATGGACAAGTAAAAGTAGTCTTTTCTTGATCATCTAGAGCTATAACAATTTGATTATATCCCGAATAACCATCAAGAAAACAATGAAAAGAATGACCGGCTAACCTTTCAAGCATTTGATCAATGAACGGCAAAGGGAAGTGATCTCGCCTTGTGGTGGCGTTGAGCTTTCTATAGTCAATGCACACTATCCAACCTGTTTGGATACGGATTAGTACAAGCTCATTCTCGACATTCTTCACCACAGTCACTCCGGATTTCTTTGGCATAACTTGAACCGGTGAAACCCAACGGCTATCCGAGATAGGATAAATCACTCCATAATCAAGAAGCTTGATAATCTCATTTTTCACAACTTCCATCATTGGAAGGTTAAGCCGGCGTTGAGCCTCTTGAGTTGGTTTAGCCCCCTTCTCTAGAAGTATGCGATGCATGCATGTTGTAGGACTAATATCCTTAATGTCGGCCAAGATTCATCCTATGGCTGTTTTGTGCTCTTTCAACACCTGAATCAATTTCTCCTCCTCCATTGCCGTGAGTGTTGAAGAGACAATGATGGGCAATGTTTCTTTTTCTCCCAAATAGACATACTTCAAGTGATCCGGCAATGGTTTAAGCTCAAGAATGGGTGCCTGAATCACTGAAGGTAACAACTTGTTAGTAGAAACGAGAATTGGTATTAGGTTTGGAGGCTTACCAAGGTGTTGTGGCAACAACTCAAGGGCAGCAACCATCTCGGCCTCATCTTCACATGTAGGCACGGCAAGGACCTCTTCATACATGCCATGGGTTTGATCCTTTCCTGCCCCTTGGTTTGGTTTTTGAGTCTCATTCCTTTTGTAATGGTCGTTTCAAGAGGATCCCTCTCCAAGGAGTCAAGATAGTCCTATGCCAATGAATCGAATGTATCAATAGAAAAACAAGAATGATCATTTTTAGGATATTTTATAGTTTCAAAAATATTGAAATTAATAACTTCCCCATCAAATTTCATTGTTAACGTCCCCTTGAACACATCTATCTTGGTGGGGTTGTTTTCATGAAAGGTCTCTCAAGGAGGATCGGCAATGGGGTAGAGTGGGCTAAATCCTCCATGTCAAGCACATAAAAGTCCGCTGGAAAGATCAAATTGTTAACCTACACCAAAACATCTTCCAAAACTCCTTTTGGATATGCATTAGAACGATCGGCCAATTGAATAATCACACCATCATTTTTAAGCTCTCCTAAGTTCATAGATGCATAAATTGAGTAAGGCATGACATTAATTGAAGCTCCTAAGTCTAACATAGCATGTTCAAACTTAGTATTGCCAATAACACAAGGAATTGTAAAACTACCCGGTTCTTTGCATTTAGGTGGTAATTTCCTTTGTAATACCACAGAAACATTCTCACTTACCTGGACCACTTCCTTGTTCGAAATCCTCTTCCTTGTTGTGCAAAGTTCTTTCAAGAATTTGGCATACTTAGCAACTTGCTTGATTGTATCAAGGAGCGGAATATTGACTTGAACTTTCCTAAAGGTTTCCACAATGTCCTTCTCATTCTCTTCTTTCTTTGATTGCCTAAACTTGCTAGGAAAAGGCACATTTAGTGGAATAGACCTAGAAAAATTCGAATTTGGACTTACCTTGGTGGTGTGGGACGATTTTGGTGCACTAGGGGGCTGCGGCAAGGTTTGTTCCACCCTTGTCGTGGCTTTATCCACTTAATCCTCTTCGGGCAGCAACTTTTCGTCCTCTTTTTGACTTGATGTGGATGGATTTGGCTTGGTTCCAACCTCTTTACCACTTCTCAAAGTGATAGCCTTGGCCGTTTCAAAACCTCCTTTTGGATTGACAATGGTTGAGCTAGTTAGTTTGCCTTCTTCTCTAAACTGCCCCATGAACTCCGTCATCTGCCTAATTTGCTTCTTCACTTTGCCCATCTCTTTGGCTTGATTTTGTAGTCCCTGAGTCAAAGAAGTTAGTATTTGAAGCATTTTATCATTGTCCAAAGACGAACCTGAATTTGGTTGGGCAGATTGTGGTGGAGGTTGTGGTGGTACGTATGGCCTTTGATAGAGCCCAGGAGATCGCTGTCTATATCCTCCTTGTTTCTGAGGTTGTTGAGGCTCCCTCTACTTGAAGTTTAGACGATCTCTCCAACCTGGATTGTATCATTCCTTTGCTGATTTTGGCTTTGATAACCTATGGCATTGGCGCTTTCCCATCCTCCATTCTCTATCAATTGAGGACATTGATCATTGAGATGTCCTTTCATAGAGCACACTCTACATATGGTCGCACCTTGCACTTTGGATCCATCGACAACCTGTGACACAAAAACAGTGAGATTAGCCAATTGAGCATGAATTTCAGAAATTGCACTTACCTCATTCACTTGTTGTTGTTGCCGTGGGGGTTCTCTTTGTCCAACACCTTCATATTGTTGTGCATTCAAGGCTCGGTTTGCAATTAAGACCTTGGCAGCCACCGGTGTTTTGTTAACCAAAGCACCTCCCGCTGAAGCATCTAGCATTTGTCTCTCAATTGGAAGGAGTCCTTCGTAGAAATATTGAATTAAAAGTTCTTCCTTCATTTGATGTTGAACGCACGATGCAACTAAAGTCTTGAAACGCTCATAATACGTTGGAAAAGACTCTCCTTGGTTTTGTTGAATGCCACTAATTCTCTTCCTCAAGAGAATGACTCTCGAAGTTGGGAAAAACTTCTCTAAGAATGCTCGGTTCATGCTTTCCCAAGAAGTGACGGTCCCGGGTGCAAATTCATAGAGCCAATCCTTAGCCTTTTCCAAAAGAGAGAATGTAAAGGCTTTCATCTTCAAAATGTTCCCATCGACATTAATGGCTGTCATGCTCGAACATACCACTTCAAACTCCTTAAGATGCTTGTTTAGATCTTCCATAGACAACCCATAGTACTTGGGAATGTGATGCAATAAGCTTGATTTCATTTTGAACTCATCGGTCTTGCCTTGAGCTGCCCTAGGGTATTGAATGCATAAAGGCACGACATTGTCTAACCTCGAGGCTGAAAGTTCCTTGATTGTTCGATTATCCACAGCCATGGCTTGATCTTCCTCTTCCACTTCTTCTTCTTCAGATTCGGCCTCAGAACTAGGTGGACTAGGTTCTGGATGCCTCATCTTTCTTCTCAACGTTCGTTCAAAATTGACGTTAAACTCCAATATATTCTCACGAACAGGTTGAGAACTACGAGTCATAAACTAGTACTTATAAGAAAGAAACAAAACAAATCAGCAACCACTCTTGAAGAGCACGGCAAACACAAACAAAAAGAAAGAAACACATGACACACTTGACCTTAAGACACACTTTGACACGACACAAACAAAAGGGATTAGCAAGTTTGCTAATCTCCGGTAACGGCACCAAAATTTGATGTGAAAATTAACTTGACACACAAATTAAACCCTATTGTTGACAATTGTGGTTTATATGCAAGTAAGGATCGTTCTAGACCGGTGATTAACTAGGGATGCTAATCTACTCAAAACTGACTCAAAAACATAAAACTAGGCTTAAAAACAGAAAACTAGAATCTAATGACTCAAAACAAGCTAAATAAACTCAAAACACACAAACTAAGTTAAATTGACTCAAAACAGGTCATAGAAAGTGATTTGGACGAAAATTGAACTAAAAAGACTCAAAAGACTTAATACGCCAGATTCTGACGAATTGAGACAAAACAAACACAGGTAAGAACTAATGGGTTATTTGGATGAATTTTGACCTTTACTTGACTCAAAACACTAATAGAACTAAACTTAAACAGATTCTAACTAAGTTAAAACACTAAATATTAAAGGGGATTGAGTTTGACAAAATTAACTAAACTGGGCAGATTGCAAAACTAAACAGATTAGACACTAAATTGGTTGCATTGAATGGGTAAAGGCCAGTTAGAGGGTTCTTCTCCACACATGCACATATGCGACACAAAATGATTTCCAGTTATTATCCCTTTAAACCATGAATGACAATGCCCCAAATTAATTGTGAGAAGCACAAATTAACTTTCAGATTTTCCTAGTTTCATTGAATTGGATGGGATACGCATCGACAACCCAAATTATTCTTTTCACGTTCCCTACATTAACAGCACAATAGAGATACAATCAAAGATCATTATGCTTTGTGAAAATCATAAGCATTGACTAGGCATTCGTAACTATGAACTGCATGATACTTTTGCCCTGAATTTACTTAACACAATCATGACTAGTGACCTTTACTACTTGTGAATATAAGTTCATAATGATTAGGTGAAATTCCCTTATATTTTAGCATCAAATTCATGCATGAAAACTAAGTATGCATCCCAAATCAACACACAAGAACAAGTTCTCAATAAATCAGTTAAGTAATTTGCATTCACAATTCAAGCAACAAAAACTGGAGGAAATCAATTCATATAGTATATATGTCCATGGCTTTGAATTCACCTCTAACTAAGAAAAACTTAGTTACACATGTTCATAACAATTGAAAAGCAAATTAAAATAAACATGGAAATGAAACGAGGGAAGAAAGAACTTTGAAAGTCTCCAATAGATGTAGATTGATTGCGGCACAAGGTCCTTTTTCGCCTATGGAAGCCACGGCAAACTCCTTCTTCTCCCAAGGTTGCGGCAAAGGTGTATTTCTGAATGTATGGGGTGTGGTGTGGTGTGAATGAATGAATGAATGAATGGAAGGATGAATGGCTGTACGAAGGGTGTAAGGGGGGTGTGGCAAAGCTTAGATATATATATATAGTGCACGGCAAACCCTAGGAAATCAGAATTAGGGTTAGAATTTAGCAGAAACAAAGGATTAGGGCCCTTACGGTGCGGCACAAGGCTTGGAAAATAAGTCATAGCCCAATTAATTTCTGATATGGACTTATACAATCCAAATCCACAAGGAAAAGGGCCGATTCAAATCAGAATCCAAGAGGAAAAAGGTTAGGGAAATTCACCAGAAATTAGGCCTTCTAGAAACTGTGTTTTGTGGCAGATTTTGGTACTTCTAGAAAGGATAAAAGGGGAAGGGTGTGGCACTCTTTTAGGAGCAAATAAAAGTTCTAGAAATCATGTATTTAGGCCCCCTTGTAGTTGGAAATAAGGTAGAACAAGATTAGGTTAGGATAAGATAGGATAAGGTTTGGATAAGATAAGGTTGTTTGGATAATGTTCCATGTTTCTTGCTCTTTCCTTATCTTCTTTGTCTTAAACTTGTTTCTACAGATTTATTGCATGTTCCTAGCCTCATTTGACTCCAAATTCGTCCATCCACCTTGCTCCATATGCAAGCTATCCATAATGAGCCCAAAACTGTTCTAAAAGGCTCCAAAATGCACTTTCTTGCTCCTTTTGCCATTAGGACCTACAAACATACGAAAATAGCTTAAAACACTATAATAAGTAGTAATTAGCTAACTAAATGCAAGGAAATAACATAAATATGCTCCTATCACTTTGGCATGGCAGATGTCTGATGCGAGTTTTATACGCGCACAAATTAAACCCTCTTTTTGTCAAATTGTAGTATAGGTGCAAGTAGGGATCGTTCTGGACCGGGGATTAGGAGGGATTGTTAATCTCTTGGAAACTGACTTAAAAACGTAAAAACAATATAAAACACTAAACTAGACTCAAAGAATTCAAAAATACTTTAAAACATAAACTAAACAGATTCTAACAAGTTCAAAAGACTCAAAACTCTTAAAAACACAAACTAAATTGATTTCTAACTAATTTGACATTAAAGTAAAGGGGGATTTAGGTTTTGACAAAATTAAACTAAATGAACAAATTGCAATTAAAACAGAATGTAAATATGAATGTGAATAAAATATGGACGATGGAATAGCCAAGGGGTTCTTCTCCACACATGTTACACTTGCATACAAGATTGATTCTCAGTTGGTCTTTCGATAAATTATGAAACTCAACGCCCCGGGTTAATTAGGTCCGCTTAAATTAATCGTCAAGTTTTCCTTAAGTTAATGAATTGGATGGGTTAGCGCAACGCAATTCACCACATTCTCCAAAAGTCCTTTACGTGAACAGCACAATAAAGATACAATCAAAGATCATTAAGCATTATGAAAACTATAAGTGTTGACGAGGCATTCGTTACTATGATGAGCATGAAACTCGTGCCAAGAATTCATTTAACGCGATTGTTTATAAGCAACCTCCACTACTTGTGAATATAAGTTCATAACGATTAGGTGAAATTCACTTATATTCTAGCGTCATATTTATGCATGAAAATTAAGCGCGCATTCTTAATAAACATTCATAAATAAGTTATCAATCAAACGGTTAAACAAATTGAATCCACAACTTATGAAATTCCAACGAAAGTTAATCAATTCATATTGCAAATATAAACATAGTTTCGAATCACCCCCTAGCTAAAGGGGGTTTAGTTCCTCATAACTTTGAAATCAAAGAAACACCTAAACATTCCAACAACTCAAACTTGAATTGTATGAACGTTTAGGCACTCTTCTCTTCCATTCCTCATACGTACAAAACAAAGAGAATTGAATTTAAACTTTGAAATCAAAGAAACACCTAAACATTCCAACAACTCAAACTTGAATTGTATGAACGTTTAGGCCCTCTTATCTTCCTCGTTGTTGTAGCACAAGGTCTAAGGTGAGGTTTGGGGAATTATGGAAGTGGATGAGGAATGGTGGAAGGGGGACTCACGGTTTGGGAATAATGGAAGTGTTTGAGGGGTGTTGTGTTGTGAATGAGATGTTCATGAATGAATGAATGCAAGGGTATTTATAGGAGTAGTGGAGGGAACATATGGCTATGTCATTTGTAGGTGAAGTAGGTGGATGTTGTAGGTGAAGTAGGTGGATGTTGTAGGTGATTATGAGTGATAAGTGATAAGTGTATGATATGTTAAGTGATAAGTGAATGATTATGATAAGTGATAAATGAATGTATGATATGATAAGTGGTAGTGTTTAAGTATTTAAAATAGGGAACAAAGCCCTTCCTTGCATGGCAAGGAAGGGAGACACAAGGAAACACACGACAATGTCCTAAGATTGCTAGGAATGTTGTTTTTGTGTTCTAAAATGCGTAGGAGTTTTCAATGATGCTCAAACATGAGGTCTTTTTAGGATTTAACTTTCCTACTTCAAGTCTTCAATTTCGTCCATCCTTTTGGCTCCAAGCATATGATATCCATTCCAATCTCTAATTTGCTCCAAAAGGCTCCAAAAGGCATCCTTTTGCATACTTTGCCCTTAGAACCTGAAAACACACAAAAGAAGCATAAAGAACTAAAATAACTAAAGAAACATAACGTAAATGTACGAGAACAAGCCATTTAAGTCGCATAAATATGCTCCTATCAAATACCCCCACACTTAGCTTTTGCTAGTCCTCGAGCAAAACAGAAAAACAAAACAAAAAGAACAAAACACAACCTACACCTTCCAACAATCGTATCAGGGACTTCCAATGCACATGACAAATTAAAAATCATTATTCTCACAGATTTGAGCCATCTTTACACTTAAGTACATTCTTACTCATAGTCACCACATACTAGTTCACAACTAAGCATTTAAAACCATGTTTTGAATGTAGTAACATGCCTTAGAGAATTCCCTCAATTTCTTACTAGATGTACTCTCGTTTTTCACACAGATTTTCTGACTACACACCCTACACTAGGTGTATGTGAGAAGATTGATGTAAACATGTAGACGAACACTCACATATGTTATAATAAGGAAAGCATTTTCTGGAGTTAATAAGCATGTTTAGATATGATCTCATGAATGGAATGCTACTACTTAGACGCGAGAACCAGTGACACCATAAGCCCATACCAAGTTCAAACTCCACAAATTGAAATACACAACACTCAAGATAGAAGTCAAGGGTTGTAACGGGGCTTGGGGTATGTGGATAACAAAGAAGGGATATGGAAAACAAAGGTTTTTAAAGAAATAGTGAGCAAAACATTTGAATCAACTTAGAATTCACTTTTGAATGAAAACTCAACTTTTGAACAAAAAGGGAGAGTTTAGACAATTTACACCCAGAATTGGTGTTTTGGAACCTTTCTTCAATCACTTATTCTTTCATTTTTTTCTTTTCTCTTTTTTTTTTTTTTTTTTTTTTTTTTTCTTTTCTTTTGAATCTCAAAACATCAACACTTAAACATTCTCTCCCCCACACTTATTTTCTTTCATAATGTAACTCAAAAGGAATTCAATTAAGTCATGCTCACTATCTTTTAAGAACAAGGGTGGGGATTGTCCTAAACTAGGCTAGGTGAGGAAAATGTGGGTAAACAAAGAATAAAGGCTAAACAAGGCTCAACGGGGTTAAAACTTACAACATATACGAAGTATGGGAAGTAAGGCTATTTGGCTATGGTGGTGGTCACTACACAACTTCTTCTTGAATATGTGTTATGCAAATCAATAACATGCTTTGAATGAAATGGGCATGAGTTCTAGCATTTGGAACTATATGATGAAACGCCTTCTAAGTAGTAACCAAGCAAAGAATAATGAGATCATGCAACGACTTTAGAAAACAAGAAATAACAGATTAAACTCTCCAAAGAACGTTATAGGCTCAAGTCTCTCAGGGTTGTAGCGTTTGTTTGAGTTCCTTCCTTCAAGCATGTTACAAAAACGAATTTTTTTTCTTTTATGATTGCATGTGAAGTCATACATTATAACCATAACCAAGCATATACCAAGAGTAAATCATACTTTTCTCTATGTTTATAACTCTTTCTAACCGTCATGCAATTATAAACCAAATCCTTATCATTGTGTTGGAAGGTACCCTAAGACACAAACACACAAAAACGACTCAAAACACTCTTTTTAGGGTTTTTAAAACAAGTTTTTCAAATTTTTATGTGATTTTCGGAGTTATAAAACAAAACACACTAAAACACTCTAAAACAACTTAAAAACACCTTAAAACAGCAAGGAACAACATTTGAAGTTATGGGTGATAAAATCCCACGAATTTGCATTAAATAAACTTAGTTACCCCCCCCCCCCCACACTTAAATCAAACATTGTCCTCAATGTTTTAAGCATATGGTTCACACAAAACATAAGTAAACACACAAAAAACATTTAAACATACTAAACATGGCAGAATGTAATTAACAAAGAGAAGAGTTTAGGGACGCAAATCAGGTTATGGAGTGTAAATTCCCTCTTCTCCTTGGTGATTGCATTGAGGCTTTGATCTTTGTGATTCCACAGGCTTACTCTTGAACTGGTTTCCGCCCATCGTTGATTTTCCTTTGTGCTACTTCTTGAACTGGGCAGCATGATGGTTCATTTGGTCTCCCCCGAAGGTCTGAGCTTATCCCTTTTATCTGTTTCTTTGTTCAATCTTTCCAATTCATATTGAAAAAGGTTGGAGGATAACTCAGCCTATGTTTGTCTCCACATGCTTCAATGTATCATTTTCACTTGCCTTACTCGCTCCCCTTTGCAGAAGTGGTCCCTTCTCCGGAAGTGTATCAACCGTTGAAGATGACTACTCGAGAGCAACGCTAGGTAAGCAATCAGGAATAGGTTCCAGGCAGTTGGCTCCAGATCGGAAGATTGACTCCAAGTGCCGGCTGATTGCTTCTTTTACTTTGCCATGCGAGTAAGAACAAGGACAAAGAAAAAGACAGGGAAAGAGCATGATATGAGATACTTTTGCTTTTGACCTTGATGATATGAGATACCTTTGCTTTTGAAGAAGCGGTGCATGAATCAGCACATGTATTTCCTCCTGGGTCATCTTTACTCCAGGCATCTGGTATCATCTTTGGGGAAGAAGAAAAAATTTAGTATTTCGAAAGGCTTTGCTGGGAGTGCGCCCTCAGAGGTGAGGGAGAGTTGGGCATTTTCTTCAGGTTTGCCCTGCCATAAAAGACGAAGGTCGACATATATAGAGATAATATCAAGTGGTGGTACTTTTTACCCTTGTCGACAAACGTTTTGATCCCGCAATTCCGGCTTTTTGAAATAGTGGCGCCTCTTCGATCTCTGAATACGCCTCTTCGATTTCTGAGCAGGCGCCCCTTCGATTTCTGAACGACGCCCCTTCGCTTTCTGAACGACACGTGGTAGTGCAGATGCGGCTCCTTTTGACAAAGCTGCACGCGTCTTCTGAAAAGTAGAGAAAGCGTCGCCGAACTTTGCGCTTGTCGGCTAAAGATATGTAGTTGCGGTGATGGCCTCCACGTCTTGTCTGAAAAGAAGAAATCTTTTGACAAAGTTGAACGCGTCTTCTGAAAAGCCGAGAAAGCGTCGCCAAAATTACGTCGGAAATTCCGGTTTTTTGAATCGGTGGACGCGTCGCCTTGGCTTTTTTATTGAGCTATCGATCACCACAACAAACACTCTCTGAAGATTTCCCATTCTTGAAGATCGACTCCGGCCCTTTGAAATTTAACTCCATCCCTTTTCTTTGAACACTTTTGAAAACTGGCAAACTCATCGAACCTTAGCTTGGAATTGAGCCTTAGCAGTGATACGGGCGCGCCGCGTCAAGGTAACGTATGGCGCCCTTCTTTCTTTTCTTCTAACGGTCCTTTCACAGGTGAAGACTCCGTGATGCAGGACGCCACAACAGCTACAATAGTAGCTAGGAACCTCCTCACTCCAAAAGATAGTAGGTTGCTGTCAGGACGGTCCGATGAGTTGGCCGTTCAAGAGTCCCTCGCACTTAGTGTTCAGTGTGCGAGTTCTGTGTCCAACATGGGCCAACGCCTGCTTGCCCGCTCCCGTCAGGTGGAATCATTGATGGCAGAGGTGGAAAGTCTCAAGCAGGAGATCCAGCAGCTTAAGTACGAGAATAGAAGTTTGCATGTGCTTGCAAATAACTATTCGTCGGGCATGAAGAGGAAGCTTGATGAGCTGCAAGAATCTGAGGGTCGGATTCAAAGCGACCGTCAAAGGTTTTCTGCTTATCTCCAGAGGCATCTTTTTCCTGGCTCATCCAGCGCTTGGCCAAGTATTGAGGCCTGGAATGCTCTAGCTCCGATGCCTCCCGCTCCGATGCCTTCTGCTCCTATGCCTTCCGCTCCGATGCCTTCTGTTCCTATGCCTTCCGCTCCGATGCCTCCCGCTCCGATGCCTTCCGCTTCAAGAGTAAAGCCACGTAGTGGGGCCTCAAGCAAACAACCATTGTGAAGCACCATCTTTCTTTGTTTAGCAGTGCCTATCAATAAATCAAACATTTTCTCAATGTTACAATCATAGACTCACATAATTAATAAACAAACAAACAATAACAACTAAACAACCTAACAAGGCAGAAACGAAATAGCAACAAAGAGAAGAGTTTTTTTTTTTTAGGAATCTGGATTTGGAGTGCTTTCTAAGTCTTCCTTTGTTGAATGCATGGGTTGCCTCCCAAGTAGCGCTTGCTTTTACGTCTTGCAGCCGGACGGTACCTCCGTTTAAGCTTGACTAGGTTCCACGGCATGGAGGGGTACCTCCTCCACGACATGCTCCTCAAACATCTCGTAATAGGGCTTCAATCGATGCCCATTCACTTTGAATTCTTGCTGCGTCCTTGAACTTTTGATTTGCATTGCACCATGAGGGAAAACATAAGTGACAATAAAAGGACCAACCTATTTGGAACGCAACTTACCCGGAAACAAACGAAGGCGAGAATTGAACAACAACACTTTCTGCCCAATAGAGAACGTCTTGGCACGAATCATCTTGTCATGAAATGCCTTTGTTTTCTCCTTGTAAATCCGGGCATTCTCATATGCTTCATTTCGGATTTCATCAAGCTCACATAATTGAAGCTTCCTATGTAAACCTGCGGCATCAAGGTCCATATTGAACGTTTTGACGGCCCAATGTGCACGATGCTCTAGTTCGACAGGAAGATGGCATGGCTTCCCATAGATGAGCCGAAAAGGTGACATCCCAATGGGGGTTTTGTAGGCAGTGCGATACGCCCACAATGCATCGTTTAAGCGCAAACTCCAATCCTTCCTTGTAGGCCCCACGGTCTTCTCAAGAATCTGCTTGATTTCCCTATTCGAAACCTCGGCTTGCCCGCTCGTTTGAGGATGATAAGGTGTGGCCACCTTATGTGTGACATTGTATTTCTTGAGCAACGGCTCGATGGTTCGATTACAAAAATGGGAACCTCCATCACTGATTAGCACTCGTGGCATTCCAAACCTTGCAAAAATGTTAGTTTTTACAAAATCTGCAACCACTCGAGAATCATTAGTTCGGGTGGCTTTTGCTTCCACCCATTTCGACACATAATCCACAGCAAGCAATATATAAACAAACCCATGTGACGAAGGAAAGGGACCCATAAAATCAATACCCCAAACATCAAAGATTTCAACACTAAAAATGGGGGTTTGCGGCATTTGTTGTTTAGGACCAATATTGCCCGTTCTTTGGCATCTATCACAAGACATGCAAAATGTTCTAGCATTCCTAAAGATGGTAGGCCAATAGAAACCACATTCTAACACCTTAAGTGCTGTTCTTTGAGTGCCAAAGTGTCCCCCACAAGCATAAGTGTGACAAAAGGTTAGAATAGCATTAAACTCAGAATCGTGCACACACCTACGTATAACTTGGTCAGGGCAATATTTCCATAAATACGGGTCATCCCACACATAAAAACGTGCATCATTTTTAAGCTTATCACGTTGGTGCTTGTTTAGTTCATTTGGAAATTGTTTAGCCACCAAGTAATTCACTAAATCTGCATACCATGGTTCACTTACCTCAATGGATAGCAGCTGCTCATCGGGAAAAGTTTCAGGGATAGGTACGGCATGTTCATGCTCCTCGTGGATCATTCGGCTTAAATGGTCAGCCACTACATTCTCGTTTCCTTTCTTATCCCGGATTTCAATATCAAATTCTTGAAGAAGAAGAATCCAACGGATAAGCCTCGGCTTTGCTTCCTTTTTCGTGAGCAAGTACCTCAAAGCTGCATGATCAGAATAAACGATTACTTTAGTACCAATTAAATATGAACGGAATTTATCTAAAGCAAAAACCACAGCTAGAAGTTCTTTTTCCGTCGTGGAGTAGTTCAATTGGGCATCATTGAGAGTCCGAGAGGCATAGTATATGACATGCGGCCGCTTGTCTCTTCTTTGTCCTAGAACAGCTCCTAATGCATAGTCGGATGCATCGCACATGAGCTCGAACGGAAGGCTCCAATCTGGAGGTACAATAATGGGGGCCGAGACTAGCTTCTCCTTGAGTTGGTTAAATGCCGAATTACACTCTTCATCAAACTTGAATGGCACATCTTTTTGAAGCAATCGGCAAAGAGGGTTGGACATCTTGGAGAAGTCCTTGATAAAACGCCTATAGAACCCTGCATGGCCAAGAAACGAACGTACCTCTCTAACCGAAGTAGGAGAGGGTAAGTGACGTACAAGGTCTATTTTCGATTTATCTACTTCAATTCCTTTTTCTGAAACAATATGTCCTAAAACTATACCTTGTTTCACCATAAAGTGACATTTCTCCCAATTCAAGACAAGGTTAGTTTCAACACATCGTTTCAAAATTAAGGTTAGATTATCCAAGCAATTATCAAATGAACTCCCAAACACACTGAAATCATCCATGAAAACCTCAATGATCTTTTCAACAAAATCGGAAAATATACTTACCATACACCTTTGGAAAGTGGCCGGTGCGTTGCATAAGCCAAATGGCATGCGACGATAAGCAAATGTTCCAAAGGGACATGTGAATGTGGTCTTCTCTTGATCATCCGGGGCTATCACAATTTGGTTATATCCAGAGTATCCATCAAGAAAACAGTAAAAGGCATGACCGGCTAACCTTTCGAGCATCTGGTCGATGAATGGCAAAGGAAAGTGATCTTTCCTAGTCATGGCATTTAGCTTCCGGTAATCGATACATACTCGCCATCTAGTCTGAATGCGTGTAGGCACGAGCTCATTCTCATCATTCTTGATAACAGTTACTCCGGACTTCTTGGGAACGACTTGAACTGGAGAGACCCAACGGCTATCGGAGATAGGGTAGATCACTCCGCAATCCAAAAGCTTGATTATTTCCTTCTTCACCACTTCCATCATCGGAGGGTTGAGACGGCGTTGAGCCTCTCTGGATGGCTTAGTCCCCTCCTCAAGAAGTATACGGTGCATGCATGTGGTAGGGCTTATTCGTTTTGTGCTCTCGCAGCACCCTCACAAGCTTCTCCTCCTCCATTGCCGTGAGACTTGATGAAATGATGACGGGCAATGTTTCGCCTTTTCCCAAAAACACATACTTCAAATGGTCCGGCAACGGCTTAAGTTCAAGCGATGGTGCCTGAACAACAGAATGTAGCATCTTAGTGGAAACTGAATTTGAAAGTGAGAGTGGAACCTTACCATATTGTTGTGGCAATGACTCAAGGGCTGCCACAACCTCAATTATTTCTTCACTAGAACCCATTGCAAAGAATTCCTCCTCCTTGCCGTGGCCTTGCATTGGCCCAAATCCTTCATTTTTGCGCTCTATGGCCTTAGTGATGGTTGTTTCCAGGGCGTCCTCGTTCAATTCTTCAAGGTATACCTGCGCCAAAGAATCGATAACATCAATGGAAAAACAAGAATGGTCATCAACGGGATATCTCATAGTTTCAGAAATATTAAAATCAATCACTTCCCCATCGAATTCCATTGTCAAGGTGCCTTTGTATACATCAATCTTTGTTCGGGCCGTCTTCATGAATGGCCTACCAAGGAGAATCGGCTAAGATGTAGAATGGGCTGAATCCTCCATGTCTAGTGATGTGAAAATTATGTTGACACACAAATTAAACCCTATTTGTGACAATTGTAGTAATGAAGTAAGTAGGGATCGTTCTAACCGGGGATTAACTAGGGGTGCTAATCTAATTTGAATTGACTTAAAAACACAAAAACTAAGCTTAAAGACTCTTAACAAGACTACTATGACTCAAAACAGATTTGAGACACTCAAATCTGCCTAAAACAATCAAATTGACTCAAACAGAAACTAGAACTTAATTTGGACGAATTTGAAAGTGTTTATGACTCCAAATGCTTAAAAACACAAAATAAAACAAAAACGAATGACTACGACTCAACAAAATATGGGGGGATTGTGGTTGGACGAATTTAAACTAACTGGGCAGATTGTAAAGAAAACAGATTTTAAGACAAAATTGTGATGAATCAATGGATGATGGGATAGATAAGGGGTTCTTCTCCACACATGAAATATATGCAACGTAAATCAATTTCCAATTATCAATCCAATAAGTTATGAACCTCGACACTCCAAGTTAATTAGGTCCGCTTAAATTAACCTTCAGATTTCCCTAGAATCATTGAATTGGATGAATATGCATCGCAAACAAATTATTCCTAACAAATTCTCTATATGAACAGCATGATAAAGATATAAGTTAGAATCATTACGTTCTTTGGAAATCATAAGCATCGACAAGGCATTTGTAACTATGAAAAGCATGATACGCTTGCCAGGAATCTACTTAACATGATCGTGACTAGCAACCTTCACTACTTGTGAATATAAATTCATAACGATTAGGTGAAACAAACTTATATCCTAGCATCAAATTCAAGCATGCAAATTAAGCGTGCACTCTCAATCAACATACAAGAATAAGTTTTAAATCAAACGGTTAAGCAAATTGTATTCAAAACTTATGCAACGATAATTGGAAGTAATCAACTTATTTCACATATATAATCATGGTTTCGAATCACCCCCTAGCTAAATAGGGGTTTAGCCTCTCATGTTCATAACAAGAAAAATAAAATTGAATTTAAATATAAAGAACAAAGGATGGATTACACCTAGAACGCCCAACGAATCCACTTGAATTTCTGCGCGTCTAAGCCCTCCTTCTTATTCTCCTTGCTGCGGCAGTGAAAGTCTAGGTGAGTTTTGGATGTTTTTCTGGTTTTGGGATTGGGTTTATGGAGGTTTAGTGGTGCGGCAATGGTGGGGAAGGTGTGGAAGATGGCTGGAATGGAGGAAAAATGGAATGGGAAGGCTACGGCAATGGTTTTAAGTGGTGGTGGCTGCACGGTTTTTGGGAGAGAAATAGGGTAGAATGGGTGATGGGATCCACGGCCAAAGTGGGAAATTAGGGTCAAATAATATATGGGGGGCCACGACTTAGAAGAATAATTAGGATGAAAATGGCTGATTAAAATATCAATGAATGGCTTATTAAAATATCCATGAATGGCTTATGGTTGTAATTTTGGGTGAATGATGAATGGAATCAAAAGTTGCGGCTGATTAGAATAATAGGAATATGGTGGCTGAATGGTTTAGAAATATGAATGCATGCAATGAATTAGGTCGGCTAGGGTTTAGAGTTAGGGTTTTGTGCATAAAAAGGAACAAAATTGCCCTCCCTTGCACGGCAAGGGGAGGGGGGAAGATACAAGGGCACGGCAATGGTTTAAAGTGACCTAGGGCATTTGTTTTGTGTCCTAAAGTGCCTACAAGGCCTTCAAAGTGGCTAGAAAATACGGACGTTTAAGTTTAGGAAAGGTTACCAAAACGGGAAACCTAGGGTTAACCTTCCTACCTCATGTAGGAATCCTTGTTTGAGTAGGATTCCTCGTTTTGGTAAGAATTCATTGTTGGAGTAGGAATTCGTCGTTTCTTCAAATCTTCAACTCATTCATTCCTCTTTCGCTCCAAAAGACTCCAATTTGCATCTTCTTGCACACTTTGGCCTTATAATCTGAAAATACACAAAAGTAGCCTTAAACACTAAAATAGCTAAGTAAACACAACATAAATGCACGAGAACAAGCTAATTAAGTCGCATGAATATGCTCCTATCAAATTCCCCCACACTTAACTTTTGCTAGTCCTCGAGCAAAACAATACAACTAAACTAAACAAAACGAAATAAAACAAACCAAACATAACCTAAACCTTCCAACGTTTGCCTCAGGGATTTCCAATGAAACGTGACATGTCAAAGATCATTACTCACATAGCTTTCAGTCTTCCTTCCCCTCGAGCACATACTTAATCATAGTCACCATTCACTAGTTCGCATTTAATCAATTAAAACACATTTTGAATGTAGTAACATGCCTTAGAGAATTCCCTTAATTCCTCGCTAGTTATGCACTCGATTTTCACTCAGATTTTCTGACTACACACCCTACACTAGTTATATGTGAGAAGATTGATGTAAACATAAAGGCCTAGTACTCACATATGTTATAACAAAGAATGCAATTTCTGGAGTAATTAAACATGTTTAGATATGATCTCATGAATGGAATGCTACTACTTAGATGCGAGAACCAGTGACACCATATGCTCATACCAAATTCAAACTCCACAATTGAAATGCACAACACTCAAGATAGAAGTCAAGGGTTGTAACGGGGCTTGGGTTATTGGCTAACAAGGAAAGATAGGGATAAACAAAAGTTCTTTACGCAATAGCAAGCAAAGTATTGAAATTAAGTCCTAGAATTCCCTTAGAATGCAGAAATCAACTTTTAGACAAATAGGGAAGATTCAAACAACTCTTAGGGCCTAATTCATTGTTTTGGGCCCTTACTTCAACAACCAAAACTTTTCAACTATTTTCAACTCTTTTTTTTATTTTCTTTTCTTTTCTTTCTTTCTTCTTTTCTTTTTGCTTTCTTTCTTTTTTTTTTTTTTTTTTTTTTCCAACCGTGCCTATGGCACATAAACTCACATCCATAATCCTTCCCCCACACTTATTTTCTGCAACACCATAATCAAAAGGAATTCATTCATGCTTACTATGCTTCAAGAACAAGGGCACGGATGGTCCTATTCTAGGCTAGGTGAGGATAATGTGGGTTAACAAAGAACATGGGCTAACACGGCTCAATGGGGTTAAACTTAAACACAAAATGAGTGAAGGGCACATGGCTGTTTGCTTTGATGGTGGTCACTACATAACTTCATCCTGAATACGTGTTATGCAAATCAATAACATGCTTTGAATGAAATGGGCATGAGTTCTAGCATTTGGAACTAAGTGATGAAACGCCTTCTAAGTAGTAACCAAGCAATGAATAATGAGATCATGCAACAACTTTAGAAAACAATAATGCACAGATTTTAACTCTCCAAAAAATGTTTAGGCTCAAGTCTCACAGGGATGTAGCGTTTGTTTAAGTTCCTTCCTTCAAGCATGTTACAAAAACTGATTTTTATCATTTGTGATTACATGTGAATTCGTAAACTATAACTACAAACAAGCATAAACCAAGAGTATATCAAACGTCCATCCATGTTTGTAACTTCTTTAACCATCATGCAATTAAAACCAAATCCTCATCATTGTGTTGGAAGGTAACCTACGACACAAACAAACACACAAAAACAACTCTTTTTGGGTTTTTCAAAACAATTTTTCAAATTTTTATGGTATTTTCGGATTTTTAAGTCAACACACTCTAAAACACTCTAAAATAGCTTAAAAACACTTAAAAACAGTGGGAAAAAAATTTAGACATGTTAGGTGATAATACCCTACGAATTTCATGCAAAAATACTTAAAAACAGTGGGAAACAAGTTTAGACATGTTAGGTGGTAATACCCTATGAATTTCATGCAAAAATATCTCAAAACAGAATGTTACCCCCCCACACTTAAACTAAACATTGTCCTCAATGTTTTAGACACAATTAAACACAATACACATAACATAAAGTAAGCAACAAAGGAAAGGGTTTAGGGACGCAAATCTGAGTGTTGAGTGATTCCCAAGTTCGTCCTTTGTTGATTGCATGGGTTGCCTCCCAAGTAGCGCTTTCTTTTACGTCTTGCAGCCGGACGATGCCACATTGATCAACCTTCATGGGAACCCACGGCATAGTGGGTTGTCTCCTCCACATCATGTTCTACAAAGCTCTCGTAGTAAGGCTTCAAGCGATGCCCATTCACCTTGAACTCTTGACCTGTTTTGAAACTACGAACTTGGACTGCACCATGAGGAAAAACATTAGTAATAACAAAGGGTCCAATCCAACGTGAACGTAACTTACCCGGAAATAGACGAAGACGAGAATTAAATAACAACACTTTCTGTCCAACAGAGAAGGACTTGGTGCGAATCATCTTGTCATGAAAGGCCTTTGTCTTTTCCTTGTAAAGTCGAGCATTCTCGTAAGCTTCATTCCGTATCTCCTCAAGTTCATTCAATTGAAGCTTACGATGAATTCCCGCCTCATCTACATCCATGTTGAACTTCCTCACGGCCCAATGAGCCTTGTGCTCCAATTCCACCGGTAAGTGACATGGTTTGCCATACACAAGCCGAAATGGGGACATTCCTATGGGTGTTTTGTAGGCGGTCCTATAAGCCCACAATGCATCCTCTAACCTCAAGCTCCAATCTTTTCTTGTTGGGCCAACCGTCTTCTCAAGAATCTGTTTTATCTCGCGATTCGACACCTCGGCTTGCCCGCTTGTTTGAGGATGATAGGGTGTCGAAACCCTATGTGTAACTTTGTACTTCTTGAGCAGTGCCTCGATTGTGCGATTACAAAAATGTGAACCTCCATCACTTATAAGGACTCGAGGCATTCCAAACCTAGCAAAAATGTTAGACTTCACAAAATCTGCAACCACTTTGGAATCGTTAGTACGGGTGGCTTTTGCTTCCACCCATTTGGAAACATAATCCACCGCCAACAAGATATAGATAAAACCATGGGAGGAAGGAAAGGGACCCATAAAATCAATTCCCCACACATCAAATATTTCAACAGAAAGTATAGGGTTTTGTGGCATTTGATCCTTAACACTTATATTACCCATTCGTTGACAACGATCACATGTAAGGCAAAATGTCCTAGCATCCTTAAAAATGGTTGGCCAATAAAACCCGCATTCTAAAACTTTAAGTGCAGTGCGTTGGGTGCCAAAATGTCCCCCACATGCATATGAATGACAAAATGTTAAAATAGATTGAAACTCAGATTCATTCACACAACGTCGTACAATTTGATCAGGACAAAATTTCCAAAGGTATGGGTCATCCCAGACATAAAACCTAGCATCCTTTATCAGCTTATCACGTTGATTCCTATTAAGTGTGCTAGGGGTGTGTTTAGATACCAAAAAGTTCACCAAATCTGCATACCAAGGCTCACTTACCTGGATGGACATTAATTGCTCATCGGGAAAGGTTTCAGGAATTGGCGATGCTTCCTCATGTACCATTCGACTGAGGTGGTCAGCCACCACATTCTCTACGCCCTTCTTATCTCGAATCTCAATGTCAAACTCTTGTAAAAGCAACAGCCATCGAATTAGTCTAGGCTTAGCTTCCTTCTTCGTGAGCAAATACTTGAGAGCTGCATGATCAGTAAAAATAATAACTTTAGTACCAAGTAAGTATGATCGAAACTTATCTAATGCAAATACCACAGCAAGTAATTCTTTTTCAGTGGTTGAGTAATTCAATTGAGCATCATTTAGTGTCCTAGATGCATAATAAATAACATGAGGTTGTTTATTCTTTCGCTGCCCCAAAACAGCACCAATCGCATAGTCCGAAGCATCGCACATCAACTCGAATGGAAGGCTCCAATCTGGAGGTGTGATAATGGGAGCCGAAGTGAGAGCCTCCTTGAGGTGGTTGAATGCCTTCTCACACGCCTCGTTGAACTCGAAAACCACCTCCTTTTGAAGCAATCGGCATAGTGGCTGCGCAATCTTGGAGAAATCCTTTATGAAGCGCCTATAAAAACCTGCATGACCAAGAAACGAACGAATCTCTCTAACCGAAGTTGGAGAGGGTAAGTGACGAACAAGGTCTACCTTAGATTTATCCACTTCAATGCCTTTTTCAGAAATAATATGTCCTAGAACAATACCTTGCTTAACCATGAAATGACATTTTTCCCAATTAAGCACAAGATTCGTTTCAACACAACGTTTCAAAATTAAGGTCAGATTATTCAAGCAATGATCGAATGAATTACCAAACACGCTAAAATCATCCATGAATATCTCAATAATCTTCTCCACATAATCAGAGAATATACTCACCATGCATCGTTGAAATGTTGCAGGGGCATTGCACAACCCAAATGGCATACGTCGATATGCAAAGGTGCCAAAGGGGCACGTGAAAGTTGTCTTTTCCTGATCCTCCGGAGCTATCACAATTTGGTTATATCCGGAATATCCATCAAGAAAGCAATAAAATTTATAACCGGCTAACCTTTCTAGCATTTGGTCCAGGAATGGCAATGGAAAGTGATCCTTCCTTGTCATGGCATTTAACTTCCTGTAATCAATACACACACGCCAACCTGTCACAACACGAGTGGGTACAAGCTCTTGTTCTTCATTCTTCACCACCGTGACTCCGGACTTCTTTGGAACAACTTCCAACATGGGTGGATTAAGGCGACGTTGAGCTTCACGAGATGGCTTGGCTCCCTCCTCCAAAAGGATGCGATGCATGCATGTGGTGGGACTAATGCCTTTGATATCCGCCAAGGTCCATCCAATGGCAGGTTTGTGCTCCTTTAACACCCTTATCAACTTGTCTTCTTCTTGGGCCGTGAGTGAACTAGAAATGATGACAGGTAGTGTCTGATCTTCTCCCAAGAAAACATACTTCAAGTGACTAGGTAATGGCTTTAACTCAAGTGTAGGTGGCTGCACAATTGATGGAAGTAACTTGTTAGTCAAAACTGAATCTAAAAGTGAGAGTGGAGACTTACCAGAGTGTGAGGGCAATGACTCAAGGGCCGCGACCATTTCAAGCACTTCACTACAAGGGGGCACGGTAATATGGTCAGATTCCATGCCGTGGCTTGCCAGGCTTCCCCTACCCTCATTTCTTGCTCCTATGCCGTGCACTAAGGCTACTTCAAGTGCATCTTCGTTCCTTCGATTCAAATGTACCTGTGCCAAAGAATCAACAATGTCAATAGCAAAACAATTGGATATTTAATAGTTTCAGAAAGATTAAAACGAATAATGTCCCCGTCAAATTCCATGGTTAATGTTCCCGTATACACATCTATCTTTGTTCTCGCTGTTTTCATGAATGGACGGCCTAGCAAGATTGGCAATGATGGAGCATGGCTCGAATCCTCCATTTCTAAGACATAAAAATCTGCAGGAAAGATAAGATGATTGACCTGCACTAAAACATCCTCAAGGACTCCCTTGGGATAAGCGTTAGAACGATCAGCCAATTGAATTATAACGCCATCTTGTTTTAACTCACCCAGGTTCATAGATGCATAAATGGAATATGGCATAACATTAATAGAAGCACCTAAATCTAACATGCATTGCTCAAATCTAGTGTTTCCAATTGTGCATGGGATAGTAAAGCTCCCTGGGTCCTTACATTTTGGAGGCAACTTTCGTTGCAAAACCGCTGATACATTCTCACTTACTTTTACAACTTCCTTGTTTGAAATTCTTTTCCTAGTTGTGCATAATTCTTTTAAAAATTTTGCATACCTGGGTACTTGCTTAATAGCATCAAGTAAAGGAATGTTTACTTGGACTTTTCGAAAGGTATCCAAAATGTCCTTTTCGCTTTCTTCCTTCTTCGATTGCGCAAATCTGCGAGGGAAAGGAACATCGGGCAGATTAGTGTTCGAAATCACAACATTTGGGACAACCTTACCTGAGGTGGATGGATGGGGGGTCGTAGATGGTTGTGGCATGGGTGGTACCACCCTTGCCGTGGGGTGATTTTTCTCCTCTTCTTCGATTCGTATCTTCTCATCTTCCTTGTTTCCCACTTCTTTCCCACTTCTTAGTGTGATAGCTTTCGCAGATTCGAAACCACCCTTGGGATTGACTACCGTAGTGCTTGGTAACTTACCACTTTCACGAATTTGTCCCAAAAATTCGGCCATTTGGCCCATTTGCTTCTTCAGCTCATTAACCTCCTTTGCTTGGTTCTGCATTCCCTGCGCCATTGTGGTTAGTAACTGATATGTTTTATCGTCATTCATAGACGTACCTGAGTTGGTTTGGGATGATTGTGCTTGAGGAGGTGGTTGCGGTGCCATTGGCCTTGGAAAGAAACCCGGGGGTTGTCGGAATCCACTTTGTTGGGCATATTGTGGTGCATCTCTCCATCTGAAATTGGGGTGGTCACGCCATCCCTGATTGTATGTGTTGGAGAAAGGATCACCTCTTGGTTGGTTCTGATTCCCATAGCCCACAGCATTGGCAGATTCCCACCCTCCGTTCTCAATTAATTGAGGACATTGATCAGATTGGTGTCCTTGAATGCAGCATACACCACAGATTGTAGTTCCTTGCGTCTTAGGGCCTTCAACAAACTGCGATAACATAGACGTAAGGTTAGCCATTTGGGATTGTAACTCAGAAATAGAACTTACCTCATTTACATGCTGTGGCCGTGGGGTGTCTCTCTGCCCAACACCTTCATATTGTTGTGCATTGAGTGCTCGATTGGCAATGAGAGTTTTGGCATCCCTAGGCGTCTTGTCCACTAGAGCTCCTCCCGCGGATGCATCCAACATTTGCCGTTCAAGTGGTAAAAGGCCTTCGTAAAAATATTGAAGAAGTAGCTCCTCCTTCATCTGGTGCTGTGGACAGGAAGCAACAAGAGATTTAAAACGTTCGTAATACGTAGGAAAAGATTCACCTTGGCTTTGCTGAATTCCACTAATCTTCTTGCGAAGAAGAATGACTCGTGATGTCGGAAAGAACTTCTCTAAGAAGGCTCGCTTCATACTCTCCCATGATGTGACAGTTCCGGGAGCCAACTCATACAACCAATCCTTAGCCTTCTCCACCAAAGAAAAAGGAAAAGCCTTCATCTTCAATATGTTGCTGTCCACGTTCACCGGTGTCATACTTGAGCACACCACCTCGAATTCCTTTAGATGCTTGTTCGGATCCTCCATGGCCAACCCATGGTATTTCGGAATATGGTGGAGCAAGCTGGACTTCAACTCAAATTCATCGGTCTTCTCAGGGGCTGCCCTAGGGTATTGGATGCAAAGAGGTGCTGCATTGGCCAAACCCGAGGCAGAAAGCTCCTTGATGGTTCGATTGTCCACTGCCATGGTTGGTACTTCCTCTTCAACCCAATCCGTGGCCTCCTCTTCAACCTCAACTTCAACTTCTTGCTCTTCTAATTCAGATTCGGGACTAGGAGGATTAGACGGTTGCGATTTCTTTTTCCTTCTCAAAGTCCTCTCGAAATCACCGTCAAAGTCGGAGATATGCTCACGAACAGGTTGTGAGCCACGGGTCATAAACTAGTACCTGCACACAAGAGCAAACAAGGTTAGCAATCAACCTAATAGACTCGGCACAAGTAAGGAAATAAGGTGCCACACACGGCACAAAAACAAAACACACACACACGGTGCAAAAAAAAAAAATTTAAACAAAACAGAAACTAAACAATTTAAACAAGACTCAAGACAAGGGATTAGCAACTTTGCTAATCCCCGGCAACGGCGCCAAAATTTGATGTGAAAATTATGTTGACACACAAATTAAACCCTATTTGTGACAATTGTAGTAATGAAGTAAGTAGGGATCGTTCTAACCGGGGATTAACTAGGGGTGCTAATCTAATTTGAATTGACTTAAAAACACAAAAACTAAGCTTAAAGACTCTTAACAAGACTACTATGACTCAAAACAGATTTGAGACACTCAAATCTGCCTAAAACAATCAAATTGACTCAAACAGAAACTAGAACTTAATTTGGACGAATTTGAAAGTGTTTATGACTCCAAATGCTTAAAAACACAAAATAAAACAAAAACGAATGACTACGACTCAACAAAATATGGGGGGATTGTGGTTGGACGAATTTAAACTAACTGGGCAGATTGTAAAGAAAACAGATTTTAAGACAAAATTGTGATGAATCAATGGATGATGGGATAGATAAGGGGTTCTTCTCCACACATGAAATATATGCAACGTAAATCAATTTCCAATTATCAATCCAATAAGTTATGAACCTCGACACTCCAAGTTAATTAGGTCCGCTTAAATTAACCTTCAGATTTCCCTAGAATCATTGAATTGGATGAATATGCATCGCAAACAAATTATTCCTAACAAATTCTCTATATGAACAGCATGATAAAGATATAAGTTAGAATCATTACGTTCTTTGGAAATCATAAGCATCGACAAGGCATTTGTAACTATGAAAAGCATGATACGCTTGCCAGGAATCTACTTAACATGATCGTGACTAGCAACCTTCACTACTTGTGAATATAAATTCATAACGATTAGGTGAAACAAACTTATATCCTAGCATCAAATTCAAGCATGCAAATTAAGCGTGCACTCTCAATCAACATACAAGAATAAGTTTTAAATCAAACGGTTAAGCAAATTGTATTCAAAACTTATGCAACGATAATTGGAAGTAATCAACTTATTTCACATATATAATCATGGTTTCGAATCACCCCCTAGCTAAATAGGGGTTTAGCCTCTCATGTTCATAACAAGAAAAATAAAATTGAATTTAAACATAAAGAACAAAGGATGGATTACACCTAGAACGCCCAACGAATCCACTTGAATTTCTGCGCGTCTAAGCCCTCCTTCTTATTCTCCTTGCTGCGGCAGTGAAAGTCTAGGTGAGTTTTGGATGTTTTTCTGGTTTTGGGATTGGGTTTATGGAGGTTTAGTGGTGCGGCAATGGTGGGGAAGGTGTGGAAGATGGCTGGAATGGAGGAAAAATGGAATGGGAAGGCTACGGCAATGGTTTTAAGTGGTGGTGGCTGCACGGTTTTTGGGAGAGAAATAGGGTAGAATGGGTGATGG
Source organism: Pyrus communis (assembly GCF_963583255.1). NCBI lineage: Eukaryota > Viridiplantae > Streptophyta > Magnoliopsida > Rosales > Rosaceae > Pyrus > Pyrus communis. The sequence continues at coordinate 11,560,138 of NC_084807.1, forward strand.
GATCCACGGCCAAAGTGGGAAATTAGGGTCAAATAATATATGGGGGGCCACGACTTAGAAGAATAATTAGGATGAAAATGGCTGATTAAAATATCAATGAATGGCTTATTAAAATATCCATGAATGGCTTATGGTTGTAATTTTGGGTGAATGATGAATGGAATCAAAAGTTGCGGCTGATTAGAATAATAGGAATATGGTGGCTGAATGGTTTAGAAATATGAATGCATGCAATGAATTAGGTCGGCTAGGGTTTAGAGTTAGGGTTTTGTGCATAAAAAGGAACAAAATTGCCCTCCCTTGCACGGCAAGGGGAGGGGGGAAGATACAAGGGCACGGCAATGGTTTAAAGTGACCTAGGGCATTTGTTTTGTGTCCTAAAGTGCCTACAAGGCCTTCAAAGTGGCTAGAAAATACGGACGTTTAAGTTTAGGAAAGGTTACCAAAACGGGAAACCTAGGGTTAACCTTCCTACCTCATGTAGGAATCCTTGTTTGAGTAGGATTCCTCGTTTTGGTAAGAATTCATTGTTGGAGTAGGAATTCGTCGTTTCTTCAAATCTTCAACTCATTCATTCCTCTTTCGCTCCAAAAGACTCCAATTTGCATCTTCTTGCACACTTTGGCCTTATAATCTGAAAATACACAAAAGTAGCCTTAAACACTAAAATAGCTAAGTAAACACAACATAAATGCACGAGAACAAGCTAATTAAGTCGCATGAATATGCTCCTATCATCTAGGACGTAGAAATTAGCCGGAAAAATTAAATGGTTCACCTGCACAAGCACATCTTCCAAAACTCCTTTTGGATACGCGTTAGAACGATCGGCCAATTGTATAATTACACCATCTTGTTTTAATTCACCCAAATTCATAGATGCATAAATAGAATAAGGCATGACATTTATGGATGCACCTAAATCAAGCATGGCATGTTCAAAACGATTATGTCCAATCACACAAGGAATCGTGAAACTACCGGGGTCTTTGCACTTGGTAGGCAGTTTACGTTGCAAAACAGCGGACACATTCTCGCTTACCTTCACTACCTCTTTGTTTGCCCTTCTTCTCTTTGTATTGCATAGGTCCTTGAGGAATTTAGCATACTTTGGAACCTGTTTGATTGCATCGAGAAGCGGTATGTTCACTTGCACCTTCCAGAACGTTTCAAGAATGTCCTTCTCGCTTTCTTCCTTTTTTTCTTGCATGAACCTGCGAGGAAAAGGTACATTGGGCAGATTAGGACGTGAAGTACATGAATTTGAACTTAAATTACCTGATTTGGCCGAGTTAGGGTGATTGGGGGCCTGCGGCATTGGGTTTTTCACCCTTACCGTGGGTGAGCTAGACACTTCCTCAGGTTGTGTCGTCTCTTCATCTACTTTCTGGGCAGATTTGGGATTGTTTGGCTCGGTCCCAACTTCTTTTCCACCCCTTAAGGTGATGGCCTTGGCGGATTCGAATCCTCCCTTTGGATTGACTGTGGTTGAGCTAGGAAGCTTTCCTTGCTCTCTAATCTGTCCAAGGAACTCAGAAATCTGCCCTATTTGTTTCTTCATATCCATCATCTCCTTCTCGTTATTTGCTATCCGGTTGTTTTGATTTTGCAACCCCTGCGAAATAGAGGTTAGTAATTGCATAGCTTGATCACTTTCCAAGGACGTACCTGAATGAGATGATGCCGAAGGTTGTTGGGGTTGTTGGGGTGCATACGGCTTGGAATAAAAACCAGGGGGGTTTGGCCTAAATCCTCCTTGTTGGGCAGCTTGTTGTGGCTCCCTCCATTTGAAGTTTGGATGGTCCCTCCATCCGACATTGTAAGTGTTCGAGTATGGGTTGTTTTGATTTTGTCCTTGGAAACCAATTGCATTGGCAGATTCCCACCCACCATTCTCGATTAGTTGAGGGCACTTGTCGGATGGATGCCCTTGAATTGAGCACACGCCACAAACTTGGTGTTCTTGTGCTTTTGGACCAATCACAACCTGAGAAACAAGAGAAGTAAGATTAGCAAGTTGTGATTGAATTTCAGAAATAGCACTCACCTCATTTACACTTTGTTGCTGTGGGGCTTCCCTTTGGCCCACTCCTTCATATTGTTGAGCGTTGAGCGCTCGGTTGGCTATGAGAATCTTGGCATCCCTTGGTGTTTTGTCCACCAATGCTCCTCCCGCTGATGCATCAAGCATTTGACGTTCGATAGGAAGGAGGCCCTCATAGAAATATTGAAGGAGAAGTTCCTCCTTCATTTGATGTTGAGGACATGAAGCTACAAGGCCCTTGAAGCGCTCATAATAAGCCGGGAATGTCTCACCATGATTCTGTTGAATACCACTAATTTTCTTCCGTAGGAGAATCACTCTCGAAGTAGGGAAGAATTTCTCCAAGAAAGCACGCTTCATACTCTCCCACGAAGTCACAGTTCCCGGGGCTAGTTCGTAGAGCCAATCTTTGGCCTTGTCCATAAGTGAAAATGGAAAGGCCTTCATCTTCAATATACTCCCATCCACATTGACGGGGGTCATGCTCGAACAAACCACCTCGAACTCCTTCAAGTGTTTGTTGGGGTCTTCCATAGACAAGCCATGGAATTTCAGAATATGGTGTAACAAACTGGATTTGAGTTCAAATTCCTCAGTCTTCCCCTCTGCAGCCGTGGGGTATTGGATACAAAGAGGCAATGCATTATCCAAACCCGAGGCCGAAAGCTCCTTGATGGTTCTTTTATCTGCTGCCATGGCTTGTTCTTCTTCAAAAATCTGATCCGTGGGCTTTTCTTCTACACCTACTTCGTCTTCTTCAAGCCCAGGTTGTGGTGGCTCTTGTTGACTCCTCGTTCTCCTCAAAGTGCGTTCAAAATCACCGTCAAAGTCGGAGATGTTCTCTATAATAGGCCGAGAGCTACGAGTCATACACAGTACCTAAAAAACAAGGAAACAAACAAACTAAGAATCTGAAATAAGAATGCACGAAAAACAAAAAAATATAAAAATAAAGACAAGGGATTAGCAAAGTTGCTAATCCCCGGCAACGGCGCCAAAATTTGATGCGAGTTTTATACGCGCACAAATTAAACCCTCTTTTTGTCAAATTGTAGTATAGGTGCAAGTAGGGATCGTTCTGGACCGGGGATTAGGAGGGATTGTTAATCTCTTGGAAACTGACTTAAAAACGTAAAAACAATATAAAACACTAAACTAGACTCAAAGAATTCAAAAATACTTTAAAACATAAACTAAACAGATTCTAACAAGTTCAAAAGACTCAAAACTCTTAAAAACACAAACTAAATTGATTTCTAACTAATTTGACATTAAAGTAAAGGGGGATTTAGGTTTTGACAAAATTAAACTAAATGAACAAATTGCAATTAAAACAGAATGTAAATATGAATGTGAATAAAATATGGACGATGGAATAGCCAAGGGGTTCTTCTCCACACATGTTACACTTGCATACAAGATTGATTCTCAGTTGGTCTTTCGATAAATTATGAAACTCAACGCCCCGGGTTAATTAGGTCCGCTTAAATTAACCGTCAAGTTTTCCTTAAGTTAATGAATTGGATGGGTTAGCGCAACGCAATTCACCACATTCTCCAAAAGTCCTTTACGTGAACAGCACAATAAAGATACAATCAAAGATCATTAAGCATTATGAAAACTATAAGTGTTGACGAGGCATTCGTTACTATGATGAGCATGAAACTCGTGCCAAGAATTCATTTAACGCGATTGTTTATAAGCAACCTCCACTACTTGTGAATATAAGTTCATAACGATTAGGTGAAATTCACTTATATTCTAGCGTCATATTTATGCATGAAAATTAAGCGCGCATTCTTAATAAACATTCATAAATAAGTTATCAATCAAACGGTTAAACAAATTGAATCCACAACTTATGAAATTCCAACGAAAGTTAATCAATTCATATTGCAAATATAAACATAGTTTCGAATCACCCCCTAGCTAAAGGGGGTTTAGTTCCTCATAACTTTGAAATCAAAGAAACACCTAAACATTCCAACAACTCAAACTTGAATTGTATGAACGTTTAGGCACTCTTCTCTTCCATTCCTCATACGTACAAAACAAAGAGAATTGAATTTAAACTTTGAAATCAAAGAAACACCTAAACATTCCAACAACTCAAACTTGAATTGTATGAACGTTTAGGCCCTCTTATCTTCCTCGTTGTTGTAGCACAAGGTCTAAGGTGAGGTTTGGGGAATTATGGAAATGGATGAGGAATGGTGGAAGGGGGACTCACGGTTTGGGAATAATGGAAGTGTTTGAGGGGTGTTGTGTTGTGAATGAGATGTTCATGAATGAATGAATGCAAGGGTATTTATAGGAGTAGTGGAGGGAACATATGGCTATGTCATTTGTAGGTGAAGTAGGTGGATGTTGTAGGTGAAGTAGGTGGATGTTGTAGGTGATTATGAGTGATAAGTGATAAGTGTATGATATGTTAAGTGATAAGTGAATGATTATGATAAGTGATAAATGAATGTATGATATGATAAGTGGTAGTGTTTAAGTATTTAAAATAGGGAACAAAGCCCTTCCTTGTATGGCAAGGAAGGGAGACACAAGGAAACACACGACAATGTCCTAAGGTTGCTAGGAATGTTGTTTTTGTGTTCTAAAATGCGTAGGAGTTTTCAATGATGCTCAAACATGAGGTCTTTTTAGGATTTAACTTTCCTACTTCAAGTCTTCAATTTCGTCCATCCTTTTGGCTCCAAGCATATGATATCCATTCCAATCTCTAATTTGCTCCAAAAGGCTCCAAAAGGCATCCTTTTGCATACTTTGCCCTTAGAACCTGAAAACACACAAAAGAAGCATAAAGAACTAAAATAACTAAAGAAACATAACGTAAATGTACGAGAACAAGCCATTTAAGTCGCATAAATATGCTCCTATCAATGTCACTAGCTCAATGATGTGGTAGAAACTAACACACAAATTAAACCCTATAAATTATGCAATTGTAGGATGAGTAAGTAGGGATCATTCTATTCCGAGGATTAGAAGGGATGCTAAACAACACAAATTAAACTTATAAAACTGAAAATTAAGTTAAACTAACAACAAAACAAGACTGGGGGAATTTTAGACGAATTTAATTCAAACAAAAGTAAAGTGCAGCAAGTAAATTAAGTTGTGAATGAGATATAGATGAAAGGATAGCGAAAGGATTCTTCTTCACACATGAATCATATGCATACAAATTTATTTCCAGTTATTCTTCCTATAAACCAAGAATGACAATGCCCCAAATTAATTGTGAACATCACTAATTAACTCTCAAATTTTCCTATGTTCATTGAATTAGACTCAGTGACGCAACCAAATTATTCTTCTCAAGTTCCCTAACTATGAAAAGCATGATAGAGATACATCTCAAAGATCATTAAGTTCTATGAAAATCATAAGTATTGACAAAGCATTCATACCTATGAAAAGCATGATACTCCTGCCAAGAATTTACTTAACTCAATCATGACTAGTGACTTTTACTACTAACAAATATAAGTTCATAATGATTAGGTGAAATTCCCTTATATTCTAGCATCAAATCCCTACATACAAACTAAGTATGCATCCTTAATAAACATACAAGAATAAGTTCTCTATAAAGCAGATAAATAAATTGCACTCATGTCTTATGAAACAATAACTAAATGTAATCAATTTATATAAAACATATGATCATGGCTTCAAATTCACCTCTAGCTAAAAAGAAACTTAGTTACACATGTTCATCATAACTGAAAAAGCAACTAAAATAAACATTGAAACTTAAAACAAAGAGAAAAAGAACTCTGAAAATTCCAACAGCTTCAATGGATGAATGGTAGGCATGGCACACCCTAAATCGTTGCAGGAATTTCATTTATATAGGGGGAATGGTTGAATCCAAGGAGAAAAAGGTTTTGGCATTTTGAATTATTTTAGGACTCTAAGAATCAGGTACAAAGTGTTGGAATGTGATTAGGATTCTTCCTTGCAGCTGGAGATAAGATAAGATAAGATGGGATAAGATAAGATAAGATAAGATAAGATAAGATAATATAAGATAGGATAAGATAAGATAATGTTCCTCTCCAACTAGGATTCCTCTTTCTTGTGTAATTTCTTGCCTTCCAAGCCTTAACTTTAATTTCTCTAGATTTTAGCACATGTTTACCACCTCTTAAACACCAAAAACGTCTAGCCCATATGTTATCCAATCCAAGTCCAAAACTGCTCCAAATTGCTCCATTTAGCTATTTATTGTCATCCTTACCAACTGGACCTACAATAATATGAAAATAACTTAAATTACCAAAATAAATGGAAATAAACTAAGTAAATGCAAAGAAATAAGATAACAAAGTCGTATAGATATGCTCCTATCACTCATATCTAGCAACCCTATCTTTCTCCCCTTGGAAGAAGTCAAGTTAATCACAAGCCTAGAGGTAGCCGATGAACCCTTGCCAGCAGTTGAAAAAGTCTTTAGCTTTTTCTCAACCGGCATCTCTATAGTAGGTAGGGAAGATCTCATTTTCCCACCTTCATTTACCGCGGGCTCCATAACGGCGATCAGATGAGCTAGTGCCTCCGCCTTGATCTGCTTTGTCTCTTCTCTCAAGGGTAGCCCACCTTTCTCCCACCGAATAGGACTAAGCAGCTAACGCCATTCACGGTACTCAGCAGGGATACCTAAAGCAACATGCACTTTCTTCATGTCTGGAGAGGTCTTAAGAGTTGACCCGAATTCCAAATCTACATAAGCAAAAAAGGACAATCAACAAATTAGAGAGCAGCTTAGCAAAAGCACAAAGCAGCCGAGGGACTAAGGAGTCTACTTACCGGTAATGAAAGTTGTCAGAACACGCAATTCAGGGGAAGAATTAGACTCCCACTCTCCACTTACCTCCAAAGTCTCCTTAGCCCGGTCATGATCTCCCTTGCTCGAATGATCAAACAGCCTATGGCAGGATCGCAGCTGCCCAACTTCCTCGATGTGGCCTATGTCAAAGAAGTACCAAAATTCGTTTACAGTTAGATCGAAGTCATAGAATTGGCTTAGATTGAGGAACCCCACCATCACACAAATCACATTCGGAGAACATTAAGTAGGGGCACACTTTATGAAGCAAAACACCTTTTAGAAGAAACGCGGCATGGGAAAAGTAAATCCCAACTCAAAGTAGTAGGGGTGAAATTTGATGGCTCTTCGAGCCCAACTACATGGCTCATGGCTACTATCTTTCTTGACACGTTTCACATGCACCTTCAGCATAATGGCATGCCTATATGCCTCAAGGAAGTCTCTAAACAAGTCATCATAGCTAATGTTGAAGTCAACAGCCTTGAAATAACCCACCTTACTCAAAGACCCACCTTGATGATATAACGGCAGAACATCATCATCACCCTTGTGGGTTGAAGAAGACATGCTCGAAGAAATTCTACAAAGACGCAAGGAAAATTCGTTAGATGACTACAAAAAAAAAATAATGCACTGGGCCCCACAGCTTAAGACCACATGAGCCTAGCAGTCGTGCCAAGCCCCACGGCCTGGTCCATCACCCTCTCCGCCCAAGAAGGCCTTGCGACCTAAATTAGAAGAAAGCGGGGGGCAGGTGCAAAGGCCTTTCCTTCCTTCCTCACTAGCACAGGCCTTAGCCCAGCAAAAAAGAAAAATAAATAAAAAAATAAAAAAGGCCTACACCTCCCACTTGGGCCCAAGCCCAGCGCCCCAACGCCTTACACGCCTAGCTGGAGCCAGGCTTGGTCTCGTAACCCACGCCATTGCACTTGAACCTCAGTCTGTGTCGAGTTTGAAGGAAGATTTGTGAAAAACAAGTTCATTTGAGCAACATCAACAACATGCAATTAACAATTAAAAGGCGGAATCATGTTTATATGCACTCAAAAACAAAACTTAACCCATGAACTTCAAAGCCTAGTAGATAGGTGAACCAAGACTCAACTCAAAACAAAGTGAGTTGAGAAATCAATACCTTTTAGATTCCTCTTTGCATAAGCAAAGGCTAATCACCCAAAGAGAGGGCCTTCATTCCTTGCATCTTAGATCCATGGATTTGGATGGATGAAAAGGTTTCTCCAAGTTCCCAAAATTGAGAACCTCTAAGTCTCCACACCAAGGCATATTGTAGAAGAAATGAGTGACCTAGAGGAAGTAAGATTGCTAGCTATTTTCCTCTAGGGTGGCCGGCCTCTTTGAGAGCGAAGAGAGGTTTTTGTGTTCTCATCTTTTCTCCAAAAAAACCCTTAATGAATTTTGGCTATAAAGTCATACTTATTCCTTAATTCATTTGAGTGGCAAACTTGTAAATAAGTCCAAAACCACTCCTTCTCTAACATGGCCGGCCATATGGGATTTATTGGGCTATTTGGGCCTTTGTGAATCATTATTCATTAAGTTGTCACACAACTTAAGTCAATGGACTTGACGTTCGAAGCCCATTGGGCCTTAAGGTCCAAAACTATCCCGAGGTCTTTTAACGAACTTATTCGTTTGATTAATAATCATATTAATTAATCCTTGCCATAAATAATTAAACCATTTAATTATTCTTACTCATCTCCTTTGAATCTTCAATCTCTACCTTACACGGTGTACGATCCATTAGGTTCCTTTTAGCGAGGTAGTGGGCGATTCAAACTCTTTCAAATCGATTGTGAATTGAAACTTACTTTCAATTCTCCCGTTAGTGATAATACACTTTTAGGGCTTCCACAAACCATGGTTGACGCCTAGCAGCATGTCATGGTTACCCAAGCTAATCAGAAGAGGTGGAGAACCTATTCAGTTTTACGATTACAAATGCAATACGATATTTCTCTAATACAATACTCTTGACCACATTGTTTGGTTTGATAGTTTATTCATGTCTACTATCCAATGTGAGTCTTGTGCTTATATGATTACCTTGAATGTGATTTGGAACACATTCCTAAATCTCATTCATACTTTGGCCAAAGATTCTTAATCATATCATAGAGTATTCTCCCTCAAACAGTTTGAAGGTTAGAGATCCCTTGTTGCGCATTCACTTGCCTCCATGGCTAAGTGGCTTAACCCCAACGATGCCGTGGACACCCTCCTGATGGAGTGACTTTGACATAATCAAAGAATAAGGACCTAACCACAAGACAACTGTGATGCCTCAGGTCAAAAGACTAATTTGCATTATCCCAACCATGAGTTCTCATGTGACATGAATATGAGAACTCTTCGTTGATCGTGTTCAGTGAACTCATTCTCTATTGAGCACCTACGTACTTGTCTTGATGTCACACACACCAATGACTCGAGACTAGTCACTCTCCCTGAGAGAAGACATAGCACGTACTGATCTTAACAGACTGTCAATGCCCAATTGACAATCCTATGATCAGGAACGTTTAGGATGTGTAAACGAAAGAATGGTCTCATGAATCTAACTTCTTTAGATCGCATTCTTCCAATCACATATTCCTTGGACTTATCGTTTAAGCATATAACATTTATATGAGACGGCTCAAACAATAATCTTTGCCCTTTACATTTAAACTACATTAGTTTAACTTTGTGAAATGTCCGTAAAGTATCATCGTATGATTGGTTTTAGGGCACATTTCCAACAGAGTTTCCATCACACCGAGCCGACAGCAGCCATGCCGAAGCCCTTCCAACAGCCTTTTCAAACCTCTCGACCCCGTCAAGCCAAATTTCAAGCCCGAGGCTCCCAAAAATTAAGAATACAAGAAAAATTAATTTTTTCTTACCTCGGTGCAGAGTGAAGACGAAGAAAGCAACGAAAGACTTTCCTTTGCACAAGCAAGTGTTGAAGATTGCTAGGGGAGGGGGAACAAATATCATCTAGCTTGCACTCTCTTGTAGGGTAGAATAAATTGCTCTCTGAAGTTGATTTAATAATCTACTTAAGGTAGATTTAAATGGACTTTAGAAGTAATTTATTTCCCTTTCCTAGAAGGATCTAATTTCCAATTAAAGAAGGAGGGAATCTACATCAAAATAGGAAACAATCTTATGTTTCCTAAAGCAAAGGAAGATCTCTACACCTGCTGCCTTTTTGTAAGCAGCCCAGTAGGTGTGGGGGCATTTGTGGTGCCAAAAATAATCAAGAAAATTATGAAGGCGACACATGGACTTTTGGGTTAAAAGGACCAAATTACCCTCGAGGCACACCGGAATTCCCACGCGCATGCAACGAACAATGACGGCTCAAACCATGGAAGAGTCAAAGGTGATAAAATGGTATTTATTCAAATCTCTCTCATCACACCTCATCAAATCCTCACTCAAAAGGTAACTCTTAATTTTCCTATTCAATTTGGGATTAATTGACAAATTAATTGCAAGATATTATTTCACATAATATCTTACAAGTACATTGAAATTCCCACCATATATGGTTGGACCCTATTTCTCCAAATAAGGCCGGCCACACTCTTATAAATAGCCTCATTTCTCCACGAAAATCCTAAGTTCATTCTTTCCCAAAAATTCCCAAACACATTTTCTCTCAAATTCTAAGTTTAACATCGGAGATTCTTCGGTCAAAGTCCCCCCTTATTCATCGTGGGCGTGTGAGGTTTTTGACCTTAATCTTAGGTGTTATTATTTTGCAAGTATATTTTCGTCAAAGGAGAAGACGGTGGAAATTTGTATCCACAACTAAGAGAACGTGTTTTGTCAATTGTACGTCACTGAAAAAAAATTATTAATAGATTTGAACTTGGCAACAATGCATACTGTGTACTTCTATATTCTTTTTTTTTTTTTTTTTTTTTTTTTTTTGGGGACCAGTATTCTAGTACAACTATAGTTACAACAGGAGACAAATCTTATCTCTTGGGCACGGATTTTGTGCGTATGGGTGTACATGACCCGGTTGGGTCTAATGACGTCATAACTATAGTCCAACAATAACAATCTGATGCCAGCTTAACAAAATTTGACACAATAATGACACCGTAACAATAATAATAAAATCGGGTCAAAATTGAGTTATGCACAACCCATGACGGTCTCGTTACAATGTCATTGGATTGTTTGAAGTATTGTTATAGTGTCGTTGTGACGTCGTAGACTGTTGTTGGAATGTCATTATTATGGCATCATTAGATTGAACGAGATTAGGCAATGGGTCTGCAGGAGAGAAAATCTTATCTTTCTAGTCTCTACTAAACCATTTCTTTCTTATTCAATCAACCCAGACGTAGCCGAAAACTTAAATCTCTTCACGATCTTATAATTACTTAAACTTGAAAAATACAACACTGAATTCATAACTTGTTACTAAATTGAGCTAATTAGATATTAGTCCATTTACGTACTAAATTATTAGGTTTAATTCTGTAAATTTTGTTTATTGATCAAGGTTCATTGACTTTTGATCCAACTAAGCAACTTTCCTTTTGTATGATGATCTGTCATCATACTTTTAAAACTTGCACATTGCAAATATTTTCTTAATACCTTTTATACCCTCAGGTTATTTTCCGCATCCAAATATTTTCTAAGTACACAAGTGACCCTTTACCATATTGGTGAAAAGGTGTTGAGCCCTTACATGACGCAGTGGGTTCAAACCCCATTAGTGGCTAATTTAACATCTTATCTAAAAAAATATCTTTTGACAAAAAAAAAAAAATATTCTAAATACATTAATGATATGAAGGTTAAATGATTTTAATTTTTTGTTCATATCAGTTACGTTTTTGTTTCTTAATTAGTTATTTGTATTATTTTTTTTTAATCATGAGGCAAAATTATATTTCTTTCTTTTATTTGCGTCATTATTTGCAATATTATATGCCAAATTTTGTGGCAAAACTCAATTGTGCTTTAGACTGGAGTCCCAGGTAACCATGGATTTTCCATTGGGATGGAACTAAGCATCAATTTATCAGGATGTCCATATGAACCTATATAACGTTTATTCAACCAACACGTCGGGTCCAAATGGAACTAAGGCTTTCAAGGTTTGTTGAACCTACATATCAGGGTTTTCACTAAACCTGCACGTCTGGTTCTACTTGTTGACAAAGAGAAAAAGAAAGAGACATAACGGAGAATCTAAATGGTTCTCCCCTCCAATAAAATTTGGCCAACCGTCCTCTCTCTCTCTCTCTCTCTCTCTCTCTCTCTCTCTCTCTCTCTCTCTCTCTCTCTCTCTCTCTCTCTCTCTCTCCAAGAAGCAAACAAAGGATCATGAACACCACCTCAATATTAGAAAATGAATGCAAACTATCCCTCTCTTTATAATTTTTATCTCAATAAACAAACAGAATTTATAATTTTTTTTTAAAAAAAAAAGATATTATCTACATTAAGAGAGATGGGTGATTGAAGTTCGCCTTTGATCAGAATCGAACCTTAGACCTTTTACTTACAAATAAAGAAAAATATCACTAGACCATAGTACTAAGTAACAACAGAACTTCATACTTTAAAAAGTAAAGAAATTTTAAAATAAATATATATACAACGTGTGTATGTGTGTGTGTACTCGCACACAACAAAACCATCGTTTTCTTAAGGCAGTCAACGGCCCCATTCAGCCACCAACTTTAAATTTCCTAGGTATTTAATTAATTCAATTGTCTTCATCATCAATAACCCTTCTAACAGTTAACCCACTGCATACGCGCAGGTCCATTAGGTTTTTTTTTTTTTTTTTTTTAATTTTTTTTTTAATTTTTTATGAAACTGTAAGTACATTAGCTAGATTCAACACCTTTTCTCTTGGTGATCACAATTTACTAAGCTTAACTCAAATCTCCAACTAATTAAAAATGAATCCATATTTACTACCATGCAATTTGGAGTTGCATTTAGGATGTAATATTTGTTTGCTTCTTTTTAAATCTTCTATGCGCCTATATATATACACTTATTCAGAGAGAAATTAACCATAACTAGAAGCAATAGTTTAATCAAATCATGTTTTGCAAGTACAGTATACTGACGTAAAATATATACATATATAATATATAACATATCATTGCGATCGTAAGTTGTTGTCAACTTTTCCTGATGCATGGTATATATATAGAGAGTTAATAACAGTACTAATTTGGTTGCTTTAATTGTGGTAATGATTTTTAACGATTTGTATCATAATTTAGCTAAGAGTAGTTGGTGCTAGACCAAGATTCTGGGGTGCTTACGTGCAGGGCCAAAAGCAGCGTTCAGTTCACGTGGGTTCATTGGAACAAAATTTCAATCTCAGTGTTAAGTCTTCAAGAAAGACTGTCTTCCCTTAAGAGTAAAGCGGAAGAAATGAACGTAATTAGGGAACTTAGAAGCCTGTACTAGTTACTGTGCCCTAGCTTAAGCTTTGGCAGCAGTGCAACAGTAATACTATGATGCTTATCTTAATCAACTGGATCCCTTTTGATTAAGGTAATTGAACCCCCATTATCTAATCCCAATAAAAAAATTGAGATACTGGTAAAGTTAATCCACAAAGATCTATGGACCACTTGAAAGAAAAATTAGTTAAATAAAAAATAATCAGTTAAAAATGCTATCAGTTGCAATCTTCCATGTGAAGGCACCTATCGGGCTTCGAATCTACCACAATGTTGCATGTTCTCACTCTCCCATAAGCCGCTTTTCACTCGGAAGTGGCTTGAGATTGTTGCACCGTTTCTTGTCCTCGATGGGAAACGAAGACCAATCAAAAGCCATTGCGACTTTGGTTTAATTAAATTAATTGAAGTTGCACTGAGCATTGGGAATATTTTAAGGACTAAACAGCCGACCAAACTGAGGTTGCCATGTGATAGATGGCGATGGATTTGGAGTCACTGTGTTCATCTCTTCACCTGCTTGCTTAGCCTGATTGAAATGAATTAGTGCTAATAGCAATTGGCTTATTACTAGCTATAACGTCAAAGCTTTATATGTTTGTTTGTTTGGGCCGGGGTATGATATTTGTTGATGCTTAATTGGTTGGTAGATAGATCATGGATGCACATATGGTTCCTTCTCTAACGCTAGATAATTTTCAGGCCATGCTCCTTCATTTTATGATTACTTACACCTTTAATACCAGTGGGGTACTAAATTGGGAACGCCGTTGAAATTATTGATTTCTTTAAAGCAAACAACTAAGAACCATTTTTGCACATATTGTAAGAAGACGAAGTTAGGTTCGTATTCCTCATTTTTGTATTTCATTGATCGAAATCTTATTTCTTTTCAATTTTTTATCAATGTTCTTCAGTGTTAGAAACATTACAGATATATGCACTTATATTTATGGGCAAGTTGGGTATCATATATTTCTATATTTAATTTGTACTCCATTTTTTTTTTTTTTCAAACATATATGTACCAATTTTCTTTCTCGTTTTAATTTGTACTCATATATTTTTTTTTTTTTTTTTAGTGCCAATATTTTGAAACTTTTATTTGCATCCATAATCTTTTATCATTTATTTGTATCTGTAATTTATTTATAATGTACACATTTTTTTTATCAAAAATGTACCATTTATTATATATGTGCACTACTACATTTAACAGTTACTGCGCCGAAACCAGAGCCGTCGCGCAAAGAAGAATTTTATCTCCCAAAATATTGCATGGTGAATACATCGTTGACATCATGTCATAGCGCAAAGTTCGTGAAGTTAGGGTTTTTGCAATAAATACACTAAGTTTGTTGCAAAAACAATTTTGCACGACAAAGTAAATATTTGCCGCACTAAGTTTTAAGGAACAAAGCCTTTCGTAGCGCAATATTTAACACCACGAAGGTAATTTCATCACACTAAGTTTTGAGGAAACGAAGAATTCATGGCGCAATATTTACCACCACAATGGGTAGTTTGTCGCACTAAATTTTAAGGGAAACAAAAATCTTAGTTATGCAAGATTTAGAACCACGAAATATGTCGTCTCCTTGAAGTAATGCCTACGAGAGCATTTCCTTACGTAGGTATTTGCACGACGAACACTTTCGTTGTTCAAACATTAGGTCAATGACATTTTGCCATTTTCCAGTAATTTAAAAAATATTGAATTATAAGTAATTTGTCGATGAGTTTTGCACGACAAATTGTTTCATTTCCTTTACTGTAGTGCAATGAAGTAATTTCATCGCGCAAACTTTTTTTGTTAATTGTTTAGAATTTAATTTTTAACAAAATAGTTGATATTTTAAATTAGTTTAATCAAAATAAAAACAGTAATTGAAAGGAAAAACAAATTTATATCAGATAAAAAAAGAAAATGCACGTATAACAAAGGAAATTTTTCAAAAAACAGAATATAGATAAAAAAAACCTATGATTCAAAATCGTCCAGGTCAACTTTGGCAATGGGCTATGTATATGCTGGGTCGAGGGTGCATGAGGAGGAGGTGCAGCTGGCGAGGGCAACTGGAGACCGAACAGCCGAAGAGTGTCCATGAGCTAAGTGAACCTACTGTCTTGGAGCACGATGTGCGCATTCAGGGCCTCTAGCTACTGCTCCAATTTCACAACTTGCATCATCAATATTGCGACTAGTCCCATGCTCGTGCTGGAAGAGGAGGCAGTCTCATGATGGTGGGCATTCCCCATGCCCCGATAAACTTTCCTTGGCCTATGACTGAGGCTCTGATCGAGGGTGTCTGTCATGATGCGAAGGCCCGCATCTTGATCAGGAACGGCGAAGGCCTCAATCAAGGTGTCTGGGGGAAGCTGTGAAGCCGCCTGTAGAACAGCCTAACTCTTCTCCACCATAGTGGCATGTAACAATAAAAACAAACAATTTACTTAAAATATAATTAGTATTTATATAAAATGTCATTAATATTTATATAAAATATAATTAGTATTTATATAAAAGATTGTTAATATTATATAAAATATGATTAGTATTTATAGTAATTATGAATTTGAGAATTACAAATACTTACATGGAGCTGCTCCTTTAGCTCATTGTCGGGACACACGTAAGCCTCCTTGAACATGTCAATCTCAGGAAACTTTGACCCTGCCTGCAATTAAAAAATGTCAACAAATCTGTTATTAGTTGTGTATTAAAGATTAAATTTTAAAATAAATATATGTTTACCTAACATCGCTCCTCCATCCTATAGAAGAAGCGTCGTGAGCCGAAGTGGTGAAGAAGTTTCTTCTTTGACCTATTTATTGCATTGGCCTTCACTCTTTTCTGTTAAACAAAAAGCGTATTAGTGCGTATGTTAATAAAAAAAAAATTTATTGAAATATAGTTAAATATTATTAAGTGTTATTAAAGTAAAATAATAAATATTTTATTTACCAGGTACTTTTTTTTTGTCCTAAAAATGGCCGCAGAGCCACACCCAATCTTCGAGGCGATTCACTGACTCCTTGGGGCACCCAGCTGCTAGAGCAATATCTAGATCCTCATATTTCTCTTAATGCTTGTGGAGATTGATCTTCCACTGAGTGAACTGGCTATAGGAAAAGTTAAAAAAAAAATATTTTTAATTAGTTTCTTAAAAAAATTAATAATAGAATTTGAAAATACTAACCAATAACTCATGAACAACAGTAACCTTGACCTCAGCCTAGACAACTCTCCAAGACTCCCACTGGAGAGGGCAATAGCTCTTAACAACTGAGCCAATGTCATACACCAAGGAGATGTGTTGTTCCTTTGTGGACAACCGCCCAATGTTGAGGATCCTAAGTGATCTTGATAAGATTGTTTGTCGTGTGGTGACCTTTGGGGTCTTCAGGAGTCTGCATAAACCTTTAATGTTTTTATGAATTGCAAAATAAATAAAAAATTAGGTCAAAGCCAACTAAAAATTCTACCCAAAGGACCTCCCTTAAAAGTATAACATTTCTCAAAACCTGCAAATAATAAAGCAACAAAAACAACACATCCAACCAAGAATTCACACATATAGCCAACAATTTACACATGAAACCAATCACGAAAACCCTCTAAATTAAAAAGATGAATATAAAGATTCATTACCTGTTTGGGAAGCCTGTCACATTTTGGTCCAAGGCGGATCACTTCCCGGGCCCGCTCCACCACCGTAGCACGATATTGTCCGCTTTGGGCTTACCATTCCCTCACGGTTTTGTTTTTGGGAACTCACGAGCAACTTCCCAATGGGTCACCTATCATGGGACTGCTCTAGCCCCCTTCTCGCTTAACTTCGGAGTTCCTACGAAACCCGAAGCCAGTGAGCTTCCAAAAGGCCTCGTGCTAGGTAGAGATGGGAATATACATATAAGGATCACTCCCCTGGGTGATGTGGGATGTCACAATATCCAAAACGGACAATATCGTGCTACGGTGGTGGAGCGGGTCTGGGAAGTGATCCGCCCCGGGCCAGGATGTGACAAAGCCTCTCCCACCATGGTGGAAACCGATGTAGACTATTCTAACTTCTCAATACTCATAGGGCATCGAGGGGACTGTTAGGCACTCACTAAGGGATGTGTCATCGATGAACTTGATGATGCAGACGCGTCAAACACCAAAGGACCGAAGGAAGGTACTAGAGCTATCAACGTCAGGTCCACTGCAGGTAGAGCAGTGGTTGTGACAACCTGTTCCTAATTTATAATTTTATTAATTTTAAAATAGTGAATTGACCAAAATGCCTCTTAAAGTGAGAATGTTGACTTACGTTGACCATCATTTCATGACTCATATGAGCTACTATTTTACTATATTTGTGTAGTGCTCATCACTACGAACACGTGGGTGCAAGCGGAATCAAGTTTGGAGCTACGACGAAGATTTTACGAAACTACGAAATCGAAGGACATTTTAGTCATTTCACTATCCTAGATAATTGTTAGAAGTATGCCCACAAAGCCACTCATTTGATGTAATAGCTTTTGGAATACTTATTATGTTAAACTATTATATATTTAATGAAGGGCAAAGCTTATTGTTAATCACTATTTATTGTATTATGTGTTTAAGCAATAAGGGAATCCAAGAAATGTATTTAATCTAAGAGAGAAGTGATCTAAGTAAGTTAGATTAACGAGACCTTTCTCTTATTTCATTCCTAAAACGTTCCTAGCCATAGGATTGCCAATTAGGCATTGACAATCCACTAAGGTTAGTATGTGTTATATTAATTCAAGCGTGAGTATGACTAGTCTCAAGTCATTTAGTGTTGGACACTGAGACAAACACATAGGTGCTCAAAATGGTAATTGAGTACACTGAACTACGATTAAAAGAGAGTTCAAACATACATGTCATGTAAGAACTCGTAAGTTGCAATATACAAAGTAGTCCTTTGACCTAAGGCAGCATAAATGTCTAATGGTTAATTCTTTGATCTTTGATCATATCTAAGGCATTCCATCGAGAGTGTCCACGACATTGTTAGGGTCAAGCTATCTAACCATGTAGGCATATGAATGCACAACAAGGGATCTTTAACCTTCCATGGTGGAGGGAGAATACTTTGAGATATGATTTGGGAGTCTTTGGCCAAAGCATACAAATATAACTTAGGAAGTTGGTTCCAAATCATATTCAATTGAATCATATAGAGAAGTATCACATTGGATAGTAGATATGAAACAAACTATCAATCAAACAATGTGATTAAGAGTATTGTATAGAGATGGACCGTATTGCATTTTAATTGTAACTGGATAGGTTCTTCAACAACTTCTACTTAGGTTGGGTAGCTATCACATACTGCTAGGTTTCACTCATGGTTTGTGGAACCCCTGAAGATTAGCAAACACTAATCTTCATCAAAAGGAGAATTGAAATGTAGTTTCAATTCACAATCGATCGTTAAGAGTAACAATCGCCCACTGCCTCGCTAATTGGAGCCTAATGGATCGTACACCGAGTAAGGATGAAAGTGAAGAAATATTAATGAGATAGATAAGCAATGAAATGGTTTAATTGAGAATGGTCAAGATTAATTGTTTAGCTAATTAATTATACGAAAGGTTCGTATTGGGCTTTCAAGTTAGTTTAGGGTCTCGGGGCCCAAAAAGGTTTTGGTCCACAAGGCCCATTGAGTTTTAGGTTGTGTGACAATTAAAACTAAATGGAAATTAACCCAAATACAAAGTCAAAACCGGCCATAGGGTGAGTGGTAGCAAACTTGGGTTAATTGCAAGTTTGCCACTCATATGTGAGGTGGTATAAAGGCATCTTTATAGCCATTCTCTCACTAGGGTTTTCTTGAAGAAAAGAAGAGAAACTTTTTCTCCTTTTTCTTTATAGAGGCCGGCCTTCCTAGGGGAGTTCACTAGCATCCAACTTCCTCTAGGTAATCCATTTCATCTTCACACCATCATCCTTGGTGTGGAGACTTAGAGGTACCAAACTTTTGGTATTTTTGGAGTTCCTTTTCTCAAATCCTCAAGGAGCAAAGAAGTATCAAA
The DNA here is from genome assembly GCF_963583255.1 of Pyrus communis. Taxonomy (NCBI): domain Eukaryota; kingdom Viridiplantae; phylum Streptophyta; class Magnoliopsida; order Rosales; family Rosaceae; genus Pyrus; species Pyrus communis. The sequence goes on from NC_084807.1 coordinate 11,579,546, forward strand.
AGGGAAGAAAATCACAAGGAAGATCTAAGGAGCAAGGAGGTGACTTTGAAGGCCCTCCACTTGGGTGAATCCCTTGTGTAAACAAGGATGAGCTTCAAGGGTAATGAATCTCAAAATCCTTTCTTCTCTTTAATGTTGTTAAAGAGTCTTGTGGTTCACCATTCACTAGGCTTTGAAAGTCATGGGTTTTAGAATTGTTTTTTAATGCATGCCTACTTTAAAGTGTTAATAGTTTGCTTTTGTGTTTAAATGTTCTTACATGTTCTTAGCTAGGACAAATAATTTCCTTCAAGTGGTATCAGAGCCTAGGTCTAGTGTATGGGGAATCCTTTTGGGTTTTGTGTTTTTTCATGGTTTGTGATTTAAATGTTGTAAATGTTACAAGCTTAGTTCTTGCTTTTTGAATATAAATTTTGCTTGAAAATTTAGCATCTCAAATGTTGTAGATGTTCATTTAAGCACGATTATTGGAACTAAAATTTGGTGCCATGTATGTGGGGAAATTCGGCCAAATCCAAATGGTGAATTTTTGGGTTCATATTTGTCTTGTTAAAAGTGTTTTAAAGTGACTTTTGGAACCCCTAAGTACCCTAGGATGTTAACCCTCTTTTGAGTAGTGAACATTTGAGTTTTATTGAGTGAAAACATTCATGGAACTCTTATGGGTTTTCATGGATGTTCTTCAATGTTCTTGCTTTGTTCTTGTAGTTCCTACCAAGAACAAAAAGGTTTGGTGTTTTGATTCAAATTTTTGGTTGTTTACATAAAGTCCTGTTTTGCGATAGTTGGTATGACTTTTTCAATCATCACTAGGTGTGGACATCCGTACCTATTTTTTCAACACCATACCCATCACCTTTTCAACATACTTTAAGACTATGTTTTCCAACAAAAACCAACGCATCACTCACACTACCAAAACCGGCCACCCCTATAATGGGGGTACTTTTGGGGCTTTTATGCAATTACATAAATTTTTGATACTTTAGTGTATTTGCACTTTGACCCAAAAGTTTACATTTTTATGTAAAGGCTCAAAATCACTAAAAGTCAAATTGTTTTGCTCCCTTAATGAAGTTTTTTTAATTGTTGAAAATTTTGGATTCTAGTTGTAATTACATGAAGTTGTGGACTTTTGTGTTTTTACAAAATGACCCCAAAAGTGTTGTGTTTTGCATTGTGGCCTAATAGTTAAGGTCATTGCATTTTCGGCCCAAATTATGATGAGAATAAAATGGTTTTGTCTCTTTCATGAGAATTGGATTTTCATTTCATTTAGTTCCATTTAAATCAATTCTATGAATCTGAAAACCAATTGTTTAAGTTTCTTTCTTAGTTAATGTGATTGATTAAGAAATGGGTGATTATGAACCAAAGGCCTTGATAATTGAGCTATGTGATTGGCCGCTTTACATTATGAATGTTTGGGTTAAGTAGTTTAGATTTGAATGTAATTTGATTAGTTTTGTAAAAGGGCATAAGTCCATCAAATGTGTTGTAAAAGGGCATAAGCCCTTCTCTTTATTTCAAGTATTCCTTTTTGTTTATTTGCATGCAAATTGGAATAGTTGGGTCCAACACCCAATAGGAAATGACGGTTTAATTAGATTAAACGTGTAACTAAAATCAACAACTACCTACCTTAGACCCAAGGTCTAACACAAGGCTCGTGTTGGATCAAATCAAATGGTTCATAAACATTCTAAGACCTAAAATGACTATATAGTCCATATGAGGATGCAATGCATTTGTTAGTAGTTCCATATAGTCTCACTTGTTTCATCGAAATAGTGGGAGTATTACATACTACTAATTCATATAAACTTGGACCAATGGTTGTGATAGGCCCAAGTTCTTTTAATAAGATTAAAATGAAATTGATGTAGCCCAACACTACTCCTTCAACAAAACGAACATTAAGTTGATAAGCGAGAGATGCTTTGAACATCTCTTTGTAGGCCTTCCACCATGGTGGGCTCCAATCATTTGTGACTCATACACCAACTTCACCTTATCATGGGGAAGTTCAGAGTATGTGCTTACATTCAAGAGGAGTCCATATGTACATACATGATGTGGTGAGGTAGGCAACGAGGATGGCTAACATCATATCATTGTGAGGCTATTCTTGAACCCCTACATGAACTAGCATGGTGGGAATAACTTAACTAAGTGCAATGGTGGCAACATCGTATCATTGTGAGACATCATTCTCTAGTGGCCAAACTAGATGGGTAATTACAAGAGTTGTAAATGACCAAAGCGTTATTCTCTCATCATTATTGTTGCTAACCAACCTCATATCATTGTGAGGTGGGCTTGGTAATGGTGAGCCTCCCATACCCCGCTAAGAGTTCAATATAAGTCTCAAATTCCATTGAGGGATGTGGAATTTGCCAAAAATAGCGGGTGGTACTATTTGATTTAAGACCCAATCAAGTATTTTTAAAATCAACAATCTAATACGATTTCTCTTATGTTATGTAGTTAACGATATGCCTAAAATTACACCTACCATTATACTGGACAATAGGAGCCTTAGGGGCCAAGCTTTCCTTGCTTGGTATCATCACATTGAAAATGTCTCAAAGATGAATGACATACTGTATGTGCTAAGCAATCTCTTCCTCTTGTACCTTCTATGAAACTAGCTTCAAAGGAGGAGTGTCAAAATTATACTAGACACTTTGAGGATGACTTACAAGCCAAATGCTTAATCCTCACTTCACTTAGTGAGGAGCTTAAGAAGCTACATGAGCACATGGACACTTCTTGTGCCATGGTTGATAGTTTGCATAAGATGCATGACATTGAGACTAGTAATCTATGATTCTCAAATGTTTGTAGTCTATTGAATGCCAAAATGGCAAAGGGGACATTGGTCCAAAAGCATGGACAAAAGATGGAAAGGATCTTTCAAGATCTTGAGAGTTTAGGAACTTCCATCGATGGGAAAATGGCCCAAGATTTTTTCCTTGCATCTCTTTCGGACGATTTCACTAAGTTTATAGTAAAATATAAAGTGAATAGATTCGATCATACTTTTACCAAGATGATTGACATGTGTTGTAAGTTTGAACAAAGTTTCAAAAGGGACAGTGGGAGTGAGAATGTAATCATAAGGAAAAGGTCGCATAAGAACATGGTAAGAAAAACCAAAGGAACATGCTTTCATTGCGGAAATGATGAACGTTGGATGAAGAAATACAGGATGCGCATTGCGAGCCTTATGACACGAACTTTTGAAGGGACTATTTCTATCACAGATAGTGCTTTTACAGCAAGCTCCAATTCCTGGATATTTGATTCAGGCACTAGTCAATATATCTCCAATTTGTTGCAGGGACTGGCAGGGAGCAGGTCACTACACAATAGGGATATGATTGTGCGAGTTAGGAATGGCACTAAGATCTCTACAAAAGCAATAGGCACCTACATGCTTAAACTACCCTCTGGGGAAGTCTTGGAACTTAAAAATTGTTTATATTTTCCTTCATGTATAAAGAATTTGAGTTCCATCTCTATGCTTTTACGAGATGGGCACTCAGTATTGTTTGACAAAATGAGTTGCACTTTATACTTGAACGGTCATATTATCTCTCATGGTAATATGATAGAGGGACTTTTTCACCTAAAGACAAGCAGTGGAATGCACTGTTTTGAAAGCGGGAATACCTCAAAACCCAAAAAGGCTAAAGAAAAAGTTAACCAAGAAAAGATGTGGTCTCTTAAACTTGGACATGTGAACCTTGATAAGATTCACAAGATGTCGAAATACGGATATTTCTGCCCATTAGGTAATGACCAAATGGGTACTTGTGAATGTTGCTTGAAAGGGAAGATGACCAAATCTCCATTCACTAGGAAGGGAGAGCGTGCCACTGAAATTCTAGGGTTAATCCACACTGACATATGTGGACCTATGTCTACTACGTCGAGATGAGGCTTTTCCTACTATATCACATTCACCGACAATCACTCTCGATTTGGCTATGTGTATCTTATGAAGTGCAAGTCAGAATCCTTTGAAAAGTTCAAAGAATTCAAGAATGAAGTTGAGAAGCAAATTGGGAAGCAGATAAAGATCCTAAGATCAGATAGAAGGGGAGAGTATCTAAGTAACGAGCTCCTAGATTATCTCATAGAGTGTGGAATAATATCACAGTGGACTCCACTGGGAACTCCACAACTTAATGATGTTTCTGAAAGGAGAAATCAAACCTTGATGAACATGTTAGCTCTCTGATGAGTTCCACTAATCTACCAGTAACATTTTGGGGATACGTTCTATATACAACAGCTTACTTGCTTAATAGAGTATCTTCCAAGTCAGTTTCACAGACGCCCTATGAGATATGGCATGGCAAAAAGCCAAGTCTTAATCATACTAAGATTTGGGGTTGTGAAGCATATGTCAAGAAGCAAGATCAGTTAGGTGTTATTTTGTAGGATATCCTAAAGAAACTCTGGGATATGAGTTCTATCATCCTGACGACAGGAAAGTAAAACAATGGAAATTAATGAGATTAATGATGAACCACAAACAAGCACTCGAAAGTTGATAACCTTGTTCCTAAACCCCAAGCTCCATGAAGATCTGAAAGGGTCAGCAAGCCATATCAGAGGTATGGTATGAATGACTACTTTGGAAAATTGCATCTTCTAGGTGAGAAATGACAGAAATGAGAACCTTAGAGACTACACTGAAGCAATGTTCGACATTGATTCAAAGAGATGGCAAAAGGCCATGAAATCCGCGATGGATTCCATGTATCAAAATCAGGTCTAGACTCTAGTAAGAAGATAGGCGCTGATGGGAACGTGGAGACTTATAAGGCTAGACTAGTAGCCAAGGGTTACAAGCAACGAGAAGGGATTGACCATGAAGAAACCTTCTCTCTTGTAGCCATAATTAAGTTCATTTGGATTCTGCATGCTATAGTTGTATACCATGATTATGAGATATGGCAAATGGACGTGAAGACAACCTTTCTGAATGGCTACCTAGAGGAAGAATTGTATATGACTCAACCCGAAGGTTTCATGTCCAAGTCTGAAAAGACTAAGGTATGCAAGTTCAAATGTCTATTTATGGACTTAAGCAAGCCTCGAAGAGCTGGAACATCCGTTTCGAAACTGAAATCAGATCGTTTAGTTTTACTCAAAACGAAGACGACAATTGTGTTTATCAAAAAGTCGTTGGGGATGCAGTTATATTCCTAGTGTTATATGTAGATGGCATATTACTATTCGGTAATGGCACTGCAGTGCTTTCTTCTGTAAAAATATGGTTGTCTAAAACCTTCCATATGAAAGATTTAGGAGATGCATCTTATGTACTGGGGATAAAGCTTTATTGCGAGAGATCCAAAAAATTAATTGGATTATCCCAATCTATGTACATAGATAAGGTGCTAAGTAGGTTCTAAATGGAACAATCTAAGAAAGGTCTTCTTCCTATGAGACATGGAATTCACCTTTCTAAGTCCATAGGATCGAAAACTCCTGAAGAGATACAATAGATGATTAGGACTCTATATGCTTCTGTGATAGGAAGTCTCATGTATGCCATGATATGTACAAGGCTTGATATCACTTATGATGTGAGCATTACTAGTTGATATTAATCTAACCCAGGATCAGAACACTGGGTAACTATCAAGACGATCCTTAAGTACTTAAGAAGAACTAAGGATATGTTCTTCGTTTATGGAGGAGCATCATAGTTGCGAGTGGAATGCTATACTGACTCAAATTTTCAATTTGACATCAACGATAGAAGTTTCAACTTCGGATATGTATTCTCTCTCAATGGTGGAGCTATCAGCTCGAAAAGCAAGAAACAATAAGTAATTGCTGATTCCACGATGGAGGCAGAATATGTCGCTGCAGCTGAAGCCAGCAAAAAACCATTCTAGATGAAGAAATTCATCACTGAACTTTGAGTGGTTCCAACCGTTACATCACCAATAACTTTGTACTGTAATAATAGTGGAGCGATAGCTCAAGCCATGGAAGCTAAGGCTCATAAAAAGAATAAGCATTTTGATATCAATATCATTAGATGATATGCCGATGAAGCGAGAGTCAACATCCTCAAGGTTGCCTCAGCCGATACGTAGCAGATCCACTAACAAAGCCAATGTCTCGAATCCAACTTAGCCACCATATGGACAAGATGGGCATTAGATACATGGGAAGGTGGCTTTGAGTGCAAGTGAGAGATTGTTAGAAGTATGCTAACAAAGTCACTCATTTGATGTAATAGATTTTGGAATACTTATTATGTTAAACTATTATATGCTTAAAGAAGGGCAGCTTATTGTTAATCACTATTTATTGTATAATGTGTTTAAGCAATAAGGGAATCCAAGGAATGTATTTAATCTAAGAGAGAAGTGATCTAAGTATGTTAGAATAACGAGACCTTTCTCTTATGTTCATTCCAAAAACGTTCCTAGCCATAGGATTGCCAATTGGGCATTGACAATCCACTAAGGTTAGTATGTGTTATGTTAATTCAAGCATGAGTATGACTATTCTCAAGTCATTTAGTGTTGGACACTTGATGAAGCATATTTATGCGACTTAATTAGCTTCTTTTCTTGCATTTATGTTGTTAGTTCCTAGCTATTTTAGTATTTTAAGATATTTTCGTGTGTTTCTAGGTTTAATTGGCTAAAGTGGCAAGAAAGTGCATTTTGGTGCATTTTAGAGCAATTTTGGGCTGGAATGGATAGCCTGCATATGGAGTAAGGTGGATGGATGAAATTGAAGTTCAAGAAGGGCTAGGAATATGTTAAAGAGATGGAAGAAATTAATTCAAGACTTGGAAGAAAAGGAATCAGCTACAAAGAAGGAAACATGAGTCAAACTTCCTTATTTTGACTTAGTTAATCCTAATCTTTTCCTACTTAAGTTCCAGCTGCAAAGAGGCTTCCAAATCACATTAGGATACTTAAATATATGTTCTAGAAGGCCTAATCCTTTTCCTAGAGGGATGCCGCACCACCTTTACCTTTCCTTTTCCCTTGTCGTGCAAGGCAAACAGATTTCCCTTTCTTTTCCTTCAATTCCTGCCGCATATTTCCTTCCCTTTTCTCTCTAGGATTCTGAATTTAATTACCCTTTTTCCTTGAGGATATGGAGTCCAATTCTTTCCCAAAACATTTAATTAATGCCTTACCCTTTTTCTCCCTTTAATTATATGTTTTCTGCGGCAAGAACAAAGGGAAAAATCCTATCCATCACAGAAGGCCGCACCATTCAACCATACCATTCATCCATCCTTCAACCCAATTCCGCACCACCCTTCCATAATACTCCACAACCCATTTCAGCCATAACCACCTTGTGCCGTAACCTTTCAAGGAAAAATGAGAGAATAACCCTTGGAGCCGTGCCTGCCATTCAAGATTGGATTGTTGGAACGTTCTTAGGTGTCTTCAATCTTTTGTTTTCAATGTTTAATTTAAGTTTTCTTTGTTTAATTGCGAACATGAGGAACTAATTTCATTTTGGCTAGAGGAGAATTCAAAGCCATGGACATATTTGCAATATGAATTGATTACTTATAGTTGTGATTTCATAAATCGTGAATGCAATTTACCTAACTGCTTGATTGATAACTTATTCTTGTATGTTTATTAAGGATGCATACTTAGTTTGCATGCATGAATTTGATGCTAGAGTATAAGGGAGTTTCACCTAATTGTTATGAACTTATATTCATAAATAGTGGAGGTTGCTAGTCATAATCCTGTTAAGTAAATTCCTGGCAGGAGTATCATGTTATTCATAGTTACGAATGCCTTGTCAATGCTTATGATTTTCACAAAGCTTAATGATCTTTGATTGTATCTCTATTATGTTGTTCATGTAGGGAACTATTAAAGAATAATTTGGTTGCCGATGTGTATTCCATCCAATTCAATGACTTAAGGAAAATTTGAGGGTTAATTAGTGTTGTTCACAGTTAATCTGGGGCGTTGAGGTTTATGGTTTATTGGAAAAGCAACTGCAAATCAATTTGTATGCAAGTGTGTCATGTGTGGAGAAGGACCCTCTAGCTAGCTTATCACCCATCAATTCACCCAAATTCCTATCAATTTACTTAGTTTGTGCCATTTGTTTGTTTAAGTTTTAAATTCGTCAGAAACCCAATCCCCTTCACTTTGTTGTGTCAATTTAGCTAGAATTTGTCCAAATTTGTGTTTTTGAGTGTTTTGAGTCAAAATCAATTCAATTTTCGTCCAAAGTAAGTCCTAGTGTCTGTTTTGAGTCTTTTTTATTGTTTTGTGCAGTTACTAGTTTGATTAGCTTATTTTGAGTCATATAAGTCTAGTTAAGAGTCTTAGATTCTAGTTTTCTGTTTTTAAGTCAGTTTAGAGTAGATTAGCAATCCCTCCTAATCCCCAGCCTAGAACGATTACTACTTACATCTTTACTACAATTGTCAATAAGAGGGTTTAATTTGAGTGCTAGTTTATATCACATAAACACTGAGACAAACACATAGGTGCTCAAAATGGTAATCGAGTACATTGAACTACGATCAAAAGAGTGTTCGAACGTACATGTCATGTAAGAACTCGTAAGGTGCAATATGCAAAGTAGTCCTTTGACCTGAGGCATCATAGATGTCTAATGGTTAGGTCCTTGATCTTTGATCATGTCAAAGGCATTCCATCGAGAGTGTCCACGACATTGTTAGGGTCAAGCTATCTAGCCATGTAGCCATATGAATGCACAACAAGGGATCTTTAACCTTCCATGGTGGAGGGAGAATACTCTGAGATATGATTCAACAGTCTTTGGCCAAAGCATACGAATATGACTTAGGAAGTTGGTTCCAAATTGATTCAATTGAATCATATAAAGAAGTATCACATTGCATAGTAGACATGAAACAAACTATCACTCAAACAATGTGATTAAGAGTATTGTATTAGAGAATGACCGTATTGCATTGTAAATGTAACTGGATAGGTTCTTCAACCACTTCTACTTAGCTTGGGTAGCCATGACATACTGCTAGGTGTCACTCATGGTTTGTGGAACCCCTGAAGATTAGCAAACACTAATCTTCATTAAAGGGAAAATTGAAATGTAGTTTCAATTCACTATCGATCGTTAAGACTAACAATCGCCCACTACCTCACTAATTGGAACCTAATGGATCGTACACCGAGTAAGGATGAAAGTGAAGAAATATTAATGAGATGGATAAGCAATGAAATAGTTTAATTGAGAATGGTCAAGATTAATTAATTAGTTAATTAATTATACGATGTTGTATTGGGCTTTCAAGTTAGTTAAGGGTCTCAGGGCCCAAAAAGGTTTTGGTCCACAAGGCCCATTGAGTTTAAGTTGTGTGACAACTAAAACTAAATGGAAATTAACCCAAATACAAAGTTAAAACCGGTCATAGGGTGAGTGGTAGCAAACTTGAATTAATTGCAAGTTTGCCACTCATATATGTGGTGGTATAAAGGCATCTTTATAGCCATTCTCTCACTAGGGTTTTCTTGAAGAAAAGAAGAGAAACATTTTCTCCTTTTTCTTTACCGAGGCCGGCCTTCCTAGGGGAGTTCATTAGCATCCAACTTCCTCTAGGTAATCCATTTCATCTTCACACCATCATCCTTGGTGTGGAGACTTAGAGGTACCAAACTTTTGGTATTTTTGGAGTTCCTTTCCTCACATCCTCAAGAAGCAAAGAAGTATCAAAAGGGAAGAAAATCACAAGGAAGATCTAAGAAGCTAGGAGGTGACTTGAAGGCCCTCCACTTGGGTGAATCCCTTGTGTAAACAAGGATGAGCTTCAAAGGTAATGAATCTCAAAATCCTTTCTTCTCTTTAATGTTGTTAAAGAGTATTGTGGTTCACCGTTCATTAGGCTTTGAAAGTCATGGGTTTTAGAATTGTTTTTTAATGCATGCCTACTTTAAAGTGTTAATAGTTTGCTTTTGTGGTTGACCATTCACTAGGCTTTCAATTACCATTTTGAGCACCTATGTGTTTGTCTCAGTGTCTAACACTAAATGACTTGAGAATAGTCATACTCACGCTTGAATTAACATAACACGTACTAACCTTAGTGGATTGTCAATGCCCAATTGGCAATCCTATGGCTAGGAACGTTTTAGGAATGAACATAAGAGAAAGGTCTCGTTATTCTAACTTACTTATATCACTTCTCTCTTAGATTAAATACATTCCTTGGATTCCCATATTGCTTAAACACATTATACAATAAATTGTGATTAACAATAAGCTTTGCCCTTCATTAAACATATAATAGTTTAACACAATAAGTATTCCAAAAGCTATTATATCAAATGAGTGACTTTGTTGGCATACTTCCAACAATCTCCCACTTGCACTCAAAGCCACATTCCCATGTATCTAATACCCATCTTGTCCATATGGTGGTCAAGTTAGATTTAAGACATTGGCTTTGTCAGTAGATCTACTACGTATCGGCTGAGGCAACCTTAAGGATGTTGACTTTCATTTCAGCGGCATATCATCTAATGATATTGAAGCGTCTATCAAAATGCTTGTTCTTTTGATGAGCCTTGGGTTCCTTGGCTTGAGCTATCGCTCCACTATTATTACAGTACAAAGTAACTGGTGATGTAATGGTTGGAACCACTCCAAGTTCAATGATGAATTTCTTCATCTAGAACAATTTTTTACTGCCTTCAACTGCAACGATATATTCTGCCTCTGTCGTGGAATCAGCAATTACTTCTTGTTTCTTGTTCTTCAAACTGACAGCCCCACCATTCAGAGTGAATATATATCCGGAGTTGGAACTTCTATCGTTGATGTCAAATTGAAAATCTGAGTCAATATAGTCTTCTACTCGCAACTCTGATGCTCCTCCATAAACGAAGAACGTATCCTTAGTTTTTCTTAAGTACTTAAGGATCGTCTTGACAGTTACCCAGTGTTCTAATCCTGGGTTAGATTAATATCGACTAGTAATGCTCACATCATAAGTGATATCAAGCCTTGTGCATATCATGGCATACATGAGACTTCCTATCGTAGAAGCATAAGGAGTCCTACTCATCTACCGTATCTCTTTAGGAGTTTTCGATCCTATGGACTTAGAAAGGTGAATTCCATGTCTCACACAGGAAGAAGACCTTTCTTAGATTGTTCCATTTGGAACCTACTTAGCACCTTATCTATGTACATAGAATGGGATAATCCAATTAATTTTTTATATCTCTCGCGATAAAGCTTTATCCCCAATACATAAGATGCATCTCCCAAATCTTTCATATGGAAGGTTTTCGATAACCATATTTTTACAGAAAAAAAAAAAAAGCACTACAGTGTCATTACCGAATAGTAATATGCCATCTATATATAACACTAGGAATATAACTGCATCCCCAACGACTTTTTGATAAACACAATTGTCGTCTTCGTTTTGAGTAAAACTAAATGATTTGATTTCAGTTTCAAAACGGATGTTCCAGCTCCTCGAGGCTTGCTTAAGTCCATAAACAGACCTCTGAAGCTTGCATACCTTAGTCTTTTCAGACTTGGACACGAAACCTTCAGGTTGAGTCATATACAACTCTTCTTCTAGGTAGCCATTCAGAAAGGTTGTCTTCACGTCCATTTGCCATATCTCATAATCATGGTATGCAACTATAGCAAGCAGAATCCGAATGAACTTAATTATGGCTACAGGAGAGAAGGTTTTTTTATAGTCAATCCCTTCCCGTTGCCTGTAACCCTTGGCTAGTAGTCTACCCTTATAAGTCTCCACATTCCCATCTGCGCCTATCTTTCTACTAGAGTCCAGACCTGATTTTGATACATGGAATCCATCTCGGATTTCATGGCCTTTTGCCATCTCTTTGAATCAATGTCGAACATTGCTTCAGTGTAGTCTCTAGGGTCCTCATTTCTGTCATTGTCACCTAGAAGATGCAATTTTACAAAGTTGTTATTCATACCATACTTCTGATGTGGCTTGCTGACCCTTTTAGATCTTCGTGGAGCTTGGGGTTTAGGAACAGGGTTGTCAACTTGTTGAGTGCTTGTTTGTGGTTCATCATTAATCTCATTAATTTCCATTGTTTTACTTATAGTTCCTTTGAGAACCAATTCGTCCTCTAGAAACTTAGCAGTTCTGGTGATAAAGACTTTCTGGTCATCAGGATGATAGAACTCATATCCCATAGTTTCTTTAGGATATCCCACAAAATAGCTGATCTCGCTTCAAGCTTAGTAGCTTCAAGCTTCTTGACATATGCTTCACAACCCTAAATCTTAGTATGATTAAGACTTGGCTTTTTGCCATGCCATATCTCATAGGGCATCTGTGAAACTGACTTGGAATATACTCTATTAAGCAAGTAAACTATTGTATATATAGCGTATCCCCAAAATGTTACTAGTAGATTGGTGGAACTCATCAGAGAAAGAACCATGTTCATCAAGGTTTGATTTCTCCTTTCAGAAACATCATTAAGTTGTGGAGTTCCCGGTGAAGTCCACTATGATATTATTCCACTCTTTGAGATAATCAAAGACCTTGTTACTTACATACTCTCCCCCTCTATCTGATCTTAGGATCTTTATCTGCTTCCCAATTTGCTTCTCAACTTCATTCTTGAATTCTTTGAACTTTTCAAAGGGTTCTGACTTGCACTTCATAAGATACACATAGCCAAACCAAGAGTGATCGTCAGTGAATGTGATATAGTAGGAGAAGCCTCATCTCAACTTAGTAGACATAGGTCCACATATGTCAGTGTGGATTAACCCTAGAATTTCAGTGGCACGCTCTCTGTTCCTAATGAATGGAGATTTGGTCATGTTCCCTTTCAAGCAACATTCACAAGTAACCATTTGGTCATTACTTCCATATATATAGTGAAATACAAATACAAACCCCATCTCAGTGGACGTAGCCGAATTGGTAAACCACTTAAATTTGGTGTGAGATTGTCTTTGTACAAGATTTGTACCATTCTCTACACACTTTCTCTCATCGAAAAAGCTGCCAAAAATATACGATCAATCCACCAAGATAGTTACCTTGTGTAAGCAGATTAATCATGCATGAATCAAAAGGAGAAGAAAGCTATTATATGGTCCTTACATGATGTACTAAGCACACCATTTCAAAATTATCACAATCCTCTCGTACCAAAATTCTACAAAATAAGACCATGAAGACCTTATCATCATAAACTCCTTGCACAACACAAGTCTCATCGTCATCCTGCCACACCAAAATAGCCTACACAGTTCTTCATCTTCTGATCGGTATTCAAATGCCACCACCAAGCAGCAACAACAACTGCTACGCTTAGCCAATCACACTCACCAATGGCAGCCATGACGACAAGACAATGGATGACGTAGTTGTTATGCTTTCATGAGAGTCAGTCCATGTGCCTCATCCATCCCCGCCAACTATCACCACCCTTGGTTTTGATTTTTGACAGATTAAGATGATGAGAAAGAGATGAGGTGTTTTATGATGAGTGAAAAGGGAAAGTTATGATAGGTGATGTGATAAATAATAGCACTCAAATTAAACCCTCTTTTTGACAATTGTAGTAAAGATATAAGTAGAGATCGTTCTAGGTCGGGGATTAGGAGGGATTGCTAATCTAAATGAAAACTGACTCAAAGATACAAAAATATGCTTAAAAACACTTAAATAGACTCAAAACAAATTGAAAAACTCAAAACAACACAAAACAATCAAATAGACTCAAACTAGACTCTAGGACTTAATTTGGACGAAAATAGAATTGGTTTTAACTCAAAACACTTAAAAACACACAATAGGACAGATTTGACTCAACAAAGTAAAAGGGATTGGGTTTTTGACGAATTTAAGGTAAAAACAAGTAACTAAAAGACTTAAGCAAAGTTTGGACGAATTTGGGAAAAACTATGGATGATTTGCTAGCTAGAGGATTCTTTTCCACACATGATACATTTGAACACAAATTGATTTCCAGTTGCTTTCTCGATAAACCATGAACCTCAACACCCCAGATTAACCGTGACATCACTAATTAACCCTCAGATTCTCCTTTAGTTATTGGATTGGATGACATCATTCGACAACCCAAAGCATTCTTGAAAAGTTCCCTACATGACATCATAATAGAGATACAATCAAAGATCATTACGTTCTATGAAAATCATAAGTATTAACAAGGCATTCGTAACTATGACATCATGATACTAATGCTAGGAATTTAACTTAACATGATTGTGAAAACAACCTTAATGATAGGAGCATATTCATGCGACTTAAATGGCTTGTTCTCGTGCATTTACGTTATGTTTCTTTAGTTATTTTAGTCCTTTATGCTTCTTTTGTGTGTTTTCAGGTTCTAAGGGCAAAGTATGCAAAAGAATGCCTTTTGGAGCCTTTTGGAGCAAATTAGAGATTGGAATGGATATCATATGCTTGGAGCCAAGAGGATGGACGAAATTGAAGGATTCCTCCTCCATTGCAGCCACATGCACATTCAATCATTCACACCAAAACCTTGCACATGCTTTCCCATTTCATTATTCATTCACCTTGCAACCACTCCACATGCATTTCTAGCTTTTCCTTTGCATTCCCACTTTAATCAACACATGCATCCACTCACCAAGAAATCATTCATTCCACATGCACCCAAAACACCACCAGAAATCATCATTGCCGTGGGTACCTATCCCATTTCAGATTGTCATTCCACTTCATTGCACATGCATCTTCATAATTCAACACATGCATTCATTATTTATTTACTTTGCATCCTTTAATTTAATCACATGCACATTCAAACAAACACAATCATTCCAGCCATACCTTGCATTTTCAGATTGTTCCTCCATCATTGCACCACAATGCAGCCACATGCACTTGTTCCTCTAACATTTCAGCCACTTGCACTCCCATTCTCTCCCAAAACCGTGCACATGCCTTCTCCTTGCATTTCTAGCCATTCCACATGCTATTTCAGCCACATGCACTCATAATCATTCAACCAACATGTGCACATGCAACCTAGCTGTCATGTTCCCCCCATTTCACCTATAAATACTCATTCATTCACACTCATTCATACACATCCATTCACCACAGAAATAAGGCCTTTGTGCCAGAAATTCACCCATTCCAAACACTCTTCCATAAACTCATCCATTGCAGAAATGTAGACCATCAAACTCCCTTGTGCCGTGCTCTCCCTTACAATCCAAACACCATCCTTCTATTTCCACCACTCCCCAAACCATTCACACCATCAAACTATCCCTAGACCTTGTGCTACAACGAAGAGGAAGAGAAGAGTGCCTAAACGTTCATACAATTCAAGTTTGAGTTGTTGGAATGTTTAGGTGTTTCTTTGATTTCAATGTTTAATTTCAATGCTCTTTGTTTTGTACGAATGAGGAATGGAAGATAAGAGGGCCTAAACGTTCATACAATTCAAGTTTGAGTTGTTGGAATGTTTAGGTGTTTCTTTGATTCTCTTTGTTTTGTACCATGAGGAACTAAACCCCCTTTGGTTAGGGGGTGATTCGAATATATGTTTATGCTTGCATTTTGATTTGAATACTTCTAATTGCGTTTCATAAGTTGTGGATTCAATTTGTTTAACCGTTTGATTGATAACTTATTTATGTATGTTTATTGAGAATGCGCGCTTAATTTTCATGCATGAATATGACGCTAGAATATAAGTAAGTTTCACCTAATCGTTATGAACTTATATTCACAAGTAGTGGAGGTTGCTTATAAACAATCGCGTTAAACAAATTCTTGGCATAAGTTTCATGCAATCCATAGTAACGAATGCCTCGTCAACACTTATAATTTTCATAGAGCGTAATGATTCTTGCTTGTATCTCTTCTATGCATTCATGTTGAGGACTTGTGGGGAATGTTTTGAATTGTTGTATGCGCTAACCCATCCAATTCAATAACGTTAGGAATATTTGAAGGTTAATTAGTGCATCACGGTTAACCCGGGGTGTTGAGTTTCATGGTTTATTGAAATGCAATTGGAAATCATTTTATTATGCAAGTATAACATGTATGGAGATGAACCCCTTAGCCATTCTATCATCCATTCATTCCATTCCATCAAATTCGTTTTACAATCTGTTTCGTTTATTAACTTGTTTTGTTATTTCAATTTTCGTATAAATCTAAATCCCCCTTTACTTTAATGTCCAATTTAGTTAGAAATCAATTTAGTTTGTGCTTTTAAGTGTTTTGATTCATTTTATTTCCCAATTTCGTCCAAATTCACCAAAGTGCTCAAAACTGCCCAGAAAGTGATTTTAAGGCAGTTTTGAGTGTTTTGGGTGATGTTTGAGTCTTTTGGTTTGTTTTAATGTTCTAAGTGTTTAGTTTTACATTCTTTGAGTTAGTTTAGTGTTTTATATTGTGTTTTTACGTTCTTGAGTCAAGTTATTACTTAATTTCGTCCAAATTTGTGTTTGTGCTCAAATCTGCCCAGAAAGTAGTTTTTAGGCAGATTTGAGTGTGTTTGTGTTGTTTTGAGTCTTTTGGTTTGTTTTAGTGTTTTAAAGTTTAGTTTTGCATTCTTTGAGTCTAGTATAGTGTTTCATATTGTTATTTTACATTTTTGAGTCAGTTTCCAAGTGATTTGCAATCCCTCCTAATCCCCGGTTAAGAACGATCCCTACTTATACTTATACTACAATTTGACGAAAAGAGGGTTTAATTTGTGTGCGTATAAATCTCGCATCAAATTTTGGCGCCGTTGCCGGGGATTAGAAAATTTGCTAATCCCTTGGATTGTTTTATTTTCGTTTGTTTTTATTCCAGATTCTTAATCTTGTTTTGTTTCTTGTTTTAGGTACTAGTTCATGACTCGGAGTTCTCATCCGATTCGTGAACATATCCCGGAGTGATTGGGTTCTTCGTCTGGCTGCATCGGAGCGGGAGGCATCGGAGCTAGGGCATTCCAGGCCTCAATACTTGGCCAAGCGCTGGATGAGCCAGGAAAAAGGTGCCTCTGGAGGAAAGACGAAAACCTTTGACGGTCACTGTGAATCCGACCTTCAGACTCTTGCAGCTCATCAAGCTTCCTCTTCATGCCCGTCGAATAGTTGTTGGCAAGCACGTGCAAACTTCTATTCTCGTACTTAAGCTGCTGGATCTCTTGCTTAAGACTTTCCACCTCTGCCATCAATGATTCCACCTGACGGGAGCGGGCAAGCAGGCGTTGGCCCATGTTGGACACAGAACTCGCACACTGAACACTAAGTGCGAGGGACTCTTGAACGGCCAACTCATCGGACCGTCCTGACAGCAGCCTACTATCTTTTGGAGTGAGGAGGTTCCTAGCTACTATTGTAGCTGTTGTGGCGTCCTGCATCACGGAGTCTTCACCTGTAAGAAGACCGTTAGAAGATAAGAAAGAAGGGCGCCATACGTTACCTTGACGCGGCGCGCCCGTATCACTGCTAAGGCTCAATTCCAAGCTAAGGTTCGATGAGTTTGCCATTTTTCAAAGGTGTTCAAAGATAAGGGTGGATGGAGTTAAATTTCAAAGGCCCGGAGTCGATTTTCAATAATGGGAAATCTTCAGAGTGTGTTTGTTGTGGTGATCGATAGCTCAATAAAAAAGCCAAGGCGATGCGTCCACCAATTCAAAAAGCCGGAATTTCCGGCGTAATTTAGGCAACGCTTTCTCGGCTTTTCAGAAGACGCGTTCAACATTGTCAAAAGATTTCTTCTTTTCAGACAACACGTGGAGGCCATCACCGCAACTACACATCTTTAGCCGACAAGCGCAAAGTTCGGCGATGCTTTCTCTGCTTTTTAGAAAACGCGTGCAGCTTTGTCAAAAGGAGCCGCATCCGCACTACTACGTGTCGTTCAGAAAGCAAAGGGGCGTCGTTCAGAAATCGAAGGGGCGCCTGCTCAGAAATCGAAGAGGCGTCGTTCAGATATCGAAGAGACATTTGTCGACAAGGGTAAAAGAACAATACCATCACTTGATATTATCTCTATATATGTCGACCTTCGTCTTATATGGCAAGGCAAACCTGAAGAAAAATGCCCAACTCTCCCTCACCTCTGAGGGCGCACTCCCAGCAAAGCCTCTTGAAATACTGATGCGAGATTTTACTTGACACTCAAATTAAACCCTCGTTTGACAATTGTAGTAGAATGGATAAGTGAGGGATCGTTCTAGACCGGGGATTAGGAGGGCTTGCTAAAACCTTCTAAATTGACTTAAAAACATAAAAACTAAATTAAAATACTCTTAACAAGACTACTATGACTCAGAAAGGCTTTGAAAAACTCAAATTGTCTAAAACAATCAAATTGACTCAAATAGAAGCTAGAACTTGATTTAGACGAATTTGCAATTGTTTATGACTCCAAAAGCTTAAAGATACAAAAATAAAACAAATACGAATGATTAAGACTTAACAAAATAGGGGGGGGAATTGTGGTTGGACGATATTAAATTAAAAAGACAGAAAATAATTAAAGGCAAAATGTAAATATGAATGTGATAAAAATATGGATGATGGAATAGCCAAGGGGTTCTTCTCCACACATGTTACACTTGCAAAACAAAATTGATTCTCAGTTGGTCTTTCGATAAGTTGTGAAACTCAATGCTCCAAGTTAATTAGATCCGCTTAGATTAACTTTCAGATTTCCCTAAATTCGTTGGATTGAATGGAATACGCATTACAACCAAATTATTCTTAATCAAAGTCCCTAACTATGGAATACGCATGATAGAGGCATTCAACAAAGATCATTAAGTTCAACGGAAATCATAAACATCGACGAGGCATTCGTTACTATGGAATACGCATGAAACTTATGCCAAGAATTCGTTTAACGCGATTGTTTATAAGCAACCTCCACTACTTGTGAATATAAGTTCATAGCGATTAGGTGAAATTCACTTATATTCTAGCGTCATATTTATGCATGAAAATTAAGCTTGCAATCTCAATGAACATACATAAATAAGTTATCAATCAAACAGTTAAACGAATTGAATCCACAACTTATGAAATTCCAACCAAACGTAATCAATTCAAATTGCAAATATAAACATAGTTTCGAATCACCCCCTAGCTAAAGGGGGTTTAGTTCCTCATAACTTTGAAATCAAAGAAACACCTAAACATTCCAACAACTCAAACGTGAATTGTATGAACGTTTAGGCACTCTTCTCTTCCCTTCTCATACGTACAAAACAAAGAGAATTAAATTTAAACTTTGAAATCAAAGAAACACCTAAACATTCCAACAACTCAAACTTGAATTGTATGAACGTTTAAGCACTCTTTTCTTCCTCGTTGTTGTAGCACAAGGTCTAAGGTGAGCTTAAGGGCTTTAGGTGTATGTGGAATGGAGTAGGAAGTGGTTGGAGATGGAAGAATGAAGAGAAAATATGCAGAAAATGAAGAGACTCACGGCTAGGGAGAAGATGGAAGTGTTTGTAACTGAAAATGTGTATGGAAGAGTAAGTGAATTTTGAGGAGTGTTGGATGCTTATTTATAGGTGAAATGGGGGAACAAAAGAGGGAATATTGCAGCTAGGAGGGGATGAATGATTATGGGTGCATGTGTTTGGAATAATGAAGGGGGAATGTATGTAATAAAACAACTAGGAAAAGTTATGGAAAGCTGGAAATGGGAGTGGGAACTCACGGCAAAGTGTTTTGGGGATGGTTCTTTGTGGTTGTGATGCATGTGATTGCATGTGTTGATTGCTAAGGTGTGTGATGATGAGTGTAAGTGGAATAAAGAATGAATGAAGGCATGTGAATTAGGTGGGAAAGAGGTGGAAATGGAATGTTATGCAATGATAATGTCTTGTAAAGATACTAATAAATAATGCATGTAGGGTTAGGAAATAAAATCATAACTTAAAGGGGGATGATTAAAGGGTGTTGAAAGGTTTTGCATGGCTTTGAAGTGATTGTGGATTGGGCTAGAGTTTAAGTACATGAAATGGACCCAAATTGCTCCCCCTTGCATGGCAAGGAATGGTGTTTGTGTTAAGCCCAAGGCAAGGTGAATGTAATTGGGTTAGGGCCATTGTTTTGTGTCTTCAAGTGCATACAAGGCCTTCAAATTCGTCCATCCTCTTGGCTCCATGGATAAGCTATCCAATCCATGCCCAAAAATGCTCCAAATGGCCTCAAAATGCACTTTCTTGCTCCCTGGGCCCTTAGAACCTAAAAACACACTGATAGGAGCATATTCATGCGACTTAAATGGCTTGTTCTCGTGCATTTACGTTATGTTTCTTTAGTTATTTTAGTACTTTAAGCTATTTTCGTGTGTTTGTAGGTCCAAAGGGCTAAAGGAGCAAAAAGATGCATTTTGGAGACTTTTGGAGCACTTTTGGGCTAAGGATGGATAGCTTATGCTTGGCGCCAAAATGTTGGACGAAATTGAAGACCAAAGTGTTGGAACCTTGTTCCCTTTAGTTTTAGGACATTTAAACCTTTCCAATTCCCTTATGCCGTGCATCTCCACCTTTCTCCCAAAACCATACACATGCATTCATTATTCATTCCCTCACATGCTCCCATTACTTATCATCACCACTTATCATTTATCGTAACCACATATCATATCACTTATCACTTATCATAACCACTTATCATATCACTTATCATAATCACTTATCACTTATCATATCACTTATCATAATCACTTATCACTTAACATGCACAAAACCTTGCAGCCACATGCATTCCCCTTTTGCACATGCTTTCCCATTTCATTATTCATTCACCTTAATCATTCCCTCACATGTTTTCCCAACCCATTGCAGCACATGCACATTCACCCTTCATTATTTCCATCCACATGCATTTATCATCATTCACCCAAGCTTTAATTCACATGCAAACACATTCATATCAGCCACATGCATCTCCCATCTCATTTCCAGATTGTCCCCTTACACATGCAGCCACTTATTCAAAGCACATGCACTTGTTCCTCTAACATTTCAGCCACTTGCACTCCCATTCTCTCCCAAAACCGTGCACATGCCTTCTCCTTGCATTTCCAGCCATTCCACATGCTATTTCAGCCACATGCACTCATAATCATTCAACCAACATGTGCACATGCAACCTAGCTGTCATGTTCCCCCCATTTCACCTATAAATACTCATTCATTCACACTCATTCATACACATCCATTCACCACAGAAATAAGGCCTTTGTGCCAGAAATTCACCCATTCCAAACACTCTTCCATAAACTCATCCATTGCAGAAATGTAGACCATCAAACTCCCTTGTGCCGTGCTCTCCCTTACAATCCAAACACCATCCTTCTATTTCCACCACTCCCCAAACCATTCACACCATCAAACTATCCCTAGACCTTGTGCTACAACGAAGAGGAAGAGAAGAGTGCCTAAACGTTCATACAATTCAAGTTTGAGTTGTTGGAATGTTTAGGTGTTTCTTTGATTTCAATGTTCAATTTCAATACTCTTTGTTTTGTACGAATGAGGAATGGAAGATAAGAGGGCCTAAACGTTCATACAATTCAAGTTTGAGTTGTTGGAATGTTTAGGTGTTTCTTTGATTCTCTTTGTTTTGTACCATGAGGAACTAAACCCCCTTGGTTAGGGGGTGATTCGAATATATGTTTATGCTTGCATTTTGATTTGAATACTTCTAATTGCGTTTTATAAGTTGTGGATTCAATTTGTTTAACCGTTTGATTGATAACTTATTTATGTATGTTTATTGAGAGTGCACGCTTAATTTTCATGCATGAATATGACGCTAGAATATAAGTGAGTTTCACCTAATAGTTATGAACTTATATTCACAAGTAGTGGAGGTTGCTTATAAACAATCGCGTTAAATGAATTCTTGGCATAAGTTTCATGCAATCCATAGTAACGAATGCCTCGTCAACACTTATAATTTTCATAGAGCGTAATGATTCTTGCTTGTATCTCTATTATGCAATCATGTAGGGGACTTGTGGGGAATGTTTTGAATTGTTGTATGCGCTAACCCATCCAATTCAATAACGTTAGGAATATTTGAAGGTTAATTAGTGCATCACGGTTAACCCGGGGTGTTGAGTTTCATGGTTTATTGAAATGCAATTGGAAATCATTTTATTATGCAAGTATAACATGTATGGAGATGAACCCCTTAGCTAGCCTTCATTCCATTCAAATTCTATCACACATTCACATTTACATTTTGCTTTAATTTGAATCTGTGCATTTTAGTTAATTTTCGTATAAATCTAAATCCCCCTTTACTTTAATGTCCAATTTAGTTAGAAAGTGTTTTAGTTTGTGTTTATGAGTGTTTTGATTCATTTTATTTCCCAATTTCGTCCAAATTCACCAAAGTGCTCAAAACTGCCCAGAAAGTGATTTTAAGGCAGTTTTGAGTGTTTTGGGTGATGTTTGAGTCTTTTGGTTTGTTTTAATGTTTTAAGTGATTAGTTTTACATTCTTTGAGTTAGTTTAGTGTTTTATATTGTGGTTTTACGTTCTTGAGTCAAGTTATTACTTAATTTCGTTCAAATTTGTGTTTGTGCTCAAATCTGCCCAGAAAGTGGTTTTTAGGCAGATTTGAGTGTGTTTGTGTTGTTTTGAGTCTTTTGGTTTGTCTTAGTGTTTTAAAGTTTAGTTTTGCATTCTTTGAGTCTAGTATAGTGTTTCATATTGTTATTTTACATTTTTGAGTCAAATCCAAGTGGTTAACAATCCCTCCTAATCCCCGGTCCAGAACGATCCCTACTTATACATATACTACAATTTGACGAAAAGAGGGTTTAATTTGTGTGCGTATAAATCTCGCATCACACACAAAAGAAGCATAAAGGACTAAAATAACGAGAGAAACATAACGTAAATGCACGAGAACAAGCCATTTAAGTCGCATGAATATGCTCCTATCAAATACCCCCACACTTAGCTTTTGCTAGTCCTCGAGCAAAACAGAATAAAAACAAATAAACAAAACGACACTAAACACGTAAAACACAACCTAAACCTTCCAACAACCGTCTTAGGGATTTCCAATGCACATGACAAGTTAAAAATCATCATTCTCACAGATTTTAGTCATCTTCACACTTAAGTACATTCTTAATCAGAGTCACCATATACTAGTTCACAATTAAGCATTTAAAACCATGTTTTGAATGTAGTAACATGCCTTAGAGAATTTGCTCAATTCCTTACAAGATATGAACTCGATTCTCACTCAGATTTTCTGACTACACACCCTAAACTAGTTATATGTGAGAAGATTGATGTAAACATAAAAACGAACACTCACATATATGTATTTCAAAGGAAGCAATTTCTGGAGTTAATAAGCATGTTTAGATATGATCTCATGAATGGAATGCTACTACTTAGATGCGAGAACCAGTGACACCATAAGCTCATACCAAGTTCAAACTCCACAAATTGAAATACACAACACTCAAGATAGAAGTCAAGGGTTGTAACGGGGCTTGGGGTGTGTGGATAACAAAGAAGTGATATGGAAAACAAAGGTTCTTAAAGAAATAGTGAGCAAAGCATTTGAATCAACTTAGAATTCACTTTTGAATGAAAACTCAACTTTTGAACAAAAAGGGAGAATTTAGACAATTTACGCTCAGAATTGGTGTTTTGGAACCTTTCTTCAATCACTTATTCTTTTTTTTTTTTTTTTTTTTTTTTTTTTTTTTTTTTGAATCTCAAAACATAAACACTTAAACATTCTCTCCTCCACACTTATTTTCTTTCATAATGTAACTCAAAAGGAATTCAATTAAGTCATGCTCACTATCTTTTAAGAACAAGGGTGGGGATTGTCCTAAACTAGGCTAGGTGAGGAAAAAGTGGGTTAACAAAGAACATGGGCTAACACGGCTCAACGGGGGTACAACTTACAACATATACGAAATATGGGAAGTGAGGCTATTTGGCTATAGTGGCAACTACACAACTTCATCTTGAATATGTGTTATGCAAATCAATAACATGCTTTGAATGAAATGGGCATGAGTTCTAGCATTTGGAACTATATGATGAAACGCCTTCTAAGTAGTAACCAAGCAAAGAATAATGAGATCATGCAACGACTTTAGAAAACAAGAAATCACAGATTATACTCTCCAAAGAACGTTATAGGCTCAAGTCTCTCAGGGTTGTAGCATTTGTTTGAGTTCTTTCCTTCAGGCATGTTACAAAAACTAAATTTTCTTTTATGATTGCATGTGAAGTCATACATTATAACCATAACCAAGCATATACCAAGAGTAAATCAAACTTTTCTCTATGTTAATAACTCTTTTTAACAGTCATGCAATTACAAACCAAATCCTTATTATTGTGTTGGAAGGTATCCTAAGACACAAACACACACACAAAAACAACTTTAAAACAACTCTTTTTGGGTTTTTCAAAACAATTTTTCAAATTTTTATGGGATTTTCGAATTTTTAAGACAAAACACACTAAAACAGTTTTAAAACAGTGAGAAACAACATGTGAAGTGATAGGTGAATAAATCCCACGAATTTGCATCAAATATACTTAGTTACCCCCCCACACTTAAATCAAACATTGTCTTCAATGTTTTAAGCATAGATTCACACAAAGCATAAGTAAATACACAAAAAGCACTTAAACATACTAAACATGGCATAATGTAATTAACAAAGAGAAGAGTTTAGAGACGCAAATCTGGTTATAGAGTGTAAATTCCATCTTCTCCTTGGTAATTGCATTGAGGCTTTTGATCTTTGTGATTCCACAGGCTTACTCTTGAACTGCTTTCTGCCCATCGTTGATTTTCCTTTGTGCTACTTCTTGAACTGGGCAGCAGGATGGTTCTTTTGGTCTCCCCCGAAGGTCTGAGCTTATCCCTTTTATCTGTTTCTTTGTTCAATCTTTCCAATTCGTATTGAAAAGGGTTGGAGGATAACTCAGCCTATGTTTGTCTCCACATGCTTCAATGTATCATTTGCACTTGCCTTACTCGCTCCCCTTTGCAGAAGTGGTCCCTTCTCCGGAAGTGTATCAACCGTTGAAGATGACTACTCGAGAGCAACGCTAGGTAAGCAATCAGGAATAGATTCCAGGCAGTTGGCTCCAGAACGGAAGACTGACTCCAAGTGCCGGCTGATTGCTTGTTTTACTTTGCCATGCGAGTAAGAACAAGGACAAAGAAAAAGACAGGGAAAGAGCATGATATGAGATACTTTTGCTTTTGACCTTGATGATATGAGATACCTTTGCTTTTGAAGAAGCGGTGAATGAATCAGCACATGTATTTGTTGTGCTGTTTCCTCCTGGGTCATATGTACTCCAGGCATCTGGTATCATCTTTGGGGAAGAAGAAAGAATTGAGTCTTTCGAAAGGCTTTGCTGGGAGTACGCCCTCAGAGGTGAGGGAGAGTTGGGCATTTTTCTTTAGGTTTGCCCTGCCATAAAAGACGAAGGTCGACATATATAGAGATAATATCAAGTGGTGGTACTTTTTACCTTTGTCGACAAACGTTTTGATCCCGCAAATCTGGCTTTTTGAAATAGTGGCGCCTCTTCGATCTCTGAACACGCCTCTTCGATTTCTGAGCAGGCGCCCCTTCGATTTCTGAACGACGCCCCTTCGCTTTCTGAACGACACGTGGTAGTGCAGATGCGGCTCCTTTTGACAAAGCTGCACGCGTCTTCTGAAAAGCCGAGAAAGCGTCGCCGAACTTTGCGCTTGTCGGCTAAAGATGTGTAGTTGTGATGATGGTCTCCACGTGTTGTCTGAAAAGAAGAAATCTTTTGACAAAGTTGACGCGTCTTCTGAAAAGCCGAGAACGCGTCGCCTAAATTACGCCGGAAAATCTGGCTTTTTGAATTGGTGGACGCGTCGCCTTGGCTTTTTTATTGAGCTATCGATCACCACAACAAACACACTCTGAAGATTTCCCATTCTTGAAAATCGACTCCGGCCCTTTGAAATTTAACTCCATCCCTTCTCTTTGAACACTTTTGAAAAATGGCAAACTCATCGAACCTTAGCTTGGAATTGAGCCTTAGCAGTGATGCGGCCGCGCCGCGTCAAGGTAACGTATGGCGCCCTTCTTTCTTTTCTTCTAACGGTCCTCTCACAGGTGAAGACTCCGTGATGCAGGACGCCACAACAGCTACAATAGTAGCTAGGAACCTCCTCACTCCGAAAGATAGTAGGCTGCTGTCAGGACGGTCCGATGAGTTGGCCGTTCAAGAGTCCCTCGCACTTAGTGTTCAGTGTGCGAGTTCTGTGTCCAACATGGGCCAACGCCTGCTTGCCCGCTCCCGTCAGGTGGAATCATTGATGGCAGAGGTGGAAAGTCTCAAGCAGGAGATCCAGCAGCTGAAGTATGAGAATAGAAGTTTGCATGTGCTTGCAAACAACTATTCGACGGGCATGAAGAGGAAGCTTGATGAGCTGCAAGAGTCTGAAGGTCGGATTCACAGTGACCGTCAAAGGTTTTCGTCTTTCCTCCAGAGGCACCTTTTTCCTGGCTCATCCAGCGCTTGGCCAAGTATTGAGGACTGGAATGCTCTTTCTTCGATGCCTCCCGCTCCGATGCCTTCTGCTCCTATGCCTTCTGTTCCTACGCCTTCCGCTCCGATGCCTTCTGTTCCTACGCCTTCCGCTTCAAGAGTAAAGCCACGTAGTGGGGCCTCAAGCAAACACCCTTTGTGAAGCACCATCTTTCTTTGTTTAGCAGTGCCTATCAATAAATCAAACATTTTCTCAATGTTGCAATCATAGACTCACACAATTAATAAACAAACAAACAATAACAACTAAACAACCTAACAAGGCAGAAACGAAATAGCAACAAAGAAATTTTTTTTTTTTTTTTTTTTTTTTATCAAATTTTCGGAGTTTTATACCAAGACACTATAAAACACACTAAAACACTCTAAAAACGCTTAAAACAGCAAGAAACAACATTCTAAGTGAAAGGTGAATAAATCCCACGAAATTCATGCAAATACAAATTGTTTACCCCCCCACACTTAAATCAAACTTTGTCCTCAATGTTTTAAGCAGAAAGTCACAACATTGCAAGCAAATAAACAAATTCGAGAAAGAAAGCAAAGTAAAGGCAGTAAAGAAAAAGAAAGGAATAAAAATAAGTCTCTTAAAGGGGTTTCCAAGTTCTTCTCTATTCGGATGTATGGGTTGCCTCCCACGAAGCGCTTTCTTTTACGTCTTGCAGCCGGACGGTACCTCCGTTTAAGCTTGACTAGGTTCCACGGCATGGAGGGGTACCTCCTCCACGACATGCTCCTCAAACATCTCGTAATAGGGCTTCAATCGATGCCCATTCACTTTAAATTCTTGCTGTGTCCTTGAACTTTTGATTTGCACTGCACCATGAGGGAAAACATTAGTAACAACAAACGGGCCAATCCATTTAGAACGCAACTTACCAGGAAACAAACGTAGGCGAGAGTTAAAAAGTAACACTTTCTGCCCAACTGTGAAGGTCTTGGTTCGAATCATTTTATCATGGAATGCTTTGGTCTTGGCTTTGTACATCCGGGCATTCTCATAGGCTTCATTCCGAATCTCCTCAAGTTCATTCAATTGGAGCTTCCTATGAACTCCCGCTGCATCTATGTCCATGTTGAAAATCTTCACGGCCCAATGTGCCTTGTGCTCTAACTCTACGGGCAAATGACATGGCTTACCATAGACGAGCCGAAAAGGTGACATCCCAATGGGTGTTTTGTATGCCGTACGATATGCCCACAGTGCATCATTTAAACGTAAGCTCCAATCCCTCCTTGTTGGTCCAACGGTCTTCTCCAAAATTTGTTTTATTTCTCGGTTAGACACCTCGGCTTGGCCATTTGTTTGAGGATGGTAAGGTGTGGAGACCTTATGGTTGACATGGTACTTTCTTAGCAACGCCTCAATGGTCCGATTGCAAAAGTGAGACCCTCCATCACTTATGATTACTCTCGGCATTCCAAACCTAGCAAAAATGTTAGTTTTCACGAAATCTGCAACCACCTTAGAATCGTTAGTACGGGTGGCTTTTGCTTCCACCCATTTAGAAACATAATCAACGGCTAGCAAAATATAAGTGAAACCATAAGATGGAGGGAAAGGGCCCATGAAATCAATGCCCCAAACATCAAAAATTTCAACATTAAAGACAGGGGTTTGCGGCATTTGGTCCTTGGTACCTATGTTACCCATTCGTTGGCAACGATCACAAGACATACAAAAGGTTCTAGCATCCTTAAATATAGTCGGCCAATAAAAACCACACTCTAGAACCTTGAGGGCAGTGCGTTGTGTGCCAAAATGACCACCACATGCATATGTGTGACGAAAGCTTAGAATTGAGTGAAATTCAGAATCATGCACACATCTACGTACAATTTGATCCGAGCAATACTTCCACAAATAAGGGTCATCCCAAACATAGAAACGTGCATCATTTTTAAGCTTATCACGTTGGTGCTTGTTTAGTTCATTTGGAATTTGTTTAGTCACCAAGTAATTCACTAAATCTGCATACCATGGTTCACTTACCTCAATGGATAGCAGCTGCTCATCGGGAAAAGTTTCAGGGATAGGTACGGCATGTTCATGCTCCTCGTGGATCATTCGGCTTAAATGGTCAGCCACTACATTCTCGCTTCCTTTCTTATCCCGGATTTCAATATCAAATTCTTGAAGAAGAAGAATCCAACGGATAAGCCTCGGCTTTGCTTCCTTTTTCGTGAGCAAGTACCTCAAAGCTGCATGATCAGAATAAACGATTACTTTAGTACCAATTAAATATGAACGAAATTTATCTAAAGCAAAAACCACAGCTAGAAGTTCTTTTTCCGTCGTGGAGTAGTTCAATTAGGCATCATTGAGAGTCCGAGAGGCATAGTATATGACATGCGGCCGCTTGTCTCTTCTTTGTCCTAGAACAGCTCCTAATGCATAGTCGGATGCATCGCACATGAGCTCGAACGGGAGGCTCCAATCTGGAGGTACAATAATGGGGGCCGAGACTAGCTTCTCCTTGAGTTGGTTAAATGCCGAATTACACTCTTCATCAAACTTGAATGGCACATCTTTTTGAAGCAATCGGCAAAGAGGGTTGGACATCTTGGAGAAGTCCTTGATAAAACGCCTATAGAACCCTGCATGGCCAAGAAACGAACGTACCTCTCTAACCGAAGTAGGAGAGGGTAAGTGACGTACAAGGTCTATTTTTTATTTATCTACTGCAATTCCTTTTTCTGAAATAATATGTCCTAAAACTATACCTTGTTTCACCATAAAGTGACATTTCTCCCAATTCAAGACAAGGTTAGTTTCAACACATCGTTTCAAAATTAAGGTCAGATTATCCAAGCAATTATCAAATGAACTCCCAAATACACTGAAATCATCCATGAAAACCTCAATGATCTTTTCAACAAAATCGGAAAATATACTTACCATACACCTTTGGAAAGTGGCCGGTGCGTTGCATAAGCCAAATGGCATGCGACGATAAGCAAATGTTCCAAAGGGACATGTGAATGTGGTCTTCTCTTGATCATCCGGGGCTATCACAATTTGGTTATATCCAGAGTATCCATCAAGAAAACAGTAAAAAGCATGACCGGCTAACCTTTCGAGCATCTGGTCGATGAATGGCAAAGGAAAGTGATCTTTCCTAGTCATGGTATTTAGCTTCCGGTAATCGATACATACTCGCCATCCAGTCTGAATGCGTGTAGGCACGAGCTCATTCTCATCATTCTTGATAACAGTTACTCCGGACTTCTTGGGAACGACTTGAACTGGAGAGACCCAATGGCTATCGGAGATAGGGTAGATCACTACGCAATCCAAAAGTTTGATTATTTCCTTCTTCACCACTTCCATCATCGGAGGGTTGAGACGGCGTTGAGCCTCTCGAGTTGGTTTAGCCCCCTCCTCAAGAAGTATACGGTGCATGCATGTGGTAGGGCTTATTCCTTTAATGTCGGCCAAAGTCCACCCTATGGCCGTTTTGTGCTCTCGCAGCACCCTCACAAGCTTCTCCTCCTCCATTGCCGTGAGACTTGATGAAATGATGACGGGCAATGTTTCGCCTTTTCCCAAAAACACATACTTCAAATGGTCCGGCAACGGCTTAAGTTCAAGCGATGGTGCCTGAACAACAGAAGGTAGCATCTTAGTGGAAACTGAATTTGAAAGTGAGAGTGGAACCTTACCATATTGTTGTGGCAATGACTCAAGGGCTGCCACAACCTCAATTATTTCTTCACTAGAACCCATTGCAAAGAATTCCTCCTCCTTGTCGTGGCCTTGCATTGGCCCAAATCCTTCATTTTTGCGCTCTATGGCCTTAGTGATGGTTGTTTCCAGGGCGTCCTCGTTCAATTCTTCAAGGTATACCTGCGCCAAAGAATCGATAACATCAATGGAAAAACAAGAATGGTCATCAACGGGATATCTCATAGTTTCAGAAATATTAAAATCAATCACTTCCCCATCGAATTCCATTGTCAAGGTGCCTTTGTATACATCAATCTTCGTTCGGGCCGTCTTCATGAATGGCCTACCAAGGAGAATCGGCAAAGATGTAGAATGGGCTGAATCCTCCATGTCTAGGACGTAGAAATCAGCCGGAAAAATTAAATGGTTCACCTGCACAAGCACATCCTCCAAAACTCCTTTTGGATACGCGTTAGAACGATCAGCCAATTGTATAATTACACCATCTTGTTTTAATTCACCCAAATTCATAGATGCATAAATAGAATAAGGCATGACATTTATGGATGCACCTAAATCAAGCATGGCATGTTCAAAACGATTATGTCCAATTACACAAGGAATCGTGAAACTACCGGGGTCTTTGCACTTGGTAGGCAGTTTACGTTGCAAAACAGCGGACACATTCTCGCTTACCTTCACTACCTCTTTGTTTGCCCTTCTTCTCTTTGTATTGCATAGGTCCTTGAGGAATTTAGCATACTTTGGAACCTGTTTGATTGCATCGAGAAGCGGTATGTTCACTTGCACTTTCCGGAACGTTTCAAGAATGTCCTTCTCGCTTTCTTCCTTTTTTTCTTGCATGAACCTGCGAGGAAAAGGTACATTGGGCAGATTAGGACGTGAAGTACATGAATTTGAACTTAAATTACCTGATTTGGCCGAGTTAGGGTGATCTGCCTCAGGTTGTGTCGTCTCTTCATCTACTTTCTGGGCAGATTTGGGATTGTTTGGCTCGGTCCCAACTTCTTTTCCACCCCTTAGGGTGATGGCCTTGGCGGATTCGAATCCTCCCTTTGGATTGACTGTGGTTGAGCTAGGAAGCTTTCCTTGCTCTCTAATCTGTCCAAGGAACTCAGAAATCTGCCCTATTTGTTTCTTCATATCCGTCATCTCCTTCTCGTTATTTGCTATCCGGTTGTTTTGATTTTGCAACCCCTGTGAAATAGAGGTTAGTAATTGCATAGCTTGATCACTTTCCAAGGACGTACCTGAATGAGATGATGCCGAAGGTTGTTGAGGTTGTTGGGGTTGTTGGGGTGCATACGGCTTGGAATAAAAACCAGGGGGGTTTGGCCTAAATCCTCCTTGTTGGGCAGCTTGTTGTGGCTCCCTCCATTTGAAGTTTGGATGGTCCCTCCATCCGGCATTGTAAGTGTTCGAGTATGGGTTGTTTTGATTTTGTCCTTGGAAACCAATTGCATTGGCAGATTCCCACCCACCATTCTCGATTAGTTGAGGGCACTTGTCGGATGGATGCCCTTGAATTGAGCACACGCCACAAACTTGGTGTTCTTGTGCTTTTGGACCAATCACAACCTGAGAAACAAGAGAAGTAAGATTAGCAAGTTGTGATTGAATTTCAGAAATAGCACTCACCTCATTTACACTTTGTTGCCATGGGGCTTCCCTTTGGCCCACTCCTTCATATTGTTGAGCGTTGAGCGCTCGGTTGGCTATGAGAATCTTGGCATCCCTTGGTGTTTTGTCCACCAATGCTCCTCCCGCTGATGCATCAAGCATTTGACGTTCGATAGGAAGGAGGCCCTCATAGAAATATTGAAGGAGAAGTTCCTCCTTCATTTGATGTTGAGGACATGAAGCTACAAGGCCCCGGGAACTGTGACTTCGTGGGAGAGTATGAAGCGTGCTTTCTTGGAGAAATTCTTCCCTACTTCGAGAGTGATTCTCCTACGGAAGAAAATTAGTGGTATTCAACAGAATCATGGTGAGACATTCCCGGCTTATTATGAGCGCTTCAAGGGGATTAGGAGGGCTTGCTAAAACCTTCTAAATTGACTTAAAAACATAAAAACTAAATTAAAATACTCTTAACAAGACTACTATGACTCAGAAAGGCTTTGAAAAACTCAAATTGTCTAAAACAATCAAATTGACTCAAATAGAAGCTAGAACTTGATTTAGACGAATTTGCAATTGTTTATGACTCCAAAAGCTTAAAGATACAAAAATAAAACAAATACGAATGATTAAGACTTAACAAAATAGGGGGGGGGGAATTGTGGTTGGACGATATTAAATTAAAAAGACAGAAAATAATTAAAGGCAAAATGTAAATATGAATGTGATAAAAATATGGATGATGGAATAGCCAAGGGGTTCTTCTCCACACATGTTACACTTGCAAAACAAAATTGATTCTCAGTTGGTCTTTCGATAAGTTGTGAAACTCAATGCTCCAAGTTAATTAGATCCGCTTAGATTAACTTTCAGATTTCCCTAAATTCGTTGGATTGAATGGAATACGCATTACAACCAAATTATTCTTAATCAAAGTCCCTAACTATGGAATACGCATGATAGAGGCATTCAACAAAGATCATTAAGTTCAACGGAAATCATAAACATCGACGAGGCATTCGTTACTATGGAATACGCATGAAACTTATGCCAAGAATTCGTTTAACGCGATTGTTTATAAGCAACCTCCACTACTTGTGAATATAAGTTCATAGCGATTAGGTGAAATTCACTTATATTCTAGCGTCATATTTATGCATGAAAATTAAGCTTGCAATCTCAATGAACATACATAAATAAGTTATCAATCAAACAGTTAAACGAATTGAATCCACAACTTATGAAATTCCAACCAAACGTAATCAATTCAAATTGCAAATATAAACATAGTTTCGAATCACCCCCTAGCTAAAGGGGGTTTAGTTCCTCATAACTTTGAAATCAAAGAAACACCTAAACATTCCAACAACTCAAACGTGAATTGTATGAACGTTTAGGCACTCTTCTCTTCCCTTCTCATACGTACAAAACAAAGAGAATTAAATTTAAACTTTGAAATCAAAGAAACACCTAAACATTCCAACAACTCAAACTTGAATTGTATGAACGTTTAAGCACTCTTTTCTTCCTCGTTGTTGTAGCACAAGGTCTAAGGTGAGCTTAAGGGCTTTAGGTGTATGTGGAATGGAGTAGGAAGTGGTTGGAGATGGAAGAATGAAGAGAAAATATGCAGAAAATGAAGAGACTCACGGCTAGGGAGAAGATGGAAGTGTTTGTAACTGAAAATGTGTATGGAAGAGTAAGTGAATTTTGAGGAGTGTTGGATGCTTATTTATAGTTGAAATGGGGGAACAAAAGAGGGAATATTGCAGCTAGGAGGGGATGAATGATTATGGGTGCATGTGTTTGGAATAATGAAGGGGGAATGTATGTAATAAAACAACTAGGAAAAGTTATGGAAAGCTGGAAATAGGAGTGGGAACTCACGGCAAAGTGTTTTGGGGATGGTTCTTTGTGGTTGTGATGCATGTGATTGCATCTGTTGATTGCTAAGGTGTGTGATGATGAGTGTAAGTGGAATAAAGAATGAATGAAGGCATGTGAATTAGGTGGGAAAGAGGTGGAAATGGAATGTTATGCAATGATAATGTCTTGTAAAGATACTAATAAATAATGCATGTAGGGTTAGGAAATAAAATCATAACTTAAAGGGGGATGATTAAAGGGTGTTGAAAGGTTTTGCATGGCTTTGAAGTGATTGTGGATTGGGCTAGAGTTTAAGTACATGAAATGGACCCAAATTGCTCCCCCTTGCATGGCAAGGAATGGTGTTTGTGTTAAGCCCAAGGCAAGGTGAATGTAATTGGGTTAGGGCCATTGTTTTGTGTCTTCAAGTGCATACAAGGCCTTCAAATTCGTCCATCCTCTTGGCTCCATGGATAAGCTATCCAATCCATGCCCAAAAATGCTCCAAATGGCCTCAAAATGCACTTTCTTGCTCCCTGGGCCCTTAGAACCTAAAAACACACAAAAGAAGCATAAAGGACTAAAATAACGAGAGAAACATAACATAAATGCACGAGAACAAGCCATTTAAGTCGCATGAATATGCTCCTATCAAATACTCAATTTTTTCTCCCCCAAAGAAGATACCAGAAACCTGGAGTACAAATGAGGCAGAAGGAAACGGTCGATCGAAGCATGTGGAGACAACCACAACAAATACATGTGCTGCTTCATTCGCCATTTCCTCAAAAGCAAAGGTATCTCATATCATCAAGGTCTAAAGCAAAAGTATCTCATATCATGCTCTTTCCCTGTCTTTTTCTTTGTCCTTGTTCTTACTCGCATGGCAAAGTAAAAGAAGCAATCAGCCGGCACTTGGAGTCAGTCTTCCGATCTGGAGCCAACTGCCTGGAATCTATTCCTGATTGCTTACCTAGCATTGCTCTCGAGTAGTCATCTTCAACGGTTGATACACTTCCGGAGAAGGGACCACTTCTGCAAAGGGGAGCGAGTAAGGCAAGTGAAAATGATACATTGAAGCATGTGGAGACAAACATAGGCTGAGTTATCCTCCAACCCTTTTCAATACGAATTGGAAAGATTGAACAAAGAAACAGACCAAAAGGGTATGCTCAGACATTCGTGGAAGACCAAAAGAATCCTCCAGCCCAGTAGCACAAAGGAAAATCAACAAGTGGCGGAGACCAAAAGAATCATGCAGCCCAGTTCAAGAGTATGCCTGTGGAATCATCAAGATCAATGCCTCAATGCAATTACCAAGGAGAAGAGGGAATTTACACTCCATAACCAGATTTGCGTCCCTAAACTCTTCTCTTTGTTAATTACATTCTGCCATGTTTAGTATGTTTAAATTGTTTTTTTTTGTGTGTTTACTTATGTTTTGTGTGAATCTATGCTTAAAACATTGAGGACAATGTTTGATTTAAGTGTGGGGGGGTAACTAAGTATATTTAATGCAAATTCGTGGGATTTTATCACCCATTACTTCAAATGTTGTTCCTTGCTGTTTTAAGGTGTTTTTAAGTTGTTTTAGAGTGTTTTAGTATGTTTTGTTTTTATAACTCCGAAAATCACATAAAAATTTGAAAAACATGTTTTAAAAAGCCTAAAAAGAGTGTTTTGAGTCGTTTTTGTGTGTTTGTGTCTTAGGGTACCTTCCAACACAATGATAAGGATTTGGTTTGTAATTGCATGACTGTTAAAGAGAGTTATAAACATGGATGAAAGTTTGATTTACTCTTGGTATATGCTTGGATATGGTTATAATGTATGACTTCACATGCAATCATAAAAGAAAAATTCGTTTTTGTAACATGCTTGAAGGAAGGAACTCAAACAAACGCTACATCCCTGTGAGACTCGAGCCATTACTTTCTTTGGAGAGTTATTTTCTGTGATTCTTTGTTTTCTAAAGTTGTTGCATGATCTCATTATTTCTTGCTTGGTTGCTACTTAGAATGCAATTGTATCATGATAGAACTAAATGCTAGAACTTATATCCGTTTCATTCAAAGCATGACATTGAGTTGCATAACATATATCAAGATGAAGTTGTGTAGTTGCCACCATAGCCAAATAGCCTTACTTCCCATATTTCGTATATATTAGTTTTAACCTCGTTGAGCCTCGTTTAGCCTATTTTCTTTGCTAACCACATCACCCCTTACCTAGCCTAGAGTAGGACTTTCCTATACCCTTGTTCTTGAAGTATAGTGAGCATGACTTAAATGAATTCCTTTTGATTAATATGTTGCAGAAAATAAGTGTGGGGGAAGGGATTTTTGTGTGTATGTATGTGCCTAAGTCTTAAAGGAGGCACGGGAAAAAGAAAAAGAAAAAAAAAATGTGAGAAAAAGAAGAAGAAAAGAAAGAAAAAGAGTGAAAATAAGTGAGAATGGACTCACAAGTGTGATTGTTGAAGAAAGGGCCCAAAAAGTTTGAATATGGCCCTAAGTTTTGTGTGACTTCCCCTTGGGTGTTCAAAGTTGACTTCTGCGTTCTAAAGGGAATTCTAAGTGCCTAATTCAATACTTTGCTCACTATTGCTTAAAGAACATTTGTTTTCCCTATCCTTTCTTTGTTAGCCAAACACCTTTAGCCCCGTTTCAACCCTTATGCTTCTATCTTGATCGTTATGTGTTCAATAATGTGGAGTTTGGAATTGATATGAGCTTATGGAATCACTGGTTCTCGTTCTAAGTAGTAGCATTCCATTCATGAGATCATATATATACATGTTAATAATTCCAGAAAATGCTTTCCTTGTTATAACATATGTGAGTGTTCGTCTACATGTTTACATCAATCTTCTCACATATACCTAGTGTAGGGTGTGTAGTCAGAAAATCTGTGTGAAAATTAAGTGCATATCTTGTAAGGACTTGAGCAAATTCTCTAAGGCATGTTACTACATTCAAATCATGGTTTTAAATGCTTAATTGTGAACTAGTATGTGGTGACTATGAGTAAGAATGTACTTAAGTGTAAAGATGGCTAAAATCTATGGGACTAATGATTTTTAACTTGTCATGGCATTGGAAATCCGTGAGACGATTGTTGGAAGGTGTAGGTTGTGTTTTGTTCGTTTTGTCTAGTTTCGTGTTCTTTTGTTGTTTTGTTTTGCTCGAGGACTAGCAAAAGATAAGTGTGGGGGTATTTGATAGGAGCATATTCATGCGACTTAAATGGCTTGTTCTCGTACATTTACGTTATGTTTCTTTAGTTATTTTAGTCCTTTATGCTTCTTTTGTGTGTTTTCAGGTTCTAAGGGCAAAGTATGCAAAAGAATGCCTTTTGGAGCCTTTTGGAGCAAATTAGAGATTGGAATGGATATCATATGCTTGGAGCCAAGAGGATGGACGAAATTGAAGGATTCCTCCTCCATTGCAGCCACATGCACATTCAATCATTCACACCAAAACCTTGCACATGCTTTCCCATTTCATTATTCATTCACCTTGCAGCCACTCCACATGCATTTCTAGCTTTTCCTTTGCATTCCCACTTTAATCAACACATGCATCCACTCACCAAGAAATCATTCTTTCCACATGCACCCAAAACACCACCAGAAATCATCATTGCCGTGGGTACCTATCCCATTTCAGATTGTCATTCCACTTCATTGCACATGCATCTTCATAATTCAACACATGCATTCATTATTTATTTACTTTGCATCCTTTAATTTAATCACATGCACATTCAAACAAACACAATCATTCCAGCCATACCTTGCATTTTCAGATTGTTCCTTCATCATTGCACCACAATGCAGCCACATGCACTTGTTCCTCTAACATTTCAGCCACTTGCACTCCCATTCTCTCCCAAAACCGTGCACATGCCTTCTCCTTGCATTTCCAGCCATTCCACATGCTATTTTAGCCACATGCACTCATAATCATTCAACCAACATGTGCACATGCAACCTAGCTGTCATGTTCCCCCCATTTCACCTATAAATACTCATTCATTCACACTCATTCAGACACAAATTCATTTCACAACAGAAATTGGTCCCTTGGGGCCGTGCCCTTCACAAGTCCATCCATTCCATTCATAAACACTTCCATTTCAGAAATTCATCCATTGTACATACCACAAACACTTCCCCCTTTTGTGCCGTGAGTTTCCCTATTAATCCAAACACCATCCTTCCATATTCCACCACTCCTCTTCCATTCCTCCACCACTCCCCAAACCATTCACACCATCAAACTATCCCTAGACCTTGTGCTACAACGAAGAGGAAGAGAAGAGTGCCTAAACGTTCATACAATTCAAGTTTGAGTTGTTGGAATGTTTAGGTGTTTCTTTGATTTCAATGTTTAATTTCAATGCTCTTTGTTTTGTACGAATGAGGAATGGAAGATAAGAGGGCCTAAACGTTCATACAATTCAAGTTTGAGTTGTTGGAATGTTTAGGTGTTTCTTTGATTCTCTTTGTTTTGTACCATGAGGAACTAAACCCCCTTTGGTTAGGGGGTGATTCGAATATATGTTTATGCTTGCATTTTGATTTGAATACTTCTAATTGCGTTTCATAAGTTGTGGATTCAATTTGTTTAACCGTTTGATTGATAACTTATTTATGTATGTTTATTGAGAATGCGCGCTTAATTTTCATGCATGAATATGACGCTAGAATATAAGTAAGTTTCACCTAATCGTTATGAACTTATATTCACAAGTAGTGGAGGTTGCTTATAAACAATCGCGTTAAACAAATTCTTGGCATAAGTTTCATGCAATCCATAGTAACGAATGCCTCGTCAACACTTATAATTTTCATAGAGCGTAATGATTCTTGCTTGTATCTCTTCTATGCATTCATGTTGAGGACTTGTGGGGAATGTTTTGAATTGTTGTATGCGCTAACCCATCCAATTCAATAACGTTAGGAAGATTTGAAGGTTAATTAGTGCATCACGGTTAACCCGGGGTGTTGAGTTTCATGGTTTATTGAAATGCAATTGGAAATCATTTTATTATGCAAGTATAACATGTATGGAGATGAACCCCTTAGCCATTCTATCATCCATTCATTCCATTCCATCAAATTCGTTTTACAATCTGTTTCGTTTATTAACTTGTTTTGTTATTTCAATTTTCGTATAAATCTAAATCCCCCTTTACTTTAATGTCCAATTTAGTTAGAAATCAATTTAGTTTGTGCTTTTAAGTGTTTTGATTCATTTTATTTCCCAATTTCGTCCAAATTCACCAAAGTGCTCAAAACTGCCCAGAAAGTGATTTTAAGGCAGTTTTGAGTGTTTTGGGTGATGTTTGAGTCTTTTGGTTTGTTTTAATGTTCTAAGTGTTTAGTTTTACATTCTTTGAGTTAGTTTAGTGTTTTATATTGTGTTTTTACGTTCTTGAGTCAAGTTATTACTTAATTTCGTCCAAATTTGTGTTTGTGCTCAAATCTGCCCAGAAAGTAGTTTTTAGGCAAATTTGAGTGTGTTTGTGTTGTTTTGAGTCTTTTGGTTTGTTTTAGTGTTTTAAAGTTTAGTTTTGCATTCTTTGAGTCTAGTATAGTGTTTCATATTGTTATTTTACATTTTTGAGTCAGTTTCCAAGTGATTTGCAATCCCTCCTAATCCCCGGTTAAGAACGATCCCTACTTATACTTATACTACAATTTGACGAAAAGAGGGTTTAATTTGTGTGCGTATAAATCTCGCATCACTTAACTGCTTGTGAATATAAGTTTATAACGATTATGTGAAACTCCCTTATATTCTAGCACCAAATTCAAGCATGCAAATTAAGTAGGCCTCCCTAATCAACATACAAGAATAAGTTAACCATCAAACGGTTAAGTAAATTGCATTCACAATTTATGAAATCACAACTGGAATTAATCAATTCATATTATAAACATAATCATGGTTTCAAAGCCTCCCCTAGCTAAAACGGGTTTAGCCTCTCATGTTCACAACAAAACAAAGAAAACTTGAATTAAACACTGAAAACAAAAGATAGAATACACCTAAAAACGTTCCAACAATCCAACTTGAATGCAAAAACGTCCAAGGTTTCTTCTTCTCTTCTTCTTCCTTGCTATGTTGCGGCACAAGG
This sequence comes from Pyrus communis, assembly GCF_963583255.1. NCBI lineage: Eukaryota > Viridiplantae > Streptophyta > Magnoliopsida > Rosales > Rosaceae > Pyrus > Pyrus communis. The sequence continues at coordinate 11,619,461 of NC_084807.1, forward strand.
GTTTAGGGATGAATTTGGATGTATTTCTAGGTTAGGAATGGATTTAGGTTGGTAGGGGAGTGTGGCAAGGTATAGGAATGGTGTATGGGTGTGTGGTTGAAGGTATGGAAGCATGAGAATGGTGTAAGAGTGAATGAAGGTTGTGGCAAAGGGTGGTGGTCAGGATGAAGGATGGCAGATTGTGTGAGTGAGTGAATAGAGGTCTCTATGGGTGTGGCAAAGGCTATTTATTTGAGGGAAAGGATCTTAACTTTTATTACATAGTTTAGGAAAGAATTAGACCCCAAATCCACAAGGAAAATGAGACTTAAAGTCAGAAATCAATGGGAAAAGGGAAGGAAACTTGCGGCCAAAAAAAGTAGGAAAGGGAATGTGTTTTAAGGCTGAAATTAGGCAAGGATTTAGGATAGAATAGGAATGTAAAGTGCGGCATTGAATAGGATTAAAAAGGAATGTGATCTTGTGACACAAAATAGGAATAAGCACTCCCCTTGCACGGCAAGGAAAGGACAGGTTTAGGCAAGCCACGGCATGGACAATAAAGGTGCAAGGAAGGTTTAGTTTGTGTCCTAAAATGCATAAGAAACCTTCAATGTTGCTGGAACTTAGTGCTTTTAGGATTAGGAAAGGTCAAGCCAAAATAGGAAACCTTGGCTTAACTTTCCTACTTCAAGTAGGAAACCTTCTTTGATTAGGAATCCTCCTGTGATTAGGAATCCTTCTTTGATTAGGAATCCTAACATCTTTAGGTCTTCAATTTCGTCCATTCCTTTTGCTCCAAGCATATGTTATCCATTCCAAGTCCAATTTTGCTCCACAAGGCTCCAAAATGCACCTTCTTGCCACTTTAGCCATATAGACCTACAAACACATGAAAATAGCTTAAAATACCAAAATAACTATGAACTAACAACATAAATGTAAGAAAACAAGCTAACTAAATCACCTAAATATGCTCCTATCAATAGGAAATGAAAAAAAAGGAAAAGAGTGGGAAGCAACAGGTGAGTGAAAAGAGAGAGAGTGAGAGTGAGTGAGTGAGTAAGGAAGAAAGGTTGGGTCGTAGCAAATGAGAGTACCAATTTAAAAGAAAGATTGCAGAGATAGTTCTTTGGGAGAAATTCTAGGGGAAATTGTATGAAAAGATTAGTGGTGGGTTGAAGTAAAAATAAATAAAAGATGAGTGGAATGGAAGAATATAGTGGTTGGATGAACACGAAGAAAACATAAAAGGAGTCTGATGGTGTACGTACTAAAATTATAGAAAAATGAGTGAATTTGGAAAGATGAGGTTGGAGGGGGAAATTGAGTCACGGTTTCATGCCTTGTTTCTTTGGAGACATTTATACATTTTTCTCTTATGATTTTCTTCATGTTTACAGAGGCAAACTAACAAAAGGTACTGGCAAGACGAAAGTGAAAAAGACGATGGTAATTCTGTAAAGTGGTAAATGATAAATACTTTAAATGATGGCATCAAATATTATTACATTGGTTACTAGTTAGTTTAATCTTTGTTCATATTTATATATGGTGAGTGCGTAATTATTACTCTATATGTGCAGTACATATACACATGCATTGCTAAGCAAGAAAAAGAGTTATGTTGAGTTTGTAAAGTGTTTGTGTTGTGAGGATATTCAAGGGCTGAAGTTTGCCTTGAATATAAAATAATGAGCCTTGTATATGCCATGCTTAGGGTGCAGGGCTTGAGTATACAAATTGGTTGATTATAAATTAATGAAGTCTTGTATATGTCATGCGTCGGGGGAAAGACTTGAATATACAATTGGACGTTAGGGGAAGTGCCTGCATAAGAAAGTGAAAATTGAGAATTTAATTATAAAAATTGAGTTTAAGGGATGAACAGGAGTTAACTCATATTCTAACGTACTCGGAACCAAGTGGTATAAGCATGGTATGGGACGTGCAGGCTTGGGTGCCTTAGGTATGTGTTGACGGGATTAGAAAGGAGTGAGTGCATTCATACATTACATTGTATACATTTTTTGTATTTGCAAGAGCTACTCATTTCAATTATTATTTTAGTTGGTACTTTTGTTATGAATTAATTTTGTATACTAATAAATTTATTTCTGTTGCATATTCAATAAATTATATGTGGTAAACTCAAGCTTTTATTATGTAAGATTTGTTATATGATGTATTGTGTAATCGCTATAATTTTATTTTATTTTCCACCATATCTTGGTTGTAGAATTTATTTCTATAGCCAAGATATGGCTCACACCCTAGCTCATGAATAGTTTTTATTCATGGGTCTGGGCATGACAACTATTCACTATCTTCTCCAATGTGATCCCGACCTTTCCGGCTATGATAAGGACCTAAGACCCTCAACCTCTTCGTTTCTCATCATCTTGATTCTATTTTTGACTCAGTGTGATGTTTGGGTAGAAGTTTGATACAGAACCAAAGAGCGGAAATATTCCCTAGTTTTTCGGCAAGGAACCAGACCTTTGCAGGCTTTTTCTGGCCAACTCTAGCCATGGCTCAGCCCCACTTAGGTGGATTCTTGTTGTTTATGCTCTAAGCTTCATTTTGGCTTTTGAATCGTAGAAAATGGATGAGTTTTGAACTCGTTATAGGCCCTTGAAGTTTTCTGGCATCCCTCTACAAATTTCGCCCTTCTTCTTCATTGGGTCCGGCAGGTTCAACCTGCGAGCCCAAACGGGCCCTGACTAGATACAGAAGAAAAAAAAAAATTGTCCAAACTGGATCCTAGAACTAGCCCAAACCCATGACCCATTAACTCTAACCGCATCCATTTAAGAATTGGAGGGAATATTTATATTCCATTAACCTTCCAGTTAACTTTAACAGAATATTCTGCCTGGGAATAGAATATTTCGTTAAAGTTAATTGTTGACCGCTAGTTGGCTTTTTCGAAATTTTCTCGGAATTCCTCCTAGGCTAATTTCGATGCCCCAAGTCCATTTTTGACATCCATTTAGTGAAATTTCTTAGTTTTAATGCAGTTGACCGGCTCGATGTCATGGTTGACTTTTTGGTTGACTGTTGACTTTCCCGTTGACTTTTTACAAAATATTTCCAAGACAATTCTTAGCGTACTTCGACGCCCTGATTCCAAATCTGCACCTAGTTTTCCCAAATTTAATCATTTTAGTGGAGTTTTACTAATGGGTCCCAATATTATGCTTAGGTGCGATTACTATCGGAGACTCCCACGTTCCTAGTGTGAACGGCTGCACGCAATTATCTGTGAGTGGGTCTTTTCTTTTATATAGTATTTATACTTAATTGATGTTCCATATATATAATTATTATTGAATTTTCTACGTGATGCCATAATTAAATTAGTGTTTATAAGAAATGTCGTATAGTTGGGAAATTATGAAATAATCCTACGGGATGCATAGTTAAGCGGGCTATATGGGATGCTTTAATTAGATTTACGGCTATGAATAGTATTATATTAACTAGAATTATTGAATTACTGTGGCATGACCATATTTACGTTATTTGCTAATCGCGTGCTACACTGGTGTTAGTACTCGCCTAGGCCAGGGCCAGTCTTCACATGTATGTTCACATCACACCGTACGCTCACTTTGGATCCATTGTAGGTGCCAGTCTTGTCCTAGATTTCTATGGGAAATTAGGACTCGCATGTGATGCACATAGCGCTAGTCTTCACATGATTGTAGTACTATAGTGTAAATCATTATTACACCCAGTCATGTTCTGGTCATAATACCTTTGTATGAACTTGTGTGTCAGCATATGTCGATGAGCACTCGATACGAAGTATTTGTTTATGCGGGATTATGTTATTACCGAACGTTATGTATTTATTTACGAAAATTTGTGACGTATTGTATTATTGAGATATTGCTAGTTATGGTAAGTATTTTCATACTATATGTAGTATGTTATATTTGGAAACTATGCTTGTTTTACGACGACGGGTTATTACATTTTCAAAAAGGTTTTACAAATCTTTATTTTTAGGCTCATTCATCCTTGTTTTTCGCCCCTCCAGGTTTTTGTAGCTAAGCTTTCGTGTCAACAAGGATTCTTGGAAAATCTTGGTATAGGTGACTACCTTTGATGGTATAATTCTCATTCTACTTTTACTACACTTTACTTATGCTCTGACATCACGTGTGAATTAGGTTCAATCCCACTCACAGGCTCACTCTTGCATCTGGTCACTTTCAAATTTAAATTTATTCTTATCTTCCACATCACCACACTTTTATGGCTTTGTCACCTTTCGGGTGTTGGCCAGCACAGCTCGATTTACAGTCCAGGTGGACATTCTAGGTCGAAGTGTGTCAGTGGTAGCAGTAGTAGGAGGGGGAGGTGTCAGAGGGGTCCTACTAATTGATTGAATCGCTCTAATCAACTGCAACATCTACAAAAACAATTGAACGACAAGCATTTCAATAAATTGTCCCTAATACTAATACTAAAATCAGATTCCTACAATTATATGGAATATTCATAATACGTAATACTTAATTACAAAACTTATAAAATCATCACCAGACGTAAAATATTATAATCGTAAGATAAATATAAAATAAACCCTAAAACTAATAGCTTAAGCCTAAAACTAATAGCTTAAGTAAGATTATGGAATTAATCTGAAGTCTAATAGCTTAAGCCTAAAATTATGAAATTAGACCTGAAACTAAATTCTTAATTCATTTTATTTGAAATTAATCCAAGTCTAATAGCTTAAGCTAAAATTATAAAATTAACCCTAGAAATAGATTCTTAATCCTAATTATTTCAAATTAATCCTAAGTCTAATAGCTTAAGCATGCCCTTTAGTAATGTGGTCTAATGGTATTCATTTTCAATTGTAAGTGAGAGGTCTTAGGTTTGATTCTCGCCAATGGCAAATTTGAACTACATTATTGCTAACTCATTATGAAGCTTATTTTCCCTCCCCCATAGTGTAGATAATTTCTGTGACACCCCGTCCCGAAAATATCGGAAACGTGCTTAGGAAATGACCCTTTTACCCCTAGTTGGTTTTCGTATTATTGTTTTTGGTTACTTTGTGTGGTGTTGGCAAGCTGAGAGCCACACACACACACTGTCTCTCTCTGTCTCTCTCTCTCTCTCTCTCTGTGGGTTCCCCGAGCTCCATTCCTTCCTCTTCTCTCTGTAACGTACGGACAACACACAAAAGCACCCAAATCTTAGTAGATCGTGGAAACCAAAGACACCATTCAACTCGTGAGGTCGAGGCGAGCACAACCATACCATTTTCAGGTGAGGAATACTTCGTTTTCACGTCGATTCAACAATGGCCGAATTGAGTACTATTCATGCAAAATTTATACATTGAGTTTTTGGACTTTTGAAGCTTGTAGATGTGTTGGTGAGGTTCCCAGGAGCGTCGGAGTAGCTCGTTGGACGAATTTGGACGTCGGGAAGGCCTGGTTCGAAGTTGGCCGAGCTTGGAGTTTTTGGACAGGTATAATCTCTTAGTTTTAGCCCTTAAAACTTGTTGGGACATGTTCTACTAGTCTAGGGCTTTCATTTGGTCCAAGAATCACGAAAAACGGATGAAAAATGAGCGAGAAAACCCAAGTTGCAGGTTTTCCCAGTTTCCGGCGCCGGCGACGTCGTCGGCGATCGAAAGAAGAAGGCGACGGAATATTCCGTCAATTCTGACGGAATATTCCTAACGCCGTTAACGGATCCGGTTAGTTTTAACGGAATATTCCGTCAGTTTAACGGAATATTCCTGACGGCGTCTGTTGACACCGTCAGTGTGCCTGGCACGTGGCCGCGCGTGGGGGGCGCGTAGGTCCGTGCCTGTGCTGGCGCGTGGGGGCGCGTGTGGGGTCCAAAAATTATTTTAAAAATATGGTTGTGATCCTGAGGTTGTGTAGAGCACGTGGGTATATTCATTTGTCCATTTTGAGCAATGTATGAGAAGTTATTACGAGAAACGGGTTATGTGCTTTAAAGTTAACGTTTTTATAGTTGTTTCGCATTTAGGTGACACGTACCCAGAGGACGAGCGTGCACACGCGAGACAGGGGGGCTACGACCCTTCTACATACCAGTGAGTGGGTTTTTGTTTTCCGTATATACCTATATACATTTATATTCCCAGAAATTGATTAAAAAGGGTTATTTACATTATGCCATGCACTTTATTATTATCGTTTACGCATCATTGCATGCATTATTAGTGGCATACATATACATATGCATATTGGGTACTGTGGACGCAAAGGTAAGTGCCAGGTAAGTGATATTCACGTTTATGTTTCAGTAGTGGTTGAGATGCCTAGAGAGCTCATAACCTGCACCCTCAGTGATAGTGCTCCCGCCCAGAGTAGGGCACAGTCCTTCACGTGATGTTCACCTCCCGCACCACACGCTCAGTTTGGATCCAAGTTAGGTGCATAGGCCTGTCGTACAGACCACATTAGGTGGTTCCGACTCGTAGGTGACCCGCGATTATTCGCACAGCCTTCACGTGATCGTAGCACTAGAGCGTATATATATGTACACCTAGGCCTGTCGTACAGACCACATTAGGTGGTTCCGACTCGTGGGCAGGTTCAATTGTAGAGTTGAGATTTGAGCTCTAGATGCAGCCGTACAGGTCACGTTAGGTGACTCCGGCTGCCAGATGTTATGATGTTGATATGATTTATACCTGGGCACTTACATTCATATTGAGGCTTTGGCATGGCATATCTTGAGCATGATTGGCATACCCTTGAGCATGTTGTGCATGTTTATACATACGTACATATGTTATTTTCTGATAGGAGCATATTCATGCGACTTAAATGGCTTGTTCTCGTGCATTTACGTTATGTTTCTCTCGTTATTTTAGTCCTTTATGCTTCTTTTGTGTGTTTTCAGGTTCTAAGGGCCTAGGGAGCAAGAAAGTGCATTTTGAGGCCATTTGGAGCATTTTTGGGCATGGATTGGATAGCTTATCCATGGAGCCAAGAGGATGGACGAATTTGAAGGCCTTGTATGCACTTGAAGACACAAAACAATGGCTCTAGCCCAATCAAACACATTATGCCATACAAACCAACCTATTTTAGGCCCATTCTATGTACTTAAACCCTAGCCCTTTAAACTAATTCATTTATCACTTATCAAACCATTCACTTATCACTCACCACATATCATTCACTTATCACTTAACATATCATTCATTTATTTCACTTCCATACTCCTCTTAATTCCACATGCATTCTCACACATGCACATCATTCACTCACATTTCCACCATTCATTCTTTATTCCTTTCCAAACATCTCACATGCATTTCTTCATTATTTCCTAACCCTACATGCATTATTTATTGCATCTTCACATGCATTCACACACACTTTACACATTCAAACCATGAGCTCCCATTCCTATATGCCATTTTCAGATTTCCACCCACTAACCTAGTCATCAACACATGCACTTCCACCTTTCATCCACAATGATTCATGATTCATTCACTTTGCATCCTTTAAATCACATACTTTTCCATCATTAATTAGCCACTTGCATCTTAAACAAACAACCATATGTTCCCTCCACTACTCCTATAAATACCCTTGCATTCATTCATTCAATTCATATCTCATATTTCCATTCACAACACTTCACACAACACAAATACCATTCCATTGCCGTGAGTCCCATTTCATTTTCTGCATATTTTCTCTTCATTCTTCCATCTCCAACCACTCCCTACTCCATTCCACATACACCTAAAGCCCTTAAGCTCACCTTAGACCTTGTGCTACAACAACGAGGAAGAAAAGAGTGCTTAAACGTTCATACAATTCAAGTTTGAGTTGTTGGAATGTTTAGGTGTTTCTTTGATTTCAAAGTTTAAATTTAATTCTCTTTGTTTTGTACGTATGAGAAGGGAAGAGAAGAGTGCCTAAACGTTCATACAATTCACGTTTGAGTTGTTGGAATGTTTAAGTGTTTCTTTGATTTCAAAGTTATGAGGAACTAAACCCCCCTTTAGCTAGGGGGTGATTCGAAACTATGTTTATATTTGCATTTTGAATTGATTACGTTTGGTTGGAATTTCATAAGTTGTGGATTCAATTCGTTTAACTGTTTGATTGATAACTTATTTACGTATGTTCATTGAGATTGCAAGCTTAATTTTCATGCATAAATATGACGCTAGAATATAAGTGAATTTCACCTAATCGTTATGAACTTATATTCACAAGTAGTAGAGGTTGCTTATAAACAATCTCGTTAAACGAATTCTTGGCATAAGTTTCATGCGTATTCCATAGTAACGAATGCCTCGTCGATGTTTATGATTTCCGTTGAACTTAATGATCTTGGTTAAATGTCTCTATCATGCGTATTCCATAGTTAGGGACTTTGATTAAGAATAATTTGGTTGTAATGCGTATTCCATTCAATCCAACGAATTTAGGGAAATCTGAAAGTTAATCTAAGCGGATCTAATTAACTTGGAGCATTGAGTTTCACAACTTATCGAAAGACCAACTGAGAATCAATTTTGTTTGCAAGTGTAACATGTGTGGAGAAGAACCCCTTGGCTATTCCATCATCCATATTTTCATCACATTCATATTTACATTTTGCCTTTAATTATATTCTGTCTTTTTAATTTAATATCGTCCAAACACAATTCCCCCCCTCTATTTTGTTAAGTTTTAATCATTCGTATTTGTTTTATTTTTGTAACTTTAAGCTTTTGGAGTCATAAACATTTGCAAATTCGTCTAAATCAAGTTCTAGCTTCTATTTGAGTCAATTTGATTGTTTTAGACAATTTGAGTTTTTCAAAGCCATTCTGAGTCATAGTAGTCTTGTTAAGAGTATTTTAATTTAGTTTTTATGTTTTTAAGTCAATTTAGAAGGTTTTAGCAAGCCCTCCTAATCCCCGGTCTAGAACGATCCCTCACTTATCCATTCTACTACAATTGTCAAACGAGGGTTTAATTTGAGTGTCAAGTAAATCTCGCATCAAATTTTGGCGCCGTTGCCGGGGATTAGCAACTTTGCTAATCCTTTGTCTTTATTTTTATATTTTTTTTTTTTTTTTTTTTTTCGTGCATTCTTATTTCAGATTCTTAGTTTGTTTGTTTCCTTGTTTTTTTAGGTACTGTGTATGACTCGTCGCTCTCGGCCTATTATAGAGAACATCTCCGACTTTGACGGTGATTTTGAACGCACTTTGAGGAGAACGAGGAGTCAACAAGAGCCACCACAACCTCCACCACAACCTGGGCTTGAAGAAGACGAAGTAGGTGTAGAAGAAAAGCCCACGGATCAGATTTTTGAAGAAGAACAAGCCATGGCAGCAGATAATAGAACCATCAAGGAGCTTTCGGCCTCGGGTTTGGATAATGCATTGCCTCTTTGTATCCAATACCCCACGGCTGCAGAGGGGAAGACTGAGGAATTTGAACTCAAATCCAGTTTGTTACACCATATTCCGAAGTTCCATGGCTTGTCTATGGAAGACCCCAACAAACACTTGAAGGAGTTCGAGGTGGTTTGTTCGAGCATGACCCCCGTCAATGTGGATGGGAGTATATTGAAGATGAAGGCCTTTCCATTTTCACTTATGGACAAGGCCAAAGATTGGCTCTACGAACTAGCCCCGGGAACTGTGACTTCGTGGGAGAGTATGAAGCGTGCTTTCTTGGAGAAATTCTTCCCTACTTCGAGAGTGATTCTCCTACGGAAGAAAATTAGTGGTATTCAACAGAATCATGGTGAGACATTCCCGGCTTATTATGAGCGCTTCAAGGGCCTTGTAGCTTCATGTCCTCAACATCAAATGAAGGAGGAACTTCTCCTTCAATATTTCTATGAGGGCCTCCTTCCTATCGAACGTCAAATGGTTGATGCGTCAGCGGGAGGAGCATTGGTAGACAAAACACCAAGGGATGCCAAGATTCTCATAGCCAACCGAGCGCTCAACGCTCAACAATATGAAGGAGTGGGACAAAGGGAAGCCCCACGGCAACAAAGTGTAAATGAGGTGAGTGCTATTTCTGAAATTCAATCACAACTTGCTAATCTTACTTCTCTTGTTTCTCAGGTTGTGATTGGTCCAAAAGCACAAGAACACCAAGTTTGTGGCGTGTGCTCAATTCAAGGGCATCCATCCGACAAGTGCCCTCAACTAATCGAGAATGGTGGGTGGGAATCTGCCAATGCAATTGGTTTCCAAGGACAAAATCAAAACAACCCATACTCGAACACTTACAATGCCGGATGGAGGGACCATCCAAACTTCAAATGGAGGGAGCCACAACAAGCTGCCCAACAAGGAGGATTTAGGCCAAACCCCCCTGGTTTTTATTCCAAGCCGTATGCACCCCAACAATCCCAACAATCCCAACAACCTTCGGCATCATCTCATTCAGGTACGTCTTTGGAAAGTAATCAAGCTATGCAATTACTAACCTCTATTTCGCAGGGGTTACAAAATCAAAACAACCGAATAGAAAATAACGAGAAGGAGATGATGGATATGAAGAAACAAATAGGGCAGATTTCTGAGTTCCTTGGACAGATTAGAGAGCAAGGAAAGCTTCCTAGCTCAACCACAGTCAATCCAAAGGGAGGATTCGAATCCGCCAAGGCCATCACCCTAAGGGGTGGAAAAGAAGTTGGGACCGAGCCAAACAATCCCAAATCTGCCCAGAAAGTAGATGAAGAGACGACACAACCTGAGGCAGATCACCCTAACTCGGCCAAATCAGGTAATTTAAGTTCAAATTCATGTACTTCACGTCCTAATCTGCCCAATGTACCTTTTCCTCGCAGGTTCATGCAAAAAAAAAAGGAAGAAAGCGAGAAGGACATTCTTGAAACGTTCCGGAAGGTGCAAGTAAACATACCACTTCTCGATGCAATCAAACAGGTTCCAAAGTATGCTAAATTCCTCAAGGACCTATGCAATACAAAGAGAAGAAGGGCAAACAAAGAGGTAGTGAAGGTAAGTGAGAATGTGTCCGCTGTTTTGCAACGTAAACTGCCTACCAAGTGCAAAGACCCCGGTAGTTTCACGATTCCTTGTGTAATTGGACATAATCGTTTTGAACATGCCATGCTTGATTTAGGTGCATCCATAAATGTCATGCCTTATTCTATTTATGCATCTATGAATTTGGGTGAATTAAAACAAGATGGTGTAATTATACAATTGGCTGATCGTTCTAACGCGTATCCAAAAGGAGTTTTGGAGGATGTGCTTGTGCAGGTGAACCATTTAATTTTTCCGGCTGATTTCTACGTCCTAGACATGGAGGATTCAGCCCATTCTACATCTTTGCCGATTCTCCTTGGTAGGCCATTCATGAAGACGGCCCGAACGAAGATTGATGTATACAAAGGCACCTTGACAATGGAATTCGATGGGGAAGTGATTGATTTTAATATTTCTGAAACTATGAGATATCCCGTTGATGACCATTCTTGTTTTTCCATTGATGTTATCGATTCTTTGGCGCAGGTATACCTTGAAGAATTGAACGAGGACGCCCTGGAAACAACCATCACTAAGGCCATAGAGCGCAAAAATGAAGGATTTGGGCCAATGCAAGGCCACGGCCAGGAGGAGGAATTCTTTGCAATGGGTTCTAGTGAAGAAATAATTGAGGTTGTGGCAGCCCTTGAGTCATTGCCACAACAATATGGTAAGGTTCCACTCTCACTTTCAAATTCAGTTTCCACTAAGATGCTACCTTCTGTTGTTCAGGCACCATCGCTTGAACTTAAGCCGTTGCCGGACCATTTGAAGTATGTGTTTTTGGGAAAAGGCGAAACATTGCCCGTCATCATTTCATCAAGTCTCACGGCAATGGAGGAGGAGAAGCTTGTGAGGGTGCTGCGAGAGCACAAAACGGCCATAGGGTGGACTTTGGCCGACATTAAAGGAATAAGCCCTACCACATGCATGCACCGTATACTTCTTGAGGAGGGGGCTAAACCAACTCAAGAGGCTCAACGCCGTCTCAACCCTCCGATGATGGAAGTGGTGAAGAAGGAAATAATCAAGCTTTTGGATTGCGGAGTGATCTACCCTATCTCCGATAGCCGTTGGGTCTCTCCAGTTCAAGTCGTTCCCAAGAAGTCCGGAGTAACTGTTATCAAGAATGATGAGAATGAGCTCGTGCCTACACGCATTCAGACTGGATGGCGGGTATGTATCGATTACCGGAAGCTAAATGCCATGACTAGGAAAGATCACTTTCCTTTGCCATTCATCGACCAGATGCTCGAAAGGTTAGCCGGTCATGCTTTTTACTGTTTTCTTGATGGATACTCTGGATATAACCAAATTGTGATAGCCCCGGATGATCAAGAGAAGACCACATTCACATGTCCCTTTGGAACATTTGCTTATCGTCGCATGCCATTTGGCTTATGCAACGCACCGGCCACTTTCCAAAGGTGTATGGTAAGTATATTTTCCGATTTTGTTGAAAAGATCATTGAGGTTTTCATGGATGATTTCAGTGTATTTGGGAGTTCATTTGATAATTGCTTGGATAATCTGACCTTAATTTTGAAACGATGTGTTGAAACTAACCTTGTCTTGAATTGGGAGAAATGTCACTTTATGGTGAAACAAGGTATAGTTTTAGGACATATTGTTTCAGAAAAAGGAATTGCAGTAGATAAATCGAAAATAGACCTTGTACGTCACTTACCCTCTCCTACTTCGGTTAGAGAGGTACGTTCGTTTCTTGGCCATGCAGGGTTCTATAGGCGTTTTATCAAGGACTTCTCCAAGATGTCTAACCCTCTTTGCCGATTGCTCCAAAAAGATGTGCCATTCAAGTTTGATGAAGAGTGTAATTTGGCATTTAACCAACTCAAGGAGAAGCTAGTCTCAGCCCCCATTATTGTACCTCCAGATTGGAGCCTTCCGTTCGAGCTCATGTGCGATGCATCCGACTATGCATTAGGAGCTGTTCTAGGACAAAGAAGAGACAAGCGGCCGCATGTCATATACTATGCCTCTCGGACTCTCAATGATGCCCAATTGAACTACTCCACGACGGAAAAAGAACTTCTAGCTGTGGTTTTTTCTTTAGATAAATTCCGTTCATATTTAATTGGTACTAAAGTAATCGTTTATTCTGATCATGCAGCTTTGAGGTACTTGCTCACGAAAAAGGAAGCAAAGCCGAGGCTTATCCGTTGGATTCTTCTTCTTCAAGAATTTGATATTGAAATCCGGGATAAGAAAGGAAGCGAGAATGTAGTGGCTGACCATTTAAGCCGAATGATCCACGAGGAGCATGAACATGCCGTGCCTATCCCTGAAACTTTTCCCGATGAGCAGCTGCTATCCATTGAGGTAAGTGAACCATGGTATGCAGATTTAGTGAATTACTTGGTGGCTAAACAAATTCCAAATGAACTAAACAAGCACCAACGTGATAAGCTTAAAAATGATGCACGTTTTTATGTTTGGGATGACCCTTATTTGTGGAAGTATTGCTCAGATCAAATTGTACGTAGATGTGTGCATAATTCTGAATTTCACTCAATTCTAAGCTTTTGTCACACATATGCATGTGGTGGTCATTTTGGCACACAACGCACTGCCCTCAAGGTTCTAGAGTGTGGTTTTTATTGGCCGACTATATTTAGGGATGCTAGAACCTTTTGTATGTCTTATGATCGTTGCCAACGAATGGGTAACATAGGTACCAAGGACCAAATGCCGCAAACCCCTGTCTTTAATGTTGAAATTTTTGATGTTTGGGGCATTGATTTCATGGGCCCTTTCCCTCCATCTTATGGTTTCACTTATATCTTGCTAGCCGTTGATTATGTTTCTAAATGGGTGGAAGCAAAAGCCACCCGTACTAACGATTCTAAGGTGGTTGCAGATTTCGTGAAAACTAACATTTTTGCTAGGTTTGGAATGCCAAGAGTAATCATAAGTGATGGAGGGTCTCACTTTTGCAATCGGACCATTGAGGCGTTGCTAAGAAAGTACCATGTCAACCATAAGGTCTCCACACCTTACCATCCTCAAACAAATGGCCAAGCCGAGGTGTCTAACCGAGAAATCAAACAAATTTTGGAGAAGACCGTTGGACCAACAAGGAGGGATTGGAGCTTACGTTTAGATGATGCACTGTGGGCATATCGTACGGCATACAAAACACCCATTGGGATGTCACCTTTTCGGCTCGTCTATGGTAAGCCATGTCATTTGCCCGTAGAGTTAGAGCACAAGGCACATTGGGCCGTGAAGATTTTCAACATGGACATAGATGCAGCGGGAGTTCATAGGAAGCTCCAATTGAATGAACTTGAGGAGATTCGGAATGAAGCCTATGAGAATGCCCGGATGTATAAAGCCAAGACCAAAGCATTCCATGATAAAATGATTCGAACCAAGACCTTCACAGTTGGGCAGAAAGTGTTACTTTTCAACTCTCGCCTACGTTTGTTTCCTGGTAAGTTGCGTTCTAAATGGATTGGCCCGTTTGTTGTTACTAATGTTTTCCCTCATGGTGCAGTGCAAATCAAAAGTTCAAGGACGCAGCAAGAATTCAAAGTGAATGGGCATCGATTGAAGCCCTATTACGAGATGTTTGAGGAGCATGTCGTGGAGGAGGTACCCCTCCATGCCGTGGAACCTAGTCAAGCTTAAACGGAGGTACCGTCCGGCTGCAAGACGTAAAAGAAAGCGCTTCGTGGGAGGCAACCCATGCATCCGAATAGAGAAGAACTTCGAAACCCCTTTAAGAGACTTATTTTTATTCCTTTCTTTTTCTTTACTGCCTTTACTTTGCTTTCTTTCTCGTATTTGTTTATTTGCTTGCTCTGTTGTGACTTTCTGCTTAAAACATTGAGGACAAAGTTTGATTTAAGTGTGGGGGGGTAAACAATTTGTATCTGCATGAATTTCGTGGGATTTATTCACCTTTCACTTAGAATGTTGTTTCTTGCTGTTTTAAGCGTTTTTAGAGTGTTTTATGGTAACTAAGTATATTTGATGCAAATTCGTTGGATTTTATCACCTATCACTTCGAATGTTGTTTCTTGCTGTTTTAAGCGTTTTTAGAGTGTTTTATAGTGTCTTGGTATAAAACTTCGAAAATTTGATAAAAATTAAAATAAAAAAAAAAAAAAAAAAAAAAAAAAAACTCTTCTCTTTGTTGCTATTTCGTTTCTGCCTTGTTAGGTTGTTTAGTTGTTATTGTTTGTTTGTTTATTAATTGTTTGAGTCTATGATTGTAACATTGAGAAAATGTTTGATTTATTGATAGGCACTGCTAAACAAAGAAAGATGGTGCTTCACAAAGGTTGTTTGCTTGAGGCCCCACTACGTGGCTTTACTCTTGAAGCGGAAGGCGTAGGAACAGAAGGCATCGGAGCAGAAGGCGTAGGAACGGAAGGCGTAGGAACAGAAGGCATAGGAGCAGAAGACATCGGAGCGGGAGGCATCGAAGATAGAGCATTCCAAGCCTCAATACTTGGCCAAGCGCTGGATGAGCCAGGAAAAAGGTGCCTCTGGAGGAAAGACGAAAACCTTTGACGGTCACTGTGAATCCGACCTTCAGACTCTTGCAGCTCATCAAGCTTCCTCTTCATGCCCGACGAATAGTTGTTTGCAAGCACGTGCAAACTCCTATTCTCATACTTCAGCTGCTGGATCTCCTGCTTGAGACTTTCCACCTCTGCCATCAATGATTCCACCTGACGGGAGCGGGCAAGCAGGCGTTGGCCCATGTTGGACACAGAACTCGCACACTGAACACTAAGTGCGAGGGACTCTTGAACGGCCAGCTCATCGGACCGTCCTGACAGCAGCCTACTATCTTTCGGAGTGAGGAGGTTCCTAGCTACTATTGTAGCTGTTGTGGCGTCCTGCATCACGGAGTCTTCACCTGTGAGAGGACCGTTAGAAGAAAAGAAAGAAGGGCGCCATACGTTACCTTGACGCGGCGCGCCCGTATCACTGCTAAGGCTCAATTCCAAGCTAAGGTTCGATGAGTTTGCCATTTTTCAAAAGTGTTCAAAGAGAAGGGATGGAGTTAAATTTCAAAGGGCCGGAGTCGATTTTCCTCAGAGTGTGTTTGTTGTGGTGATCGATAGCTCAATAAAAAAGCCAAGGCGATGCGTCCACCAATTCAAAAAGCCGGAATTTCCGGCGTAAGTTCGGCGACGCTTTCTCGGCTTTTCAGAAGGAGCGTTCAACTTTGTCAAAAGATTTCTTCTTTTCAGACAACACGTGGAGGCCATCATCACAACTACACATCTTTAGCCGACAAGCGCAAAGTTCGGCGACGCTTTCTCTGCTTTTCAGAAGACGCGTGCAGCTTTGTCAAAAGGAGCCGCATCTGCACTACCACGTGTCGTTCAGAAATCGAAGGGGCGTCTGCTCAGAAATCGAAGAGGCGTGTTCAGAAATCGAAGAGGCGTGTTCAGAGATCGATGAGGCGCCATTATTTCAAAAAGCCGGATTTGCGGGATCAAAACGTTTGTCGACAAAGGTAAAAAGTACCACCACTTGATATTATCTCTATATATGTCGACCTTCGTCTTTTATGGCAGGGCAAACCTGAAGAAAATGCCCAACTCTCCCTCACCTCTGAGGGCGCACTCCCAGCAAAGCCTTTCGAAATACTCAATTCTTTCTTCTTCCCCAAAGATGATACCAGATGCCTGGAGTACAGATGACCCAGGAGGAAGCAGCACAACAAATACATGTGCTGATTCATTCACCGCTTCTTCAAAAGCAAAGGTATCTCATATCATCAAGGTCAAAAGCAAAAGTATCTCATATCATGCTCTTTCCCTGTCTTTTTCTTTGTCCTTGTTCTTACTCGCATGGCAAAGTAAAAGAAGCAATCAGCCGGCACTTGGAGTCAGTCTTCCGATCTGGAGCCAACTGCCTGGAATCTATTCCTGATTGCTTACCTAGCGTTGCTCTCGAGTAGTCATCTTCAACGGTTGATACACTTCCGGAGAAGGGACCACTTCTGCAAAGGGGAGCGAGTAAGGCAAGTGAAAATGATACATTGAAGCATGTGGAGACAAACATAGGCTGAGCTATCCTCCAACCCTTTTCAATACGAATTGGAAAGATTGAACAAAGAAACAGACCAAAGGGGTATGCTCAGACCTTCAGGGGAGACCAAAAGAACCATCCTGCTGCCCAGTTCAAGAAGTAGCACAAAGGAAAATCAACGATGGGCAGAAACCAGTTCAAGAGTAAGCCTGTGGAATCACAAAGATCAAAAGCCTCAATGCAATTACCAAGGAGAAGATGGACTTTACACTCTATAACCAGATTTGCGTCTCTAAACTCTTCTCTTTGTTAATTACATTATGCCATGTTTAGTATGTTTAAGTGCTTTTTGTGTATTTACTTATGCTTTGTGTGAATCTATGCTTAAAACATTGAGGACAATGTTTGATTTAAGTGTGGGGGGGTAACTAAGTATATTTGATGCAAATTCGTGGGATTTTATCACCTATCACTTCACATGTTGTTTCTCACTGTTTTAAAACAGTTTTAGTGTGTTTTGTCTTAAAAATTCGAAAATCCCATAAAAATTTGAAAAAAAATTGTTTTGAAAAACCCAAAAAGAGTTGTTTTAAAGTTGTTTTTGTGTGTGTGTTTGTGTCTTAGGATACCTTCCAACACAATGATAAGGATTTGGTTTGTAATTGCATGACTGTTAAAAAGAGTTATTAACATAGAGAAAAGTTTGATTTACTCTTGGTATATGCTTGGTTATGGTTATAATGTATGACTTCACATGCAATCATAAAAGAAAATTTAGTTTTTGTAACATGCCTGAAGGAAGGAACTCAAACAAATGCTACAACCCTGAGAGACTTGAGCCTATAACGTTCTTTGGAGAGTATAATCTGTGATTTCTTGTTTTCTAAAATCGTTGCATGATCTCATTATTCTTTGCTTGGTTACTACTTAGAAGGCGTTTCATCATATAGTTCCAAATGCTAGAACTCATGCCCATTTCATTCAAAGCATGTTATTGATTTGCATAACATATATCAAGATGAAGTTGTGTAGTTGCCACCATAGCCAAATAGCCTCGCTTCCCATATTTCGTATATGTTGTAAGTTTTACCCCCGTTGAGCCATGTTAACCCATGTTCTTTGTTAACCCACTTTATCTTCACCTAACCTAGAATATGACCGTCCTTACCCTTGTTCTTAAAAGATAGTGAGCATGACTTAATTGAATTCCTTTTGAGTTACATTATGAAAGAAAATAAGTGTGGGGGAAAGAATGTTTAAGTGTTTTTGTTTTGAGATTCAAAAGAAAAAAAAAAAAAAAAAAAAAAAAAAAAAAAAAAAAAAAAGAGAGAAAAGAATAAGTGATTGAAGAAAGGTTCCAAAACACCAATTCTGGGCGTAAATTGTCTAAATTCTCCCTTTTTGTTCAAAAGTTGAGTTTTCATTCAAAAGTGAATTCTAAGTTGATTAAAATGCTTTGCTCACTATTTCTTTAAGAACCTTTGTTTTCCATATCCCTTCTTTATCCACATACCCCAAGCCCCGTTACAACCCTTGACTTCTATCTTGAGTGTTGTGTATTTCAATTTGTGGAGTTTGAACTTGGTATGAGCTTATGGCGTCACTGGTTCTCGCGTCTAAGTAGTAGCATTCCATTCATGAGATCATATCTAAACTTGATTATTAACTCCAGAATTTGCGTTCTTTGTGATACATATATGTGAGTGTCGTTTTCATGTTTACATCAATCTTCTCACATATGACTAGATTAGGGTGTGTAGTTAGAAAATCTGAGTAAAAATTGAGTGCATATCTTGAAAGGAATTGAGCAAATTCTCTAAGGCATGTTACTACATTCAAAACATGGTTTTAAATGCTTAATTGTGAACTAGTATATGGTGACTATGATTAAGAATGTACTTAAATGTGAAGATGACTAAAATCTGTGAGAATGATGATTTTTAACTTGTCATGTGCATTGGAAATCCCTAAGACGGTTGTTGGAAGGTTTAGGTTGTGTTTTACGTGTTTAGTGTCGTTTTGTTTATTTGTTTTTATTCTGTTTTGCTCGAGGACTAGCAAAAGCTAAGTGTGGGGGTATTTGATAGGAGCATATTCATGCGACTTAAATGGCTTGTTCTCATGCATTTACGTTATGTTTCTCTCGTTATTTTAGTCCTTTATGCTTCTTTTGTGTGTTTTCAGGTTCTAAGGGCCTAGGGAGCAAGAAAGTGCATTTTGAGGCCATTTGGAGCATTTTTGGGCATGGATTGGATAGCTTATCCATGGAGCCAAGAGGATGGACGAATTTGAAGGCCTTGTATGCACTTGAAGACACAAAACAATGGCTCTAGCCCAATCAAACACATTATGCCATACAAACCAACCTATTTTAGGCCCATTCTATGTACTTAAACCCTAGCCCTTTAAACTAATTCATTTATCACTTATCAAACCATTCACTTATCACTCACCACATATCATTCATTTATTTCACTTCCATACTCCTCTTAATTCCACATGCATTCTCACACATGCACATCATTCACTCACATTTCCACCATTCATTCTTTATTCCTTTCCAAACATCTCACATGCATTTCTTCATTATTTCCTAACCCTACATGCATTATTTATTGCATCTTCACATGCATTCACACACTTTACACATTCAAACCATGAGCTCCCATTCCTATATGCCATTTTCAGATTTCCACCCACTAACCTAGTCATCAACACATGCACTTCCACCTTTCATCCACAATGATTCATGATTCATTCACTTTGCATCCTTTAAATCACATACTTTTCCATCATTAATTAGCCACTTGCATCTTAAACAAACAACCATATGTTCCCTCCACTACTCCTATAAATACCCTTGCATTCATTCATTCAATTCATATCTCATATTTCCATTCACAACACTTCACACAACACAAATACCATTCCATTGCCGTGAGTCCCATTTCATTTTCTGCATATTTTCTCTTCATTCTTCCATCTCCAACCACTCCCTACTCCATTCCACATACACCTAAAGCCCTTAAGCTCACCTTAGACCTTGTGCTACAACAACGAGGAAGAAAAGAGTGCTTAAACGTTCATACAATTCAAGTTTGAGTTGTTGGAATGTTTAGGTGTTTCTTTGATTTCAAAGTTTAAATTTAATTCTCTTTGTTTTGTACGTATGAGAAGGGAAGAGAAGAGTGCCTAAACGTTCATACAATTCACGTTTGAGTTGTTGGAATGTTTAAGTGTTTCTTTGATTTCAAAGTTATGAGGAACTAAACCCCCCTTTAGCTAGGGGGTGATTCGAAACTATGTTTATATTTGCATTTTGAATTGATTACGTTTGGTTGGAATTTCATAAGTTGTGGATTCAATTCGTTTAACTGTTTGATTGATAACTTATTTACGTATGTTCATTGAGATTGCAAGCTTAATTTTCATGCATAAATATGACGCTAGAATATAAGTGAATTTCACCTAATCGTTATGAACTTATATTCACAAGTAGTAGAGGTTGCTTATAAACAATCTCGTTAAACGAATTCTTGGCATAAGTTTCATGCGTATTCCATAGTAACGAATGCCTCGTCGATGTTTATGATTTCCGTTGAACTTAATGATCTTGGTTAAATGTCTCTATCATGCGTATTCCATAGTTAGGGACTTTGATTAAGAATAATTTGGTTGTAATGCGTATTCCATTCAATCCAACGAATTTAGGGAAATCTGAAAGTTAATCTAAGCGGATCTAATTAACTTGGAGCATTGAGTTTCACAACTTATCGAAAGACCAACTGAGAATCAATTTTGTTTGCAAGTGTAACATGTGTGGAGAAGAACCCCTTGGCTATTCCATCATCCATATTTTCATCACATTCATATTTACATTTTGCCTTTAATTATATTCTGTCTTTTTAATTTAATATCGTCCAAACACAATTCCCCCCCTCTATTTTGTTAAGTTTTAATCATTCGTATTTGTTTTATTTTTGTAACTTTAAGCTTTTGGAGTCATAAACATTTGCAAATTCGTCTAAATCAAGTTCTAGCTTCTATTTGAGTCAATTTGATTGTTTTAGACAATTTGAGTTTTTCAAAGCCATTCTGAGTCATAGTAGTCTTGTTAAGAGTATTTTAATTTAGTTTTTATGTTTTTAAGTCAATTTAGAAGGTTTTAGCAAGCCCTCCTAATCCCCGGTCTAGAACGATCCCTCACTTATCCATTCTACTACAATTGTCAAACGAGGGTTTAATTTGAGTGTCAAGTAAATCTCGCATCATTTTCTGGGAAGTATACAGGTTTTACGGGAGGGGTTAGATTGTATTTTGCTAAATGGTTTTCAAAGAGCTTTGTTTTTGCCCACTCACGCTTTTGTTTTGCGCCCCTCCAGGTTCTAGTTGCTTAGCCGTTGCGGTGGTTTCCTTTGAGGGCTCTTCGGCGTTCTGACAGACACTCCCTATTGTAGGGCCGCCTTCGGGCGTACTACTGTTATCGTTTTTGTTTGGACTGCTTTAGACCTGCTCTGATTTTGTATATCACTTACTAGCACTTATTTTAGTACCTTGTATGCTAGTTTTGAATTATTCGTACTTTTATATTACTACTTTATTAGCTTCCGCACGTGCACATGGCTACGTCACCTTTGTGTGACGGCCAGCAAGCTCCGATCTCGGTCGGGGTGTGTCAATTTCGTTTGTTAAAAAAAAAAAAAAAAAAAAAAAAATAGCGTAAGCCTAAAATTATGAAATTAACCCTAAAACCAAATTCTTAATCCTAATTATTTCAAATTAACCCTAAAACTAAAATCTTAAGCCTAAAATTATAAAACAAACCCTAAAACTAAATTCTTAATCCTAATTATTTCAAATTGCAAAAATGAAAAAATAAAAAACCCATAAATAGTAACCCAACCCGACCCCCGACCCCGAACCCCCAACCCGCACCACCCATCCCCTACCCCCACCCTTAACTAGGCCTGGCAAACGGGTCGTGTCTGTCGTATTCGTGTCGTTTTCGTGTAACACCTGTTATCTTAATGATAGGAGCATATTCATGCGACTTAAATGGCTTGTTCTCGTGCATTTACGTTATGTTTCTCTCGTTATTTTAGTCCTTTATGCTTCTTTTGTGTGTTTTCAGGTTCTAAGGGCCTAGGGAGCAAGAAAGTGCATTTTGAGGCCATTTGGAGCATTTTTGGGCATGGATTGGATAGCTTATCCATGGAGCCAAGAGGATGGACGAATTTGAAGGCCTTGTATGCACTTGAAGACACAAAACAATGGCTCTAGCCCAATCAAACACATTATGCCATACAAACCAACCTATTTTAGGCCCATTCTATGTACTTAAACCCTAGCCCTTTAAACTAATTCATTTATCACTTATCAAACCATTCACTTATCACTCACCACATATCATTCACTTATCACTTAACATATCATTCATTTATTTCACTTCCATACTCCTCTTAATTCCACATGCATTCTCACACATGCACATCATTCACTCACATTTCCACCATTCATTCTTTATTCCTTTCCAAACATCTCACATGCATTTCCACCTTCCTACTTCATCATTTCACCACATACTCCTCTTAATTCCACATGCATTCTCACACATGCACATCATTCACTCACATTTCCACCATTCATTCTTTATTCCTTTCCAAACATCTCACATGCATTTCCACCTTCCTACTTCATCATTTCACCACATAATCCTCTTAATTCCACATGCATTCTCACACATGCACATCATTCACTCACATTTCCACCATTCATTCTTTATTCCTTTCCAAACATCTCACATGCACTTCCACCTTTCATCCACAATGATTCATGATTCATTCACTTTGCATCCTTTAAATCACATACTTTTCCATCATTAATTAGCCACTTGCATCTTAAACAAACAACCATATGTTCCCTCCACTACTCCTATAAATACCCTTGCATTCATTCATTCAAGAACATCTCATTTTCATACACAACACACCACAAACACTTCCATCTTCTCCCTAGCCGTGAGTCTCTCCATTTTCTGCACCATTCCCTTCCCTTTCTCCTCCATTTCTTCCATTTCCATAATCCCCCAATCCATTCAACACACCAACAACATCCCTTAGTCCTTGTGCTCAAACGAAGACGAAGAGAAGAGGGCCTAAACGTTCATACAATTCACGTTTGAGTTGTTGGAATGTTTACGCGTTTCTTTGATTTCAATGTTTAAATTCAATTCTCTTTGTTTTGTAATATGAGGAATGGAAGAGAAGAGTGCCTAAACGTTCATACAATTCAAGTTTGAGTTGTTGGAATGTTTAGGTGTTTCTTTGATTTCAAAGTTATGAGGAACTAAACCCTTTTTGGCTAGGGGTGATTTCAATACCATGTTTATTTATGTGATATGAATTGATGAATTCCGGTTATGAACTCTTGATTCGTGAATGCAATTGGCTTAACTATTTGATGATTAACTTATTTGTGTTTGTTGATTGAGGGTCGACACTTAATTAGCATGCATGAATATGTGGCTAAAGTTTAAGAAGGTTTCACATAATCGTTACTAACTTATACTTGAAAGTAGTGAAGGTCGCTTGTCACGATCGCGTTAAGTTTAATTCTTAGCATGAGTAACATGATGTCATAGTTGCAAATGCTTTGTCAATGCTTATGGTTTTCATTATTCTTAATGATCTTCGATTGTTTCTCTATTATGATGACATGTAGGGAACTTTTGAGAATGTTTTGGGTTGTCGAATGATGCCATCCAATCCAATAATATAAGGAAAATCTGAGGGTTAACTAGTGATGTCACGGTTAATTTGGGGCATTGTCGTTCATAATTCAATGAAGGAATAACTGGAAATTGATTCATATGCATAAATATCATGTGTAGAGAAAGAACCCTTAGCTAGCTTCCCATCCATTCATTTCCGTCAAATCCATATTTACAATTTGTTTTGTTTCCAAGTATTCATTTTAGTTTAAATTCGTCCAAATCCAATTCCCCCTATTTCGTTGAAGTCTTAGTCTTAATCTTTCTTATTTTTAGTTTTGCTTTCTTCGAGCATTAAATAGTGTTTTATATTGTGTTTTTATGTTTTTAAGTCAATTTAGAAGGTTTTAGCAAGCCCTCCTAATCCCCGGTCTAGAACGATCCCTCACTTATCCATTCTACTACAATTGTCAAACGAGGGTTTAATTTGAGTGTCAAGTAAATCTCGCATCAAATTTTTGGCGCCGTTGCCGGGGATTAGCAACTTTGCTAATCCTTTGTCTTTATTTTTATTTTTATTTTTTTTTTTTTTTTTTTGTTTTTCGTGCATTCTTATTTCAGATTCTTAGTTTGTTTGTTTCCTTGTTTTTTTAGGTACTGTGTATGACTCGTCGCTCTCGGCCTATTATAGAGAACATCTCCGACTTTGACGGTGATTTTGAACGCACTTTGAGGAGAACGAGGAGTCAACAAGAGCCACCACAACCTCTACCACAACCTGGGCTTGAAGAAGACGAAGTAGGTGTAGAAGAAAAGCCCACGGATCAGATTTTTGAAGAAGAACAAGCCATGGCAGCAGATAATAGAACCATCAAGGAGCTTTCGGCCTCGGGTTTGGATAATGCATTGCCTCTTTGTATCCAATACCCCACGGCTGCAGAGGGGAAGACTGAGGAATTTGAACTCAAATCCAGTTTGTTACACCATATTCCGAAGTTCCATGGCTTGTCTATGGAAGACCCCAACAAACACTTGAAGGAGTTCGAGGTGGTTTGTTCGAGCATGACCCCCGTCAATGTGGATGGGAGTATATTGAAGATGAAGGCCTTTCCATTTTCACTTATGGACAAGGCCAAAGATTGGCTCTACGAACTAGCCCCGGGAACTGTGACTTCGTGGGAGAGTATGAAGCGTGCTTTCTTGGAGAAATTCTTCCCTACTTCGAGAGTGATTCTCCTACGGAAGAAAATTAGTGGTATTCAACAGAATCATGGTGAGACATTCCCGGCTTATTATGAGCGCTTCAAGGGCCTTGTAGCTTCATGTCCTCAACATCAAATGAAGGAGGAACTTCTCCTTCAATATTTCTATGAGGGCCTCCTTCCTATCGAACGTCAAATGCTTGATGCATCAGCGGGAGGAGCATTGGTGGACAAAACACCAAGGGATGCCAAGATTCTCATAGCCAACCGAGCGCTCAACGCTCAACAATATGAAGGAGTGGGCCAAAGGGAAGCCCCACGGCAACAAAGTGTAAATGAGGTGAGTGCTATTTCTGAAATTCAATCACAACTTGCTAATCTTAATTCTCTTGTTTCTCAGGTTGTGATTGGTCCAAAAGCACAAGAACACCAAGTTTGTGGCGTGTGCTCAATTCAAGGGCATCCATCCGACAAGTGCCCTCAACTAATCGAGAATGGTGGGTGGGAATCTGCCAATGCAATTGGTTTCCAAGGACAATATCAAAACAACCCATACTCGAACACTTACAATGCCGGATGGAGGGACCATCCAAACTTCAAATGGAGGGAGCCACAACAAGCTGCCCAACAAGGAGGATTTAGGCCAAACCCCCCTGGTTTTTATTCCAAGCCGTATGCACCCCAACAACCCCAACAACCTTCGGCATCATCTCATTCAGGTACGTCATTGGAAAGTGATCAAGCTATGCAATTACTAACCTCTATTTCGCAGGGGTTGCAAAATCAAAACAACCGGATAGCAAATAACGAGAAGGAGATGACGGATATGAAGAAACAAATAGGGCAGATTTCTGAGTTCCTTGGACAGATTAGAGAGCAAGGAAAGCTTCCTAGCTCAACCACAGTCAATCCAAAGGGAGGATTCGAATCCGCCAAGGCCATCACCCTAAGGGGTGGAAAAGAAGTTGGGACCGAGCCAAACAATCCCAAATCTGCCCAGAAAGTAGATGAAGAGACGACACAACCTGAGGCAGATCACCCTAACTCGGCCAAATCAGGTAATTTAAGTTCAAATTCATGTACTTCACGTCCTAATCTGCCCAATGTACCTTTTCCTCGCAGGTTCATGCAAGAAAAAAAGGAAGAAAGCGAGAAGGACATTCTTGAAACGTTCCGGAAGGTGCAAGTGAACATACCGCTTCTCGATGCAATCAAACAGGTTCCAAAGTATGCTAAATTCCTCAAGGACCTATGCAATACAAAGAGAAGAAGGGCAAACAAAGAGGTAGTGAAGGTAAGCGAGAATGTGTCCGCTGTTTTGCAACGTAAACTGCCTACCAAGTGCAAAGACCCCGGTAGTTTCACGATTCCTGTGTGATTGGACATAATCGTTTTGAACATGCCATGCTTGATTTAGGTGCATCCATAAATGTCATGCCTTATTCTATTTATGCATCTATGAATTTGGGTGAATTAAAACAAGATGGTGTAATTATACAATTGGCCGATCGTTCTAACGCGTATCCAAAAGGAGTTTTGGAAGATGTGCTTGTGCAGGTGAACCATTTAATTTTTCCGGCTGATTTCTACGTCCTAGACATGGAGGATTCAGCCCATTCTACATCTTTGCCGATTCTCCTTGGTAGGCCATTCATGAAGACGGCCCGAACGAAGATTGATGTATACAAAGGCACCTTGACAATGGAATTCGATGGGGAAGTGATTGATTTTAATATTTCTGAAACTATGAGATATCCCGTTGATGACCATTCTTGTTTTTCCATTGATGTTATCGATTCTTTGGCGCAGGTATACCTTGAAGAATTGAACGAGGACGCCCTGGAAACAACCATCACTAAGGCCATAGAGTGCAAAAATGAAGGATTTTGGCCAATGCAAGGCCACGGCAAGGAGGAGGAATTCTTTGCAATGGGTTCTAGTGAAGAAATAATTGAGGTTGTGGCAGCCCTTGAGTCATTGCCACAACAATATGGTAAGGTTCCACTCTCACTTTCAAATTCAGTTTCCACTAAGATGCTACCTTCTGTTGTTCAGGCACCATCGCTTGAACTTAAGCCGTTGCCGGACCATTTGAAGTATGTGTTTTTGGGAGAAGGCGAAACATTGCCCGTCATCATTTCATCAAGTCTCACGGCAATGGAGGAGGAGAAGCTTGTGAGGGTGCTGCGAGAGCACAAAACGGCCATAGGGTGGACTTTGGCCGACATTAAAGGAATAAGCCCTACCACATGCATGCACCGTATACTTCTTGAGGAGGGGGCTAAACCAACTCGAGAGGCTCAACGCCGTCTCAACCCTTCGATGATGGAAGTGGTGAAGAAGGAAATAATCAAACTTTTGGATTGCGGAGTGATCTACCCTATCTCCGATAGCCGTTGGGTCTCTCCAATTCAAGTCGTTCCCAAGAAGTCCGGAGTAACTGTTATCAAGAATGATGAGAATGAGCTCGTGCCTACACGCATTCAGACTGGATGGCGAGTATGTATCGATTACCGGAAGCTAAATGCCATGACTAGGAAAGATCACTTTCCTTTGCCATTCATCGACCAGATGCTCGAAAGGTTAGCCGGTCATGCTTTTTACTGTTTTCTTGATGGATACTCTGGATATAACCAAATTGTGATAGCCCCGGATGATCAAGAGAAGACCACATTCACATGTCCCTTTGGAACATTTGCTTATCGTCGCATGCCATTTGGCTTATGCAACGCACCGGCCACTTTCCAAAGGTGTATGGTAAGTATATTTTCCGATTTTGTTGAAAAGATCATTGAGGTTTTCATGGATGATTTCAGTGTATTTGGGAGTTCATTTGATAATTGCTTGGATAATCTGACCTTAATTTTGAAACGATGTGTTGAAACTAACCTTGTCTTGAATTGGGAGAAATGTCACTTTATGGTGAAACAAGGTATAGTTTTAGGACATATTGTTTCAGAAAAAGGAATAGAAGTAGATAAATCAAAAATAGACCTTGTACGTCACTTACCCTCTCCTACTTCGGTTAGAGAGGTACGTTCGTTTCTTGGCCATGCAGGGTTCTATAGGCGTTTTATCAAGGACTTCTCCAAGATGTCCAACCCTCTTTGCCGATTGCTTCAAAAAGATGTGCCATTCAAGTTTGATGAAGAGTGTAATTCGGCATTTAACCAACTCAAGGAGAAGCTAGTCTCGGCCCCCATTATTGTACCTCCAGATTGGAGCCTTCCGTTCGAGCTCATGTGCGATGCATCCGACTATGCATTAGGAGCTGTTCTAGGACAAAGAAGAGACAAGCGGCCGCATGTCATATACTATGCCTCTCGGACTCTCAATGATGCCCAATTGAACTACTCCACGACGGAAAAAGAACTTCTAGCTGTGGTTTTTGCTTTAGATAAATTCCGTTCATATTTAATTGGTACTAAAGTAATCGTTTATTCTGATCATGCAGCTTTGAGGTACTTGCTCACGAAAAAGGAAGCAAAGCCGAGGCTTATCCGTTGGATTCTTCTTCTTCAAGAATTTGATATTGAAATCCGGGATAAGAAAGGAAGCGAGAATGTAGTGGCTGACCATTTAAGCCGAATGATCCACGAGGAGCATGAACATGCCGTACCTATCCCTGAAACTTTTCCCGATGAGCAGCTGCTTTCCGTTGAGGTAAGTGAACCATGGTATGCAGATTTAGTGAATTACTTGGTGGCTAAACAAATTCCAAATGAACTAAACAAGCACCAACGTGATAAGCTTAAAAATGATGCACGTTTCTATGTTTGGGATGACCCTTATTTGTGGAAGTATTGCTCAGATCAAATTGTACGTAGATGTGTGCATGATTCTGAATTTCACTCAATTCTAAGCTTTTGTCACACATATGCATGTGGTGGTCATTTTGGCACACAACGCACTGCCCTCAAGGTTTTAGAGTGTGGTTTTTATTGGCCGACTATATTTAGGGATGCTAGAACCTTTTGTATGTCTTGTGATCGTTGCCAACGAATGGGTAACATAGGTACCAAGGACCAAATGCCGCAAACCCCTGTCTTTAATGTTGAAATTTTTGATGTTTGGGGCATTGATTTCATGGGCCCTTTCCCTCCATCTTATGGTTTCACTTATATCTTGCTAGCCGTTGATTATGTTTCTAAATGGGTGGAAGCAAAAGCCACCCGTACTAACGATTCTAAGGTGGTTGCAGATTTCGTGAAAACTAACATTTTTGCTAGGTTTGGAATGCCGAGAGTAATCATAAGTGATGGAGGGTCTCACTTTTGCAATCGGACCATTGAGGCGTTGCTAAGAAAGTACCATGTCAACCATAAGGTCTCCACACCTTACCATCCTCAAACAAATGGCCAAGCCGAGGTGTCTAACCGAGAAATCAAACAAATTTTGGAGAAGACCGTTGGACCAACAAGGAGGGATTGGAGCTTACGTTTAGATGATGCACTGTGGGCATATCGTACGGCGTACAAAACACCCATTGGGATGTCACCTTTTCGGCTCGTCTATGGTAAGCCATGTCATTTGCCCGTAGAGTTAGAGCACAAGGCACATTGGGCCGTGAAGACTTTCAACATGGACATAGATGCAGCGGGAGTTCATAGGAAGCTCCAATTGAATGAACTTGAGGAGATTCGGAATGAAGCCTATGAGAATGCCCGGATGTACAAAGCCAAGACCAAAGCATTCCATGATAAAATGATTCGAACCAAGACCTTCACAGTTGGGCAGAAAGTGTTACTTTTCAACTCTCGCCTACGTTTGTTTCCTGGTAAGTTGCGTTCTAAATGGATTGGCCCGTTTGTTGTTACTAACGTTTTACCTTATGGTGCAGTCCACATAAAAAGCTTAAGGAATGGCGTAGAATTCAAAGTGAACGGGCATCGGTTGAAGCCATATTACGAGCATGGTGTGGGGCAAGTGGTGGAAGACATTCCTTTCCATTCCGTGGGCTCAAATGAAGATTAAAAGAGGGTACTCGTCTGGCTGAAGGACGTAAAAGAAAGCGCTTCGTGGGAGGCAACCCATGCATCCGAATAGAGAAGAACTTGGAAACCCCTTTAAGAGACTTATTTTTATTCCTTTCTTTTTCTTTACTGCCTTTACTTTGCTTTCTTTCTCGTATTTGTTTATTTGCTTGCTCTGTTGTGACTTTCTGCTTAAAACATTGAGGACAAAGTTTGATTTAAGTGTGGGGGGGTAAACAATTTGTATTTGCATGAATTTCGTGGGATTTATTCACCTATCACTTAGAATGTTGTTTCTTGCTGTTTTAAGCGTTTTTAGAGTGTTTTAGTGTGTTTTATAGTGTCTTGGTATAAAACTCCGAAAATTTGATAAAAATTTGAATAAATAAAAAAATAAAAAAAATAAATAAATAAAAAAATTCTTTTCTTTGTTGCTATTTCGTTTCTGCCTTGTTAGGTTGTTTAGTTGTTATTGTTTGTTTGTTTATTAATTGTGTGAGTCTATGATTGTAACATTGAGAAAATGTTTGATTTATTGATAGGCACTGCTAAACAAAGAAAGATGGTGCTTCATAAAGGTTGTTTGCTTGAGGCCCCACTACGTGGCTTTACTCTTGAAGCGGAAGGCGTAGGAACAGAAGGCATCGGAGCAGAAGGCGTAGGAACAGAAGGCATCGGAGCAGAAGGCATCGAAGATAGAGCATTCCAGGCCTCAATACTTGGCCAAGCGCTGGATGAGCCAGGAAAAAGGTGCCTCTGGAGGAAAGACGAGAACCTTTGACGGTCACTGTGAATCCGACCTTCAGACTCTTGCAGCTCATCAAGCTTCCTCTTCATGCCCGTCGAATAGTTGTTTGCAAGCACGTGCAAACTTCTATTCTCATACTTCAGCTGCTGGATCTCCTGCTTGAGACTTTCCACCTCTGCCATCAATGATTCCACCTGACGGGAGCGGGCAAGCAGGCGTTGGCCCATGTTGGACACAGAACTCGCACACTGAACACTAAGTGCGAGGGACTCTTGAACGGCCAACTCATCGGACCGTCCTGACAGCAGCCTACTATCTTTCGGAGTGAGGAGGTTCCTAGCTACTATTGTAGCTGTTGTGGCGTCCTACATCACGGAGTCTTCACCTGTGAGAGGACCGTTAGAAGAAAAGAAAGAAGGGCGCCATACATTACCTTGAGCCGCATCACTGCTAAGGCTCAATTCCAAGCTAAGGTTCGATGAGTTTGCCATTTTTCAAAAGTGTTCAAAGAGAAGGGATGGAGTTAAATTTCAAAGGGCCGGAGTCGATTTTCAAGAATGGGAAATCTTCAGAGTGTGTTTGTTGTGGTGATCGATAGCTCAATAAAAAAGCCAAGGCGACGCGTCCACAAATTCAAAAAGCCAGATTTTCCGGCGTAATTTAGGCGACGCTTTCTCGGCTTTTCAGAAGGCGCGTTCAACTTTGTCAAAAGATTTCTTCTTTTCAGACAACACGTGGAGGCCATCATCACAACTACACATCTTTAGCCGACAAGCGCAAAGTTCGGCGACGCTTTCTCTGCTTTTCAGAAGACGCGTGCAGCTTTGTCAAAAGGAGCCGCATCTGCACTACCACGTGTCGTTCAGAAAGCGAAGGGGCGCCTGCTCAGAAATCGAAGGGGCGCCTGCTCAGAAATCGAAGAGGCGTGTTCAGAGATCGATGAGGCGCCATTATTTCAAAAAGCCGGATTTGCGGGATCAAAACGTTTGTCGACAAAGGTAAAAAGTACCACCACTTGATATTATCTCTATATATGTCGACCTTCGTCTTTTATGGCAGGACAAACCTGAAGAAAATGCCCAACTCTCCCTCACCTCTGAAGGCGCACTCCCAGCAAAGCCTTTCGAAATACTCAATTTTTTCTTCTTCCCCAAAGATGATACCAGATGCCTGGAGTACATATGACCCAGGAGGAAACGGCGGATTGAAGCATGTGCTGATTCATTCACCGCTTCTTCAAAGCAAAGGTATCTCATATCATCAAGGTCAAAAGCAAAAGTATCTCATATCATGCTCTTTCCCTGTCTTTTTCTTTGTCCTTGTTCTTACTCGCATGGCAAAGTAAAAGAAGCAATCAGCCGGCACTTGGAGTCAGTCTTCCGTTCTGGAGCCAACTGCCTGGAATCTATTCCTGATTGCTTACCTAGCGTTGCTCTCGAGTAGTCATCTTCAACGGTTGATACACTTCCGGAGAAGGGACCACTTCTGCAAAGGGGAGCGAGTAAGGCAAGTGAAAATGATACATTGAAGCATGTGGAGACAAACATAGGCTGAGTTATCCTCCAACCCTTTTCAATACGAATTGGAAAGATTGAACAAAGAAACAGACCAAAGGGGTAAGCTCAGACCTTCGGGGGAGACCAAATGAACCATCCTGCTGCCCAGTTCAAGAAGTAGCACAAAGGAAAATCAACGATGGGCAGAAACCAGTTCAAGAGTAAGCCTGTGGAATCACAAAGATCAAAAGCCTCAATGCAATTACCAAGGAGAAGATGGAATTTACACTCTATAACCAGATTTGCGTCTCTAAACTCTTCTCTTTGTTAATTACATTATGCCATGTTTAGTATGTTTAAGTGCTTTTTGTGTATTTACTTATGCTTTGTGTGAATCTATGCTTAAAACATTGAGGACAATGTTTGATTTAAGTGTGGGGGGGGGGGGGGGGGGGTAACTAAGTATATTTGATGCAAATTCGTTGGATTTTATCACCTATCACTTCACATGTTGTTTCTCACTGTTTTAAAACTGTTTTAGTGTGTTTTGTCTTAAAAATTCGAAAATCCCATAAAAATTTGAAAAATTGTTTTGAAAAACCCAAAAAGAGTTGTTTTAAAGTTGTTTTTGTGTGTGTGTTTGTGTCTTAGGATACCTTCCAACACAATGATAAGGATTTGGTTTGTAATTGCATGACTGTTAAAAAGAGTTATTAACATAGAGAAAAGTTTGATTTACTCTTGGTATATGCTTGGTTATGGTTATAATGTATAACTTCACATGCAATCATAAAAGAAAATTTAGTTTTTGTAACATGCCTGAAGGAAGGAACTCAAACAAATGCTACAACCCTGAGAGACTTGAGCCTATAACGTTCTTTGGAGAGTATAATCTGTGATTTCTTGTTTTCTAAAATCGTTGCATGATCTCATTATTCTTTGCTTGGTTACTACTTAGAAGGCGTTTCATCATATAGTTCCAAATGCTAGAACTCATGCCCATTTCATTCAAAGCATGTTATTGATTTGCATAACATATATCAAGATGAAGTTGTGTAGTTGCCACCATAGCCAAATAGCCTCGCTTCCCATATTTCGTATATATGTTGTAAGTTTTACCCCCGTTGAGCCATGTTAACCCATGTTCTTTGTTAACCCACTTTATCTTCACCTAACCTAGAATATGACCGTCCTTACCCTTGTTCTTAAAAGATAGTGAGCATGACTTAATTGAATTCCTTTTGAGTTACATTATGAAAGAAAATAAGTGTGGGGGAAAGAATGTTTAAGTGTTTTTGTTTTGAGATTCAAAAGAAAAAAAAAAAAAAAAAAAAAAAAAAAAAAAAAAAAAAAGAGAGAAAAGAATAAGTGATTGAAGAAAGGTTCCAAAACACCAATTCTGGGCGTAAATTGTCTAAATTCTCCCTTTTTGTTCAAAAGTTGAGTTTTCATTCAAAAGTGAATTCTAAGTTGATTAAAATGCTTTGCTCACTATTTCTTTAAGAACCTTTGTTTTCCATATCCCTTCTTTGTTATCCACATACCCCAAGCCCCGTTACAACCCTTGACTTCTATCTTGAGTGTTGTGTATTTCAATTTGTGGAGTTTGAACTTGGTATGAGCTTATGGTGTCACTGGTTCTCGCGTCTAAGTAGTAGCATTCCATTCATGAGATCATATCTAAACTTGATTATTAACTCCAGAATTTGCGTTCTTTGTGATACATATATGTGAGTGTCGTTTTCATGTTTACATCAATCTTCTCACATATGACTAGATTAGGGTGTGTAGTTAGAAAATCTGAGTAAAAATTGAGTGCATATCTTGAAAGGAATTGAGCAAATTCTCTAAGGCATGTTACTACATTCAAAACATGGTTTTAAATGCTTAATTGTGAACTAGTATATGGTGACTATGATTAAGAATGTACTTAAATGTGAAGATGACTAAAATCTGTGAGAATGATGATTTTTAACTTGTCATGTGCATTGGAAATCCCTAAGACGGTTGTTGGAAGGTTTAGGTTGTGTTTTACGTGTTTAGTGTCATTTTGTTTATTTGTTTTTATTCTGTTTTGCTCGAGGACTAGCAAAAGCTAAGTGTGGGGGTATTTGATAGGAGCATATTCATGCGACTTAAATGGCTTGTTCTCGTGCATTTACGTTATGTTTCTCTCGTTATTTTAGTCCTTTATGCTTCTTTTGTGTGTTTTCAGGTTCTAAGGGCCTAGGGAGCAAGAAAGTGCATTTTGAGGCCATTTGGAGCATTTTTGGGCATGGATTGGATAGCTTATCCATGGAGCCAAGAGGATGGACGAATTTGAAGGCCTTGTATGCACTTGAAGACACAAAACAATGGCTCTAGCCCAATCAAACACATTATGCCATACAAACCAACCTATTTTAGGCCCATTCTATGTACTTAAACCCTAGCCCTTTAAACTAATTCATTTATCACTTATCAAACCATTCACTTATCACTCACCACATATCATTCACTTATCACTTAACATATCATTCATTTATTTCACTTCCATACTCCTCTTAATTCCACATGCATTCTCACACATGCACATCATTCACTCACATTTCCACCATTCATTCTTTATTCCTTTCCAAACATCTCACATGCATTTCCACCTTCCTACTTCATCATTTCACCACATACTCCTCTTAATTCCACATGCATTCTCACACATGCACATCATTCACTCACATTTCCACCATTCATTCTTTATTCCTTTCCAAACATCTCACATGCATTTCCACCTTCCTACTTCATCATTTCACCACATAATCCTCTTAATTCCACATGCATTCTCACACATGCACATCATTCACTCACATTTCCACCATTCATTCTTTATTCCTTTCCAAACATCTCACATGCACTTCCACCTTTCATCCACAATGATTCATGATTCATTCACTTTGCATCCTTTAAATCACATACTTTTCCATCATTAATTAGCCACTTGCATCTTAAACAAACAACCATATGTTCCCTCCACTACTCCTATAAATACCCTTGCATTCATTCATTCAAGAACATCTCATTTTCATACACAACACACCACAAACACTTCCATCTTCTCCCTAGCCGTGAGTCTCTCCATTTTCTGCACCATTCCCTTCCCTTTCTCCTCCATTTCTTCCATTTCCATAATCCCCCAATCCATTCAACACACCAACAACATCCCTTAGTCCTTGTGCTCAAACGAAGACGAAGAGAAGAGGGCCTAAACGTTCATACAATTCACGTTTGAGTTGTTGGAATGTTTACGCGTTTCTTTGATTTCAATGTTTAAATTCAATTCTCTTTGTTTTGTAATATGAGGAATGGAAGAGAAGAGTGCCTAAACGTTCATACAATTCAAGTTTGAGTTGTTGGAATGTTTAGGTGTTTCTTTGATTTCAAAGTTATGAGGAACTAAACCCTTTTTGGCTAGGGGTGATTTCAATACCATGTTTATTTATGTGATATGAATTGATGAATTCCGGTTATGAACTCTTGATTCGTGAATGCAATTGGCTTAACTATTTGATGATTAACTTATTTGTGTTTGTTGATTGAGGGTCGACACTTAATTAGCATGCATGAATATGTGGCTAAAGTTTAAGAAGGTTTCACATAATCGTTACTAACTTATACTTGAAAGTAGTGAAGGTCGCTTGTCACGATCGCGTTAAGTTTAATTCTTAGCATGAGTAACATGATGTCATAGTTGCAAATGCTTTGTCAATGCTTATGGTTTTCATTATTCTTAATGATCTTCGATTGTTTCTCTATTATGATGACATGTAGGGAACTTTTGAGAATGTTTTGGGTTGTCGAATGATGCCATCCAATCCAATAATATAAGGAAAATCTGAGGGTTAACTAGTGATGTCACGGTTAATTTGGGGCATTGTCGTTCATAATTCAATGAAGGAATAACTGGAAATTGATTCATATGCATAAATATCATGTGTAGAGAAAGAACCCTTAGCTAGCTTCCCATCCATTCATTTCCGTCAAATCCATATTTACAATTTGTTTTGTTTCCAAGTATTCATTTTAGTTTAAATTCGTCCAAATCCAATTCCCCCTATTTCGTTGAAGTCTTAGTCTTAATCTTTCTTATTTTTAGTTTTGCTTTCTTCGAGCATTAAATAGTGTTTTATATTGTGTTTTTATGTTTTTAAGTCAATTTAGAAGGTTTTAGCAAGCCCTCCTAATCCCCGGTCTAGAACGATCCCTCACTTATCCATTCTACTACAATTGTCAAACGAGGGTTTAATTTGAGTGTCAAGTAAATCTCGCATCAAATTTTTGATGGTTCAACGGCGCCAAAAATTTGATGCGAGATTTACTTGACACTCAAATTAAACCCTCGTTTGACAATTGTAGTAGAATGGATAAGTGAGGGATCGTTCTAGACCGGGGATTAGGAGGGCTTGCTAAAACCTTCTAAATTGACTTAAAAACATAAAAACACAATATAAAACACTATTTAATGCTCGAAGAAAGCAAAACTAAAAATAAGAAAGATTAAGACTAAGACTTCAACGAAATAGGGGGAATTGGATTTGGACGAATTTAAACTAAAATGAATACTTGGAAACAAAACAAATTGTAAATATGGATTTGACGGAAATGAATGGATGGGAAGCTAGCTAAGGGTTCTTTCTCTACACATGATATTTATGCATATGAATCAATTTCCAGTTATTCCTTCATTGAATTATGAACGACAATGCCCCAAATTAACCGTGACATCACTAGTTAACCCTCAGATTTTCCTTATATTATTGGATTGGATGGCATCATTCGACAACCCAAAACATTCTCAAAAGTTCCCTACATGTCATCATAATAGAGAAACAATCGAAGATCATTAAGAATAATGAAAACCATAAGCATTGACAAAGCATTTGCAACTATGACATCATGTTACTCATGCTAAGAATTAAACTTAACGCGATCGTGACAAGCGACCTTCACTACTTTCAAGTATAAGTTAGTAACGATTATGTGAAACCTTCTTAAACTTTAGCCACATATTCATGCATGCTAATTAAGTGTCGACCCTCAATCAACAAACACAAATAAGTTAATCATCAAATAGTTAAGCCAATTGCATTCACGAATCAAGAGTTCATAACCGGAATTCATCAATTCATATCACAGAAATAAACATGGTATTGAAATCACCCCTAGCCAAAAAGGGTTTAGTTCCTCATAACTTTGAAATCAAAGAAACACCTAAACATTCCAACAACTCAAACTTGAATTGTATGAACGTTTAGGCACTCTTCTCTTCCATTCCTCATATTACAAAACAAAGAGAATTGAATTTAAACATTGAAATCAAAGAAACGCGTAAACATTCCAACAACTCAAACGTGAATTGTATGAACGTTTAGGCCCTCTTCTCTTCGTCTTCGTTTGAGCACAAGGACTAAGGGATGTTGTTGGTGTGTTGAATGGATTGGGGGATTATGGAAATGGAAGAAATGGAGGAGAAAGGGAAGGGAATGGTGCAGAAAATGGAGAGACTCACGGCTAGGGAGAAGATGGAAGTGTTTGTGGTGTGTTGTGTATGAAAATGAGATGATCTTGAATGAATGAATGCAAGGGTATTTATAGGAGTAGTGGAGGGAACATATGGTTGTTTGTTTAAGATGCAAGTGGCTAATTAATGATGGAAAAGTATGTGATTTAAAGGATGCAAAGTGAATGAATCATGAATCATTGTGGATGAAAGGTGGAAGTGCATGTGAGATGTTTGGAAAGGAATAAAGAATGAATGGTGGAAATGTGAGTGAATGATGTGCATGTGTGAGAATGCATGTGGAATTAAGAGGATTATGTGGTGAAATGATGAAGTAGGAAGGTGGAAATGCATGTGAGATGTTTGGAAAGGAATAAAGAATGAATGGTGGAAATGTGAGTGAATGATGTGCATGTGTGAGAATGCATGTGGAATTAAGAGGAGTATGTGGTGAAATGATGAAGTAGGAAGGTGGAAATGCATGTGAGATGTTTGGAAAGGAATAAAGAATGAATGGTGGAAATGTGAGTGAATGATGTGCATGTGTGAGAATGCATGTGGAATTAAGAGGAGTATGGAAGTGAAATAAATGAATGATATGTTAAGTGATAAGTGAATGATATGTGGTGAGTGATAAGTGAATGGTTTGATAAGTGATAAATGAATTAGTTTAAAGGGCTAGGGTTTAAGTACATAGAATGGGCCTAAAATAGGTTGGTTTGTATGGCATAATGTGTTTGATTGGGCTAGAGCCATTGTTTTGTGTCTTCAAGTGCATACAAGGCCTTCAAATTCGTCCATCCTCTTGGCTCCATGGATAAGCTATCCAATCCATGCCCAAAAATGCTCCAAATGGCCTCAAAATGCACTTTCTTGCTCCCTAGGCCCTTAGAACCTGAAAACACACAAAAGAAGCATAAAGGACTAAAATAACGAGAGAAACATAACGTAAATGCACGAGAACAAGCCATTTAAGTCGCATGAATATGCTCCTATCACTTAACGGGTCGTGTCGTGTTACACCCATTATCTTAACAGGTCCTTAACAGGTCGGGTCACTTTACCCAACGGGTAAAGTGACCCGACCCGTTATGACCCGCTATGACCCGTTAAGAAAAATGTTTTTTTTTTCCTTAAATTTGCACATACCACACATTGCCATATAAATATTACTTCAAAACATTAAAAAAAATTTGTCGTTTAAGTACTACATCTACACTTGAAAATAAAAGCCTAATAAACATACATTCATACACTACTAATCTATTACAAAATATTAAATGTGCAATGATATGCAAAATGAAGGAGTTTTTGTTTTAAAGGTTGTGAAGCCTTTCTCAAAAGTTTAAACTTTGCCAATGGAACTCAAAGCTTGCATGTTATTCATTTTACAAAATCCTCAATTTTCTTTGATCATCATGACATAAGATTTTGTGGTATCCACTAGTGTAAATATTTTAAGTTGAATATCAAATTCATCTCTGAATGATTGTTTCTTGCGATTTTTGGTGTATGCGATCTTGAAGCATATACAAACAAGTTTGACGGTTGGATCATTGAAATTATTTTCGTAGAATGCGTATCCCATCAAAACGATAGATTCACTAACACTTGGAGTTTATTTACTTTCATTAAGTATAACATAAAATTTTGTGTTATCTACTAGCGTAAATATTTTAAATTGAAGATCGAATTCACTCATTGTATTCATATAGGATCAAGGACCATAACTGTAAAAAATCATCAAAATCAGAGTAAAATAACCGTTAAATCGTGATTTTTTGTTGATAACCGTCGAAACGTTTTGTCCCATTATTTGATCTTTGAATGTTTGTTTTTTGAAATTTTTGGCGTATGCGATCTCGAAGTATATACAAACATGTTTGACGGTTGGATCGTTGAAACTAGTTTCATACAATGCGTATCCCATCAAAACAATAGATTCACTAACTTAAGAGTTTATTCATACTTTCATTAAGTATAACATAAGATTTTGTGGTATCCACTTGTGTAAATATTTTAAATTGAAGATCGAGTTCAATCATTGTATTCATATAGGGTCAAGGACTGTAGCTGTAAAAAAATCATCAAAATCGGAGTTAAAATAACCATTAAATCGTGATTTTTCATTGATAACCGTCGAAAGGTTTTGTCCCTTTACTTGATCTCTGAATGTTTATTTTTTGCGATTTTTACCATATACAATCTTAAAGCATATACAAACAAGTTTGACGGTTGGATCGTTGAACTTAATTTCGTAGAATGCGTATCCCATCAAAATGATAGATTCACTAACACTTAAGAGTTTATTCATACTTTCATTAAGTATAACATAAGATTTTTTGGTATCCACTTGTGTAAATATTTTAAATTGAAGATCGAGTTCAATCATTGTATTCGTATAGGGTCAAGGAGTGTAGCTGTAAAAAAATCATCAAAATCGGAGTTAAAATAACCGTTAAATCGTGATTTTTCATTGATAACCGTCGAAAGGTTTTGTCCCTTTACTTGATCTCTGAATGTTTCTTTTTTGCGATTTTTACCATATACGATCTTAAAGCATATACAAACAAGTTTAACAGTTGGATCGTTGAAATTAATTTCGTAGAATGCGTATCCCATCAAAATGATAGATTCACTAACACTTAAGAGTTTATTCATACTTTCATTAAGTATAACATAAGATTTTGTAGTATCCACTAGTGTAAATATTTTAAATTGAAGATCGAGTTCATTCATTGTATTCACATAGGGTCAAGGAGTGTGGATGTAAAAAATCATCAAAATCAGAGTTAAAATAACCGTTAAATCGTGATTTTTCAATGATAACCGTCGAAAACTTTTGTTTCATTACTTGATCTCTGAATGTTTATTTTTTGCAATTTTTGGTGTATGTAATCTCGAAGTATATACAAACATGTTTGACGGTTGGATCGTTGAACTTAGTTTCGTAGAATGCGTATCCCATCAAAATGATAAATTCACTAACACTTAAAAGTTTATTCATACTTTTATTAAGTATAACATAAGATTTTGTGGTATCCACTAGTGTAAATATTTTAAATTGAAGATCGAGTTCATTCATGATATTCATATAGGGTCAAGGAGTGTAGCTGTAAAAAATCATCAAAATCGGAGTTAAAATAACCGTTAAAGCGTGATTTTTCGTTGATAACCGTCGAAAACTTTTGACCCGTTACTTGATCTCTAAATGTTTGTTTTTTGAAATTTTTGGCTTATGCGATCTCGAAGCATATACAAACATGTTTGACAGTTGGATTGTCGAAACTAGTTTCGTAGAATGTATATCCTATCAAAACAATAGATTCATTAACACTTAGAGTTTATTTATACTTTCATTAAATATAACATAAGATTTTGTGGTATCCACTTATGTAAATATTTTAAATTGAAGATCAAATTC
The DNA here is from genome assembly GCF_963583255.1 of Pyrus communis. Lineage (NCBI taxonomy): Eukaryota > Viridiplantae > Streptophyta > Magnoliopsida > Rosales > Rosaceae > Pyrus > Pyrus communis. The sequence goes on from NC_084807.1 coordinate 11,660,572, forward strand.
ATTTATTGTGTTCATATAGGGTCAAGGAGTGTAGTTGTAAAAAATCATCAAAATCAGAGTTAAAATAACCGTTAAATCGTGATTTTTCGTTGATAACCGTCAAAAAGTTTTGTCCCGTTACTTGATCTCTGAATGTTTTTTTTTTTGAAATTTTTGACGTATGCGATCTCGAAGAATATACAAACATGTTTGACGGTTAGATCGTTGAAACTAGTTTCATAGATGCGTTTCCTATCAAAACAATAGATTCACTAACACTTAGAGTTTATTTATACTTTCATTAAGTATAACATAAGATTTTGTGGTATCCACTAGTGTAAATATTTTAAATTGAAGATCGAGTTCATTCATGATATTCATATAGGGTCAAGGAGTGTAGCTGTAAAAAATCATCAAAATCGGAGTTAAAATAACCGTTAAATCGTGATTTTTCATTTATAACCGTGGAAAAGTTTTGTGCTGTTACTTGATCTCTTAATGTTTGTTTTTTGCGATTTTTTGCTGATGTGATCTCGAAGCATATACAAGCAAGTTTAACGGTTAGGATCGTTGAAATTAGTTTCGGAAAATTTGTATCCCATCAAACGATAGATTGACTAACACTTCGAGTTTATTTATACTTTCATTAAGTATAATATAAGATTTTGTGGTATCCACTTGTGTAAATATTTTAAATTTAAGATCGAATTCATTCATTGTATTCATATAGGATCAATGAGTGTAGTTGTAAAAAATCATCAAAATTGGAGTTAAAATAACCGTTAAATCATGATTTTTCATTTATAATCGTCGAAAAGCTTTGTCCCGTTACTTGATCTCTGAATGTTTGTTTTTTGTGATTTTTTGTTGATGTGATCTCGAAGCATATACAAACAAGTTTGACGGTTAGGATCGTTGAAATTAGTTTAAGATAATTTGTATCCCATCAAAACGATAGATTGACTAACATTTAGAGTTTATTTATATTCATTAAGTATAATATAAGATTTTGTGGTATCCACTTGTGTAAATATTTTAAATTGAAGATCGAATTCATTCATTGTATTCATATAGGGTCAAGGAGTGTAGTTGTAAAAAATCATCAAAATCGAAGTTAAAATAACCGTTAAATCGTGATTTTTCATTTATAACCGTCGAAAAGCTTTGTCCCGTTACTTGATCTCTGAATGTTTGTTTTTTGTGATTTTTTGCTGATGTGATCTCAAAGCATATACAAACAAGTTTGATGGTTGGGATCGTTGAAATTAGTTTCAGATAATTCGTATCCCATCAAAACGATAGATTGAATAACACTTAGAGTTTATTTATACTTTCATTAAGTATAACATAAGATTTTGTAGTATTCACTTGTGTAAATATTTTAAATTGAAGATCGAATTCATTCATTGTATTCATATAGGGTCAAGGAGTGTAGCTGTAAAAAACCATCAAAATCGGAGTTAAAATAACCGTTAAATCGTGATTTTTCGTTTATAACCGTCGAAAAGTTTTGTCCCGTTACTTGATCTCTAAATGTTTGTTTTTTGTGATTTTTTGCTGATGTGATCTCAAAGCATATACAAACAAGTTTGACGGTTGGGATGGTTGAAATTAGTTTCGGAGAATTCGTATCCCATCAAGTTCAATGGTGTGTGTATATATCTCTATATATTTATTAAGTAGATTTAAATCTATTTATTTTGTACGTATAATTGATTGGTACACGGAGTAGAACATCACGTGAGTCATTATAAAAATAGTGAGATATGTTATATGTGTAATAAAAAGTTTATAACTTAAAAAAAAAAAAAAAAAATTCTCACCACTTCCATTAATTTTCATGTTTCCCTCTCTTTTTTGTTTCCTTTTCAACTTTTTTTATAATTTTCACTTTTCCCTCCGGCAGCCTATGATGCCTACCCATCTTTCCCTAATTCCCTCTTTTTTTTGTTTCCTTTTCAACTTTTCTTATCATTTTCATTTTCCCTCCCTTTTTCTTCAAAAGGGGTCGCACTGCAGGGAATATAATGGAATTATCAATTATGGAATCAAATCAATGGATGCATATTAATTAATAATTATTATAGTTTTTATAAAATTTAATTCAAAATTTAATATATATATATATATATATAATTATTATAGATAGTTAATATTTTGGGGGTATAATTATTATAGTTAATTTAATATATATATATATATATATTATAGTTTTTAGGGGTATAAAATTGTTAAATTAATATATATAATTATTACAGTATTTTTTTAGGGTTATAAAATTATAAAAATAATATTCTGCTTATCGTGTATCGTGTTACCCACGTGTATACCCGAATCAATCCGTTATCTTAACAGGTGCTTATCGGGTTACCCGATAACGACCCAGTTCGTTATCGTGTTGACCCGAACACCTGTTAATTTCGTGTCGTGTCGTGTCGGGTTATCGGGTCGTGTCAGGAATTGCCAGGCCTACCCCTAACCTAAGCCCCACCGCAAACAGTAATCAGTAATCTGTAATCTGTAATTTGCACGCCCCAAATTTTCATTGCAATTTAAATTTCAAACTGATTGCGCAACGAATACACTATTTTCGTCACGTAAAACCAACTTGCACGATGAAATTGTTATGGTTCAACGCACAAGTTCCAAACTTTTAATACCCGCCCAATTTTGGCGGTGACCCAAAAATAATAACAACTATGCGACGAATACATATGATTTGTGAGACGAATAGGACTTGTTCACGAAGTAGTTGTGCGGGACGAGTAGGACTTGTTCATCACTCAAAACTACTTTGTGAGACGAATCGTATGTATTTGTCATGCAAGTTCTATTTAATTTTTTTATTTGTCCCTCACTTTATTACACATTTAAAAAAATTAAATTTTATTTACATACAAAAAAAGGGAATTGTTATTGGCACTCCAAAAATCTTATTTGGCACTCCTAACTATCTATAATTAGAAAGAGAAATACACTTAGGAGGAGTGTAGAATGAAATTTTTGGAGTGCTAATAACAGTTTCTAAAAAATAGAATACAATTAAATTTAATTCACAAGTTTACATTAATCCTCGTCAAATAATCAATATTATCACTATCATCACTTTCATCATCTTCAGTATCTCATTCATCCTCGATGTTAGTATCAATGCAAATTTTAGACATCTTCAGTCTTGACGAAAATGCACCTATAAAACAATCAACACCGTTAATCAAAGACCTAAGCCTTAGTTAGTTTCTCTGGATATAGTAAGTTTTTAGGGCTTTTAAGGGTAGCAAAAGTTACCGAAATTTGGTAGAGATGGAGGTATTTCTAGGGAAGCGACCGGCCATGGTGTTAGGGTTTTACCTTAAACATGGCGGCATCCTATTGGCCAAGGTTTATGGAGAAATATTCTCAAAATATTAAATAGGTAATAATATCTTGAGATAATGGACTAAATATCCCTAATTGATTTAAATAGGGATTACTTACTTGAATTGAGTCAATCTTCAATTGGGAATGTATTAAAGATAGAATTTGGGTAATTAATCCTTATCTTTAATGCTTTGACTTTCTCTTGCCAAGGGCTAGTGAGCTGTGGGCAGTCGTATTCAGATGCATGAACCTTCAAGGGTGCTGATCTGTGCGTGGGAGTATATAAGGAGCCTGCCTAACACACCCCGACCCGGAATGTCCGCCTAAACTCCGAATCGAAATGTGTTGGCCAACACCAGGAGGGTGACGAAGCCATACAGTGTAGTGAGGTGGAAATATGAGTAAATTTAAACCTAAAAGTCACTAAATGTAAGAGTGCACTGATGAGTGGGAATGAACCCATTCCACAAGTGATGTCAGAGCATAAGTGAAGTACAGCATAGTGGATTGAGAATTATACCATTGGGACTAGTCTTTGATATCAGCGTTCGCTAGAAATCCTCGTTGACACGAACACTGTCACTAAAACCTGAAGGGGCGAAAAACAAGGATAAGTGGGCCTAAAAATAAAGTTTTATAAAAAAAACCTTTTTGAAAACATTATAACCCCTCGCCGTAAAACAAGTATAATTTCCAAAATATACATACTACGTATAGTATGAAAATACTTACCGTAGCCTGCAATATCTCAAGAATTCAATACGTCACAAAATTTGTAAATAGGCATATAACTTCCAGTAATCCCAATATCTCGTAGAAATAAACATATTACATCGAGTGTTCATCAACATATGCTAACACACGAGTTCATGCAAAGGTATTATGACATGAACAAGACTGGGTGTAATAATGATTTATGCTCTAGTACTACAATCACGTGAAGACTAGCGCTATGCGTATCACATACGAGTCCTAATTGCCTATAGCAATCTAGGACAGGACTAGCACCTACAATAGATCCAAAGTGAGCGTATGGTGCTGTGTGAACATACACGTGAAAGACTGGCCCTGGCCCATGTGAATACTAACACCAGTGCAGCACATGATGAGCAGATAACGCAAATATGATCATGCAATGGTAAATCGATAATTCGATAATTCAAAAACCCTAGTCGTTGAAATACTATGCATAACCATAAATACTATTAAAGCATCCCTACTAATGCGCATACATGTGCATCCCGTAGGACGTAGTATGATTTCATGAATTTCGTCAATACGGTAATTTTATATACGTTACCCTAACTAAGTGGAATGTAGAAAATTCTTTATCAAATATATTAATGGAAACTAACAAATATATATATATATATATATATGGACACATTGTATACTATATAAAAGAAAAGACCCACTCACAAATCATATCATTGGGTCGAACCCGCCTCACAGGCATCGATGATCATTGCAATGCGTTTCACCTAAAAATGAAATCACTTATGTAAATATATAATGTACTAATGTATAAACACATTTTCGTACAAAGTACGGCTAATAAAGGAATTATTTTAAAACGATCGAATTTCATGAAACGAAGGGTGGATTCGGATTCAGCAGTTCAAGAAACCTAAGGAAAGACCTCGGGCTCCTCTACGGCCTACCACACGCGTCGCCATAAGGTGGCTGCACAAGCAGGCAGGGCACAGAGCACAATGGCTCCACCCACGCGTGCCCATGCGCCACGAGTACCTTAATACTCGCCTTCCTCGCGAAGACCTGCATTTTGCAGGTTGAACTGCCGACTTTCAGAGCTTATTTCGAGCTTCATTCTCAACCAAATTCAATGATTCAAGCACCTATTTAAAGTTAGGAATATAGGGAATTGATCTATACCCATTTGAGGCAATGCCATAATCGAAGTTCACCAGAAAAGTGGTCTAAAAGTGGTCTGAAAATGGCCAGAAAAGTGGTTTGCAGAGAAAAATGAGGATTGAGGGATGAGGGCTAAGGTTGCAGAGGTTAAACTCGCCTGGGTTGATGGTAGACGGTGGATGGCGAGGGTGTGCATCTCGGCCTTGCAGTGTTGTACACATATAAAAGGGAGTTTGAGAGGGATGGAGAGTCTACGAGTGACAAGGAACAGAGAAGGAAAATAATGAGAAAGTGAGAAAGATAAGAGAGTTAGAGGGATACAGGTCCGAGAGGGTTGGAAAGAAACTGACATATGACACGGGAGTGAGGGGAGGAGTAGTATGGGTCCCACTTGGAACACAACTCAAAGACACCAATGCAGAACCAGAAAAATATCTCTTGTAACGTAAATTTACAAAAACACCCATCACTCTCCGTAGTTTGTAAAATCTTCATCGTAACTCCAAATTCAGTTTCACTTGCGCCCATGCATTCATACCGTCGAGTACTTCGAGAATACAATAAAATAATAGCTCATACGTATCACGAAGAGATGGTTAAATAAAGTCAACAATACCGCCACTAGGGGCATTTGTCAATTCAGTCTTTTAAAATTTACAAAAACACAAAATTAAGGACGGATACCAACCGAGGGAAGGTGTTGGAGTATGACATGACAATTGTGACTCTTGAGGCTAGAAAATTTACCACCATCCACATTTGCTCAACGACCAATATTTGAAACATACCTATGTGGAAATTTAACAAACAATAGAAATTGTAAAAACTCTTTCCTCTTTTCTGATTTTACAAAAAAAAAAAAAATGCAAGCCTCTTTTTGGCTATGTCACCCTCCCTTCTCATCCATAAACTTGGACTTATGCCCATTTGTTCCAAACTGATGTGAGCTTTAGTTGTGTTATTCGTTTTTCCCTCGATGTCTAATATTGCCTTGGCTAGTGTATCAAACACATTCTTTTCAACATGCATAGCACGGAGGTTGTGTTGCATTTTTAATTTCGACCAGTACGGGAACTTAAATAACATACTCGTGTGTCCAGTTCAGATGTGTGTCTAATGTGGTCCTATTTGTCAATTTACCAAACGGATTAAAATCCAAATGATTCACCGGAGCCAAAATATTATCTCTAGACCATTCTCTTCGTCTTGGGCGAGTCTTTGTTCCATTGAAGAATCCTTTATCGTTCTAATTCACGGTCCCACGATAACCATCTACGATGCCCTAGGTAAAAAACTTTCCCTGTGTACCAAGAAGACATTACGTCCTCCTTGAAAACTAGGCATGCTAAATAACCCTTAGTACTCCATGTGGACATCATAGTGTACCCGGAAAAATCTTTTATAGTCTGCATGATTGCTATTTGCAAGGTGAACATCTACCCAGTAGACTTATCGTATGTCGAAACACCATTTTCCCATAAATCTTTTAGCTCATCAACTAACGGCCGTAAATAAACATCAATAAACCTGCTTGGATCTTTAGTTACCAATAGAGTCATCATCATATATTCTTTCTTCATCTATTTCCAAGGTGGAAAATTATACAGAATTGCAAAGATTGGCCAAGTGTTGTGGGTTTGGTTTAGAATCCCGAACGAATTAAAACCATATTTGGCAAGTCCCAATCTGCAAAATGCCTGATAAACCAATGCCTATACTATATATTTTGCCTTTGTATATTTCATTTTTTGTCTAGTTTAGTTGGAAGTTTTAAGAATTTGTGATACTTTTGCCATATTGTGTTTCTAAGAGCAGTAGAATCGAGTTTGGTGGAAACATATGCAAACGGTGGAATTTTTTAATGATTCTAGTTGGAACTGATTCACAAGGGGATTCAAGATCATTGTATCAAGTTTTCAGCTTAAAATTCCCAGCCAATTATGCCCTGTTTAAAGAAAAAAACAGGTCAACGTGCTGACAGGACTGTTTGGACCTCTGAAGGTTGTACGAGAGATAAGTACATAATTAAAGCCTAAATGAGGAAACTTTCTTATTAGCTCTTGAAGCAGACGTTTCAGGCTTTCTAAGAACAGCTCATTCATTGAAATCTAAAGACTTTTGGACTAACAAACATATGGAGGTAAGAAACATTCAGGAACTTCAAGTTTAATAAACATTTATTTAGTCTCCTTAACTGATCTGGAGTGTGGATGATTGGAGTCTCTTTTAAGTATGCATCGAAGGGGATATAAATAGGGAGACTATAATAATAAAGAAGCGGAGGCTGTTTTTGGGCGATAAAGATCATAGAGCTCATGAAGGATTCTTGTAAAAAGGGTTGTTGTCTTTCTTTGATTCTTCATGGATAATTTTGTACGTATTCAAACAATTATGTATAACTAATTTCCTTTTGCTAGAGTGAACATGATTACGTAGATTTCTCTTTTAATTGCTTAAGTGTTGTTAGATACTTACTTTGATATTTTCAATCACTACGTTTATACTATATGTGTGCCTTGATGCTTGATCACCATTAGGATGCTTAGAAAGTCATTGGATGCAATTTTGAACAAATATCATGTTAAAATTGGTTATGTTTCTTGTGATTGAGAATTGTAATTTCTCCTAAGGTAAATATCATACTTTTAGGGATTACATGGTTATCAAAAGGGTTTTCACAAAGTTTAATGAATCACTCATGTTTATATTTAATCCAAATGTCATGGATGAATTGCATGCTGATAGGAGCATATTCATGCGACTTAAATGACTTGTTCTCGTGCATTTACGTTATGTTTCTTTAGTTATTTTAGTACTTTAAGCTATTTTCGTGTGTTTATAGGTCCAAAGGGCTAAAGGAGCAAAAAGATGCATTTTGGAGACTTTTGGAGCACTTTTGGGCTAAGGATGGATAGCTTATGCTTGGCGCCAAAGTGTTGGACGAAATTGAAGACCTAATTGAAGACCAAAGTGTTGGAACCTTGTTCTCTTTAGTTTTAGGACATTTAAAACCTTTCCTAATCCCAATCATGCCATGCATAACACACATCCATTCTAACACATTGTCATTGCACATGCATTTCCTTCATTAGTTAATTCACATGCTCCATACTTATCATCACCACTCATTACTTATCACATATCATCACCACTTATCACTTATCATAACCACATATCATTCACCACTTATCATATCATACATTCATTTATCACTTATCATAATCATTCACTTATCACTTAACATATCATACACTTATCACTTATCACTCATAATCATCTACACATTTCAACCATTTAAACACATGTACTTCACCTACAACATCCACCTACTTCACCTACAACATCCACCTACTTCACCTACAACATCCACCTACTTCACCTACAACATCCACCAACTTTACCTACAACATCCACCTACTTCACCTACAACATCCACCTACTTCACCAACCTCACACACTTACTTCACCTACAAATGACATAGCCATATGTTCCCTCCACTACTCCTATAAATACCCTTGCATTCATTCATTCAATTCACATCTCACACACAACACTTCCATTCCATTGTACATACCACAACACATCCAATCTTCCCTTTGCCGTGAGTCTCCCCTATAATCCAAACACCATTTTTCCATTTCCCTATTAATCCAAACACCACTCCCCAAACCATTCACACCATCAAACTATCCTTAGACCTTGTGCTACAACAACGAGGAAGAGAAGAGTGCCTAAACGTTCATACAATTCACGTTTGAGTTGTTGGAATGTTTAGGTGTTTCTTTGATTTCAATGTTTAAATTCAATTCTCTTTGTTTGTACGTATGAGGAATGGAAGAGAAGAGTGCCTAAACGTTCATACAATTCAAGTTTGAGTTGTTGGAATGTTTAGGTGTTTCTTTGATTTCAAAGTTATAATAAACTAAACCCCCTTTAGCTAGGGGGTGATTCGAAATATATGTTTATGCTTGCATTTTGATTTGATTACTTCTAATTGCGTTTCATAAGTTGTGGTTCAATTTGTTTAACCGTTTGATTGATAACTTATTTATGAATGTTTATTAAGAATGCGCGCTTAATTTGCATGCCTAAGACTTGATGCTAGGATATAAGGGAATTTCACCTAATCGTTATGAACTTATATTCACAAGTAGTGGAGGTTGCTTATAAACAATCGCGTTAAATGAATTCTTGGCACGAGTTTCATGCGTATTCCATAGTAACGAATGCCTCGTCAACACTTATAGTTTTCATGATGCTTAATGATCTTTGATTGTATCTTTATTGTGCTTTTCACGTAAAGGACTTTTGGAGAATGTTGTGAATTGCGTTGCGCTAACCCATCCAATTCATTAACTTAAGGAAAACTTGACGGTTAATTTAAGCGGACCTAATTGACCCGGGGCGTTGAGAATTAATGATTTGTTGAAATGCAATTGGAAATCGTTTTATTATGCAAGTATAACATATGTGGAGATGAACCCCGTAGCTAACTTTCCATCCATTTGTTCTTTCTTTTCTTGTTTCTGTTTTTATGTTTAATTTAACTTGTTATTCAATTATGTTAAAAATGTGAAACTAATTTCTTTTTAGTTAGAGGCGAATTTGAAGCCATGGACATATGTTGGTTATGATTTGATTTACTCCAGTTATGAATTCATGAACTTTAGATGTGGGTTACTTTTCTGTTTTGATTAAGAACTTGTTTATGTATGTGGGTTGAGGGTCGACACTTAATTTGCATGCCTAAGACTTGATGCTAGGATATAAGGGAATTTCACCTAATCGTTATGAACTTATATTCATGAGTAGTAAAAATCGCTAGTCACGATTGTGTTTAGTAAACCCTAGGCTGGATTAACATGCGTATTCCATAGTTATGAATGCCTAGTCAATGTTTATGATTTCCGTTGAACTTAATGATCTTTGTTGAATGTCTCTATCATGCGTATTCCATGTGAGAGACTTTGATTAGGAATAATTTGGTTGTAATGCGTATCCCATTCAATCCAATGAATCTAGGGAAATCTGACGGTTAATTTAAGCGGACCTAATTAACTTGGAGCATTGTCATTCATCGTGTGTTGAAGTCATAACTGGGAGTCAAATTATATGCTTATGTTCATGTGTGGATAAGGAACCCTCTAACTAGTTTTTCTTCATTCTATTCCATCAATTTCGTTTGTACAATCTGTTTTGTTTCCAAGTTTCTATTTTAGTTTAATTTCGTCCAAAACCAATCCCCCATTTATTTTAAAGTGTTAGATTAGTTAGAAATACATTTATTTTGTGTTTTTACGTTTTTTTGAGTCAAATCCAAGTGATTAACAATCCCTCCTAATCCCCGGTCCAGAACGATCCCTACTTATACATATACTACAATTTGACGAAAAGAGGGTTTAATTTGTGTGCGTATAAATCCACGCATCACATGCTGGGATATGTGCTTTAGCTTCAATTTCACAAGTAAAACTTACACAAGGAAAACTTAACCTTCAAAGTTTGTTAGTTTGCTTTCATAACTAAAAACATAATTTAAAATTCAAATCGCTTACCAAATATAGCCGAATAGATTGAGGAAATGATATGAGGTGGAGATGGAGGTGGAGGTAGAGGAGGTGAAGAGAAAGAGAGATAGAGGGCAGTGAGAGCTGACAGCAAAGGCAAAGGCAATTTGAAATTTATTTTGCAATTTCTACCTCTCTTACTGCTGTGTTTCTGGGCATAAATGATATCTTCTTGCACGACGAAGATTTTCCCGCTATAATCTTGGGCGAACACATCTCATCGTGCAAAGGGCTCTAAAATGACAAGTTGAACGTTTCTGGCAATACGATTACTGTGGCCTTTGCGTAACAAAAATTCTGTCGCGTTACTATCTTGCGCGACAAACCTTTAGTCATGCAAAGTGCTTTGAAAATGGCAAATTGAACGTTCAAACCAATGTAATTATTGCAGCATTTGTGCGACGAAATTTACGTCGCTCAAAGGTCCCCTAGTTCTATAAATTGACAGATTCTCTCTCCCTTTTCCTCACATCGTTTTCCCCAAAACGCTCTATTTTCCCTAGTTTTGTTTTTTTACCTAAACCGATCATATCCCAGTTCGTACAATGGCCGATTCTGCTGGTGGTCTAAGTAAGGGGTGTGAAAGGGAAGGACATGGAAAAAAGAGCGTAAAGATTATGCATACACGTGGCAAAAGAGGAAATAATGACGGGCCCAAGCAAACCAACTTGAATGATTTCAAGGGATCTAAGAGGGAGTCGCACTCCAAACTTAAGCTCGAGATTGCGTATGTATCACAGAACAAATGTCCTACGGTCGAGTCGGCGTATTGGAAAAAGGCGTTGGAGGATCTAAAGAAGTCTATGTTGGATGACTTAGCAGTGAGTGAGAGTTAATATATTAGTAATTATTTTTGTTATATAATATATTATAATGTTTAATTTGAATTATTTTTTTGCATTTATGGATGGTGTACTATTGATCAAATGGAGCGGAACCTGATGAGTTTCATGGATGATACATTCAAGAGGCGTTACCGGTAGTGGAAATATGACATAGCCCGATATGGAAAAGCACCACCACCAGAATTTTTTTTTTTTCCTTCGATGTTATGGACAAATAAATTATTTTTATAATTATGTGCTCGTGAACAATAACATTAATAATTATTATTTTTGTATTAGGAATAATATTTTAATATCGACTTTAAGTATTTATTTTCTTTTGTCTCGAAAACATATTCTCAAAGAACTAGTATTGACAGGTCATCAAAATTTTGTGCTACTTGGAAAAACTAGTTAACTGCAAAGTGTGAAGACCTTAACAATTCTAGAATTTTGAGAAACTGTTTTTGTGACGAAAGAAAATAAATACTTAAAGTTTCATTGCTCAAGGAACCTTTGCACGATGAAACAAGGTATTCATCGCGCAAAGTGGCTTTGTAAGTGTCGGTGGAAATTTAAGGTGAAGTATTTACTACGCACGTTGCACGATGAATTCTTCATCATGCAAAGTGGTTTTCTAAAATAGACTTTGTGCAACAAAGAGGAGTCTTTAAAGGCATAGATTCTCTCTCCCTTTTCCGCACAGAGTTTTCTCTAAATTCCTAAAGTTCCTCCTCCCTTTTCATCTTTCTCGAATCCCTAATATCCCAATTATTGTTTAAATTTTATTCGGTGGCCGATTTCCTTCCCCCTCCATCAATGGGATCCAAGGGCTAAAGATCGCGGAATGGTAATACTAAACTTTCAGTGGATTTAATAGTTATACTTTTTTCTTTGAAAAACAATTGTTGGATTTATTACTTAGTTCGATAACGAAATTTATATTTTTTTCGTAGGAAAAAAACAAAGACAACTTCAGGGTGGCCATGAGTAGTGATTGATGGCCGACGTAAGGGAGTAAGCTATGATGATTTAAAGTATATGGGACGGAGGTGCACGCTATGCTGAAGCATGACGTTGGAGTGCTAGTGTGGACTACTTGTCGTACGGAGTGGGAGTCTTGGAAACTAGTGCTGGAGGAGCTGAAGAATTATTTGTGGGATGAGTTAGCATAGTAAATTAATGTTTATTTTTGTTAAATAGCGAATGATTGATTAATAATTAATTTTGTTTACCATAACAAGGTAATTATGTTATTGATGAAATTGATCCAAAGATGATAAAGTTCATCGACAACATGTGCAAGGGATATTTCCGGGAATGGAAGTATGACATCGAGTGACGTGCAGAGTTAGACCTAATTCCTGACGTCTAGTAGATGTGTTATTTTATTTTTATGGACGAATATTATTATTTTTTTAAGTATGCAATTGTGGATGGTATTTTGAAGTATTTCATTAAGGTTTTTAATTATTTATTTGTGGATGGTATTTTTAAGTATTTTGGTAATGTTTTAATTATGTTTTCTTTAAATATATGGATTTAAAAAAAAATTAGTTACAAGAACTAATTAAAAAAAATAACAATATATTGAGCAACGAAGGTTCCTTCGTCCTCCAATTTTTGGTAGAAAAACGCGCGAAGTGAATAATCGGCGCCAAAATTTTTAAAGGCATATGTTTTATGCGATGAGATCTTCACAAGATCTAGCAGAAAAACGCGGTAAATGGTGTTGAAGTATGATATTGTATATTGATATGTCAATGATGTAGGACAAAGCTTTTATACAAAATAATGATCGATCAAGACCCTGAAAACTAGCCCTATATAAATACTGCATATTATACATGGTAAATGAAAGGAAGGAAATAAACTAAGTATGTGTACGAATCAAGGATAGAGTTAATCCCTTATATCACGATGATCTGCAGGTGATATTATTGAAACTTTGCATTCCTTTACACTCCCCCTCAAGTTGGAATGTATGTTGATGATTCCCAACTTGCCAAGTAAAATTACAAATTGAGGGATACTTAATACCTTTGTGAAAATGTCAGCTGGTTGTTGTGAAGTGGATACATGAGCAGTTTTGATTACTCCACTTTGAATCTTTCTCTCACTAGATGACAATCAGTTTCAATGTGTTTTGTCCATTCATGAAATATTTGATTTGAAGCAATGTGAAGTGCCGCTTGATTGTCACAATACAACTTAATAGGATGTGAATGTTTGATGCCCAAGTCTTGTAGAATATATCATAATCATGTGATTTCACAACAAGCTATAGCCATGGAACGATATTCAGCTTTAGCATTTGAACGAGGGACCGTGGTTTGCTTCTTGGTCATCTAAGAAACCAAAGAATCTCCAAGAAATACACAATACCCAGTAGTAGAACGTCGAGTATCACGACACCGAGCCCAATCTGCATCACAAAAGGCATTTAATTGAATTGGGCTATTTGCAGAGAGGAAAATACCTTGTCCTGGTGCATTCTTAACATAACGCAAAACTCTATGAGCTACTTCTAGATGTGGCATTCTTTGCTTATTCATGAACTAACTTAAAATGTGCTCAACATACACCAAGTCAGGAAGTGTAATGGTTAAATAGATAAGCTACCCTACAAGCCTTCTGATAGGAGCATATTTATGCTACTTAGTTATGTTATTTCCTTACATTTAGTGAGATAATTACTACTTATTATAGTGTTTTAAGCTATTTTCGTTTGTTTGTAGGTCTTAATGTCAAAGTTGGCAAGAAAAGGCAATTTTGAGCCTTTTAGAGCAGTTTTGGGCTTATTATGGATAGCTTGTATATGGAGCAAGGTGGATGGACGAATTTGGAGTCAAAAGAGGCTAGGAACATGCTACAAATCAGAAAAGGAAAGTTCAAGACAAAGAAGATAAGGAAAGAGCAAGAAATATGGAAACTTATCCTAACAACCTTATCTTATCCAAACCTTATCCTATCTTATCCTAACCTAATCTTGTTCCACCTTAATCCTAGCTGCAAGTGGACCTAAAAACCTAATTTCTAGAAGCCTTATCTGACCCTAAAAGGGTGCCACACCTTTCCCCCTTTTTTGCCTTCTAGAACACCCAAAATCAACCACAAAACACTTAGTTTCTAGAAGGCCCAATTTTGGACGAAATTCCTAAACCTTTTTCTGATTGGATTATGATTTAATTTGGCCCTTTTCCTCTTGGATTTAGATTGTATAAGTCCATATCTAAAACCAATTGGGCTAAGACTTAATTTCCAAGCAATGTGCCGCACCCTAGGGGGCCCTAATCACTTATTTCTACTAGGTTTAACCCTAAATTCTGATTGCTAGGGTTTTGGCTAAGTACTATATAAAGGGACCTTAAGTTGCCGCACCCTTTTACACACCCTAGGTAGCCATTCATCCTTCAATTCGTTCATTCATTCACACACACACCATCCATTCAGAAAATACAACCTTGTGCCGCAAATCCTAGGGAGAAAAAGGAGTGTCGTGGCTTCCATAGGAGAACGAGACCCTTGTGCCGCAAGGAATCTGCAACCCTTGGAGACTTTCAGACTTTTTTCTTCCCTCGTTTCATTTCCATGTTTATTTTAATTTGCTTTTCAATTGTTATGAACATGTGTAACTAAGTTTTTCTTAGTTAGAGGTGAATTCGAAGCCATGGACTTATGTTTTATATGAATTGATTTCCTCTAGATTTTGTTTCTTGAATTGTGAATGTGATTTACTTAATTGATTTATTAAGAACTTGTTCTTGTGTGTTGATTAAGGATGCATACTTAGTTTTCATACATGAATTTGATGCTAGGATATAAGGAAATTTCACCTAATCGTTATGAACTTATATTCACAAGTAGTAAAAATCACTAGTCATGATTGTATTAAGTAAATTCTAGGCAAGAGTATCATGCAATTCATAGTTACGAATGCCTAGTCAATGCTTAGGGTTTTCATAAAGCTTAATGATCTTTGATTTTGTCTTTATTATGCAGTTCATGTAGGGAATTTGATAAGAATAATTTGATTGTCGATGCGTATTCCATCCAATTCAATGAAACTAGGAAAATCTTAAAATTAATTTGTGCTTTTCACAATTAATTTGGGGCATTGTCATTCATGGTTTAAAGGGATAAAATCTGGAAATCAATTTGTGTTACATATGTGCAAGTGTGGAGAAGGACCCTCTAGCTAGCCTTTTTCCCATTCAATTCACCTAATTTAGTGCCTAATCTGTTTAGTTTACAATCTGTCCAATTTAATTAATTTCGTCCAAATCAATTCCCCTTTTTATTAAGTGTGTTAGATTAGTTAGAAAAGTATTTGAATCTGTCCAAATTAGTGTTTTGAGTCTAAGTTAGTTAAATTTCGTCCAAATCACCCTTCAGAGTCTAGTTTGAGTCTATTTGATTGTTTTGTGCTGTTCTGAGTCTTTTTAATTTATTTTGAGTCATATAGGTCTAGTTAAGTGTTTTTAAGTTTAGTTTTGTGTTTTTAAGTCAGTTTAGAGTAGATTAGCATCCCTAGTTAATCCCCGGTTAGAACAATCCCTACTTGCATATATACTACAATTGTCACAAATAGGGTTTAATTTGTGTGTCAAGTTAATTTTCACATCACCTTCGATAGGTAGATGGATTGTCAATGTAATCACCCTTATGCTTGCTAAGGGACAAGTTTTGTTCCATGGGTGAATCTACTAGTCTTGCCCCAAGTTGTCCAACATCCTATAGTATCTCAAGTGTGTACTTACGTTGTGAGAGAACTATGCATTTGCTAGAACAGGCAATTTCTATGCCAAGAAGATATTGTAATTTACCAAGGTCTTTCAACTTGAACTATTGCATCAAGTATAACTTAGTTGCTTCAATGTCTTCTAGACCATTGCTTGTCAAAATGATATCATCTACATAAATAAGCAAGGTAGTGAATTTGCTACCTTGGTTTTGGACGAGTAACGAATAATCTGCCTTAGATTGGTGGAAGCCTCCTTGCTTAAGGGCTATAGAAAGCTTGATAAACCACTGACGTGAAGCTGCTTGAGTCTATACAAGGACTTATGTAGCTTGCAGAGCCGATTCTTCCCCTTTCGTCCGAAGCCAAGAGGTAAGGACATGTAAACATTTTTGTCAAGATCTCCGTTAAGGAAGGCATTATTGACATCAAGTTAATAAAGGTGCCAATTACATATGGAAGCAACAGCAAGAAGAAGTTGAACAATCATGAGTTTAGCCACAGGAGCAAAAGTTTCTCGGTAGTCCAAACCCTCAATCTGACTGTACCTAGACCAAGTGGGCTTTGTAACGATCAATGAAGCCATCAGAGTGAAGTTTGATTGTGATAGGAGCATATTTATGTGACTTTGTTAGCTTATTTCCTTGCATTTATGTTGTTAGTTCCTAGTTATTTTAGTATTTTAAGCTATTTTCGTGTGTTTGAAGGTCCAAAGGGCTAAAGAGGCAAGAAAGTGCATTTTGGAGCAGTTTTGGGCTTGGAATGGATAGCACATGCATGGAGCAAGGTGGATGGACGAAATTGAAGACCAAAGGAGGCTAAGAATCTGCTAAAGAGATGGAAAAAATTAATTCAAGACTTGGAAAAAAAGGAATCAGCTACAAAGAAGGAAACATGAGTCAAACTACCTTATTTTGACTTAGTCAATCCTAATCTTTTCCTACTTATGTTCCAGCTACAAAAGGGGTTCCTAATTAATTTAGGACACTTAAATATAAGTTCTAGAAGCCCTAATCCCAGTCAAAGAGGAATGCAGCACAATCCTCCATTTCCTTTTCTTTGCCGTGCAAGGAAGTCACTTTCCTTCTCTTCCTAGGTGCTACCGCAACTTTCCTACCCTTTATCCCTAGGATTCTGACATTTATTTCTCCTTTTCCTTGTGGATTTGGGATAAAACTTGTTTACTAAATTAAGTTAGGCATTGTTTTTCTTAAACCTATAAATAAAGGCCCTTGCTGCAGCCTTCAAGAGATCCATTCATTATTATTCATACTTTCAGCCATTCTTTCATACCATACACCACAACCACTTTATATCGTAGCAAAGAAGAAGAAGGGAAGACCCATTGGGATGCACTTGCCATTCAAGATTGGATTGTTGGAGCGTTTTTAGGTGTATTCAATCTTTTGTTTTCAATGTTTAATTTAAGTTTTCTTTGTTTTGCTGTGAACATAAGGAACTAATTTCATTTTGGCTAGAGGAGACTTTGAAACCATGATTATATTTGCAATATGAATTGATTACCTCCAGTTGTGATTTCATAAATCGTGAATGCAATTTACTTAACTGCTTGAGTGATAACTTATTCTTGTATGTTGATTGAAGGTGCACACTTAGTTTGCATACATGAATTTGATGCTAGAATATAAGGGAGTTTCACATCATCGTTACAAAATTATATTCACAAGTAGTGGAGGTTGCTGGTCATAATCGTGTTAAGTAAATTCCTGGCAGGATTGTCATGTTGTTCATAGTTACGAATGCCTTGTCAATCCTTATGATTTTCACAAAGCTTAATGATCTTTGATTGTATCTCTATTATGCTGTTCATGTAGGGAACTATTGAAGAATAATTTGGTTGCCGATGCGTATTCTATCCAATTCAATAACTTAAGGAAAATCTAAGGGTTAATTAGTGCTGTTCACGGTTAATCTAGGGTTTTGAGGTTCATGGTTTATTGAAAAAGCAACTGGAAATCGATTTGTATGTAAATGTGTCATGTGTAGAAAAGGGCCCTCTAGCTAGCTTATCACCCATAAATTCACCTAATTTCATCCAAAGTTGTTTAAGTTTTTAAATCCGTTTGTTTTATTTTAAATTCGTCAAAACCAATCCCCCCCCCCTTTAATATTTCGTGTTTTAATTAGTTAGAACCTATTTTAGTTTGTTTCCTTTAGTGTTTTGAGTAAAGTTAAGTTAGAATTCGTCCAAAATCACTCTTAGTTTCTGTTTTGAGTTTATTTGCTTGTTTTGTGCTATTTTGAGTCTTTGAGTCTAGTTAAGTGTTTTTAAGCCAAGTTTTGTGTTTTTAAGTCAGTTTAAAGTAGATTAGCAATCCCTCCTAATCCCTGGCCTAGAAGGATCCCTACTTACATCTTTACTACAATTGTCAATAAGAGGGTTTAATTTGAGTGCTAGTTTATATCATATTAGATTGTGTAACCCACTTACAACCAACATGTTTCTTGTTAGGAGGCAAGGGTTGAAGTGACCAAGTGTCGTTAGCTTCTAAGTGATAGGAGCATATTTATGTGACTTTGTTAGCCTATTTCCTTGCATTTACTCAGTTAGTTTATATTTATTAGAGTGTTTTAAGCTATTTTCGTGTGTTTGTAGGTTCAAATGGAAAAAGTGGCAAGAAAAGGCAATGTGGAGCATTTTAGAGCAGTTTTGGGCTTGGAATGGATAACACATGCATGGAGCGAGGTGGATGGATGTTTTTGAAGATCAAAAGAGGCTAGGAATGTGCTAAAGAGATGGAGAAACTAATTCAAGATATAGAAGATAAGGAATCAGCTAAAAAGAAGAAACATTATCCAAAACCTTATCAATCCTGTTTTATCTAAACCTTATCAGTCCTGTTTTATCTAAACCTTATCCAACCTAATCTTATCCTACCTTAATTCCAGCTGCAAGGGGGAATCAATTTCACATTAAAACACCTAAATATCTGGTTCTAGAAGCCCTATCCTCTGCCCTAGATTTGTGTTGCACAAGCTAACCTTTTTCCCTTAGGAATCTGCCGCTGCACCCTAGTCCTTTTCCTTCTTGGTTTGTGTTGTGTAATCCTTCACCAAAACTACCTTTTTCATGCCCCCTAGCCCTATAAACACACCACACATCTGCCACATAAAAGGGGAGCCTTAGAGAGAAAAATTCAGAGAAATTAAACACTTTGAATCGCAGCTTTGTAAGGAAGGAGAACTTGTAGCCATGTCTACCATCCAAAGCCTTTGGGATTGCTAGAGCATTTCTAGGTGTATTTTATCCTTAGTTTTAGTCCAATGTTTGTTTTAATTTGGTTTTCAATTATGATGAACATGTGGAACTAATTTCATTTTAGCTACAGGTGAATTCAAAGCCATGAACATATATGTGATATGAATTGATTACATCCAGTTATTATTTCATAAATCATGAATGTAATTTACTTATCTGTTTGATTGATAACTTATTCTTGTATGTTGATTAAGGATGCATACTTAGTTTGCATGCATGAATTTGATGCTAAAATATAAGGGAATTTCACCTAATAGTTACGAACTTATATTTACAAGTAGTGGAGGTTGCTAGTCACGATCGCGTTAAGTAAATTCCTAGCAGGAGTATCATGCAGTTCATAGTTACGAATTCCATATCAATGCTTATGATTTTCACAGAACTTAAAGATCTTTTATATATATCTTTATTATGTAGTTCATGTAGGGAACTTGATAAGAATAATTTGGTTGGTCGCTGAGTCCAATTCAATGAATTTAGGAAAATCTGATGGTTAATTTGTGCAATTCACGGTTAACTTGGGGCATTGTCATTTATGGTTTATAGGAAGAATAACTGGAAATCGATTTGTATGCATATGTGTCATGTGTGGAGAAGGACCCTCTAGC
This sequence comes from Pyrus communis, assembly GCF_963583255.1. Classification (NCBI taxonomy): domain Eukaryota; kingdom Viridiplantae; phylum Streptophyta; class Magnoliopsida; order Rosales; family Rosaceae; genus Pyrus; species Pyrus communis. The sequence goes on from NC_084807.1 coordinate 11,680,804, forward strand.
TAGCCTTTCATCTCTTAAGTCACCTTAATTTCGTGCAACCTTTACTTAGTTCTGCAACTTATTAGTTTTAAGTCAATTTTCGTCCAAACAAACCCCCCTTCATGTTTTGAGTCAATTTAGTTAGATTTTCGTCCAAATCAACCTTTAGTGCTTGTTTTGAGTTATTTGAGTCAGTTTAGTTTGTTTTGAGTCAGTTTAGCTTAGTTTTATGTTTTTGAGTCTAATTAGTGTAGATTAGCATCCCTCCTAATCCCCGACCTAGAACGATCCCTACTTTCATATACTACAACTATCAAAAAGAGGGTTTAAGTTTGTGTGCTATTTTATATCACATCACTAAGGCTGCTAATGCTTGTGCCATGATGGTACACCAATTGGGGTCGCATACCACTTGGGCAAAAGATGTGGGCTCTTTGACAGCTGAAAGGGAAGTAGTGAAAGCACAATGGTTGTGCAACGAACGATCATATGTAAGTACATTAGAAAAAGGATGTTTGGTACCTCTGGGTTCAGTAGACACCGAGTTAGATGATGGGAGAGACTAGGAAGGTAATTCGATGTCGACATGATACTGCTAAAGATAACTAGGCGCAGTCGTGGTGGAGATGTGTTGAGGGAGGAGATGTAGGAGTAGGTGAAGACTCAAGTCTAGGTGCTAGAGTAGATGGAGACTTAAGTCTAGGCGTTCAAAGCGGCTGATGTCGAAAAAGTGAAGAAGCAAGTTCAACCGGTAAAGATTGCTCATGATTTATGGGTTGAGAAAGTGTGACATGATCATAAACTATGGGCTAAGTGTTTGGTAAGGGAAGGGAATAGTCGATAGTAGAAGATGGAAAAGGAAAAATATTTCCATAAAGGAGAACATCCTGAGAAATGAAAATTTTCCCTGTGTCAAGATCGTAAACCCGAAAACCTTGAGTAACCAAGAAAAACACAATGTGTAGCTCTAGCATCAAATTTGGTTGGACGATGATGATGAGTAGAAGCAAAGCATAAACAGCCAAAAATACGTAAATGATCATAAGTAGGTGGTTTGTGAAAAAGTGTCTCAAATGGTGTTTTGCCTTTTAGAACTGGTGTTGGAGTTTGATTGACAAGATATGTGGTAGTGAGTATGGCATCCCCTAAAAAATTCTTAGGAAGGTTGGCTTGAAAGAGTAAAGCTTGCGCAACATTGAGAAGATGTCGATGTTTTCTTTTGGATACATTATTTCGTTGTCGAGTGGAGACACAACTGGTTTGACGTAAAATTCCTTTATCAGAAAAGAATTGGGTCATCATAAACTCAGGCCTATTCTCACTACGTATAATCTTAACTTTGGATGAGAATTGGGTCTCAACGAGATTAATGTAGGTGATGAGGTATTGATGGGTATATGATTTGTGGTGCATGAGACAGACCCATGTATATCTAGAGAAATCATCTACAATGGTTAAAAAATATTGTGCTTTAGTGATGGAAGGAACAAGATAGCCTCCCCATATGTCAACATGAAGTAATTCAAAAGGTTTATGTGAAGTAATAGAGCTCATGGGAATATGAGTATGAGTTTGCTTAGCCAATGGGCAAACCAAACAATCATTAATGTCACAAAATTTCATGGTCTTAATAGAAAGAGAAACAGCATGCAAACTTTTATTTGAAAGATGACCAAGGCGTTGATGCCAAAGTTGAGAAGATGTATGAGTGATAGCTGAAACTGAATTGCATCTGGCTATCTTAACAGTATCAAGGTAGTACAGTCATTCCCGCTCGACTCCCGTCCCATTCATCTTCCTCGAACATCGATCCTGAACAATACAAAATTTATCAGCAAACATTGCAAGACAAGATGAGCTTTTGGTAAGTGAAGGAAAATTTGTGAAAAATTAAGTTGATTAAGCAACATAATACATGCATTTAACAATTAAATGGCGAAAGCATGTTTCTATGCACTTTAAAACAAAACTTAAATGAAAGCCTAGTAGTTGTGGTGACCCAAGGCTCAACTCAAATCTTAAGGAAAAGAGTTGACAAACTTTTATACCTTTGAAGCACCTCTTTGCTTAGCAAAGGATATTTACCCATGTGAGGGCCTTCTTTCCTTTGTCTCCTTGCTCCTTGGCTCCATGGATATGGATGGAGGAACTTTACTTCATAGCTCTATGAGTTCTTGGATATGAATGGAGGAATGGGTTCTCTAAAAGTCCCCAAAGTTGGAGACCTTTAAGGTCCAACACCAAGGATGGTTGAGGAAGAAGATGAGTGACCATTGAAGAGCAAAATGCTAGCAATGTTCTCTTATGATGGCCGGCCTCTCTAGAGAGAAAAAAGAGAGTTGTTCTTTCTTTTCTACCTTAGAATGCCCTAATGAGGATGGAGCCAAGATACCCCTTCTATGCTTTCAACTTTTGTGTGCATATTGGACCAAAATAGCCCTCCTCTCTCTATGGCCAGTTTTCCCAAGCTTTATGGGCTGTTTTGGGCTTCTTGAATTTTGGTCGTTAAGTTGTCATACAACTTAAGTTAATGGGCTTGAATATTCAAAGCCCACTGTGCTTTAAGGCCTAACACTAACTCAAGGTTTAAAACGAACTTATTTGTTTGATTAATTAACATACTAATTAATCCTGTCATAAACAATTAACTTACCCGTTTAAATAGAAATATACTTTCAATTCTCCATTTAGTGATTATACACCTATAGAATTTCCACAAGCCATGAGTGACACCTAGCAGTATGTCATGGCTACCCTAGCTAATCAGAAAAGGTTGGAAAACCTATTCGGTTTGGGATTACAATGCAATAGGGTCTTTCTCTAATACAATACTCTTAATCACATTATTTGGTTTGATAGTTTATTCATGTTTGTTATCCAATGTGATTCTCTTACTTATATGATTACCTTGAATGTGATTTGGAACAAATTTCTAAATCTCATTCATACTCTGGCCAGAGATTCTTAATCATATCGTAAAGCCTAAACTGTTTGAAGGTTAGAGATCCCTTGTTGTGCATTCACATGCCTCTATAGTTAAGTGGCTTAACCCCAACTATACCGTGGACACTCTCTGATGAAGTGCCTTTGACACAGTCAAAAATCAAGGACTTAACCACAAGACAACTATGATGCCTTAGGTCAAAAGACTACTTTGCATTATCCCAACCTTGAGTTCTCATGTGACATGAGTATGAGAACTCCTTGTTGATCATATTCAATGGACTCATTCTCTATTAAGCACCTGCATACTTGTCTTGGTGTCAATCACACCAATGACTCGAGACCAATCACTCTCCCTAAGAGAAGGCATAGCATATTCTGATCTTAACGGACTATCAATGCCCAATTGGCAATCCTATGATCAGGAATGTTTAGGATATGTGTACAAAAAAGAATGGTCTCATGAATCTAACTTCATTAGATCACATTCTCTCAATTACATGTTCCTTGGACTTATTGTTCAAGCATATAATGTTTATATGAGACGACTCTAAACAATGATCTTTGCCTGCATATATATTAAAAGATAACATGTGAAATGTCCGTAAAGTATCATCATATGATTGCCTTTATGGCACATTTCCAACAATCTCCCACTTGCACTAGAGCTAATCAGCTTGTCATCAATGATGATACCTTTTCTGAAGTTATTTCATAAATAGCTGAGTAATAAGCCTAGACAGTGGTATCTATTGTTATCCATAGAAGCAACCTTAAGATTAATAACGTCGCCATTATACATGATTCTTAATCATGTGGTTCAATCTTTCAACTATGTTCAGATCTTGATGAAACCTTGATCCCTGGCTTGAGCTGTTCCTCTATTAGTGTCGTAGTGTGTGTACACTAGTGATGCTTTCTAGTTGGAACCAAATAGAGAGTTCATAAATGAACTTTCCCATCCAAACAACATTGTTGTAAGCTTTCTATGTGGCGATATATTTTGAATGCATGATGGAACACACTATACTTTTAGTGTTTCCACCCAAATATCTCTTTAGTCATAATAATGAGATATCTAATTATCTCCTTAGTCATAATGAAGAGATGTCCAATGATGGATACGATATTAGATTCATAATATAATACGTTTATCCTTACATTCGTTACTCTAATACTTCCTCATTCTTAAGGAATCTATCCTTTAGTATTTCTTAAGTATGTAAGGACTCACTTGACAGTTGCCATGGTTTTGATCCTGGGATTGCACTGATATCGTCTTATACCGATCTTGGTACAACTCATATCAACGTTTTTCATACAATATGAAATACGTAAATCACCTTTCTACGTATGGATAAAGGATTCTATTTACGGATTATGTTTATTTTGGAGTTAAATGGTACTTTTAGAAAAGTAACTTCCCAGTCTGACTAGAATTGTCCTTCCATTTGAAGTTTATCATTTGAGAAACTTCCTATATTTATCGTCTATCAATAGGGATTGAGATAATCCAATTATATCTTGAAATCTATCATTATAGATTTCTATCCCAAGTATATAGACTATGTTTCCCATATACATTCTATCATTATAGAACTTTTAAGGTCATAACTTTATCGAAGAAGAATTCCTTTTACTTCCAAAACTAATATATTATCTATATGTTTAAATTTAGGAATATGATTAACTCCATTTAATCCTTTGTAAACCTAGTAAACAAAAGATTCATTTACATCTTTACGAGAAATCAAACGATTTGAACTTTTCTCATGGGACGCTTATAGCTCCCACTAGCTTGCTAAGATTCATGATGGATGGATCTCTGCAACTTACACATCTTGTGATTCCTAGTCTTAGATATATATTATCAAGACTATCTTGATAATAGTTTCGGATACCCATACTATGTCCAAGCATTGAATCACCGTTTAGTTGTAGCAAGCAATCTTCGAATTAATTGAAACCAAGACTACGTCAAAGATGGTTTCTTCCAAGTCAACCAATCTCTTTGATTGTAGTCACCTTAAGCTACCAATTAGCTTTGAAGGTTTCACTTTTCAGGTCAAATGGTATTATACCATTTCCTTGAGTGTTTGTCGTACACACACTCAATGTAGTCATAAGGATCTTCATTCTTATTTCTTTTGAATTAAGGGGTGTAACTCTATGACATAGTCATAAAGTTCAAACCATTCAACTGAGATGGTTTATAGATTCTTCTTGACTATCTTGGAGCTCGTGGTGTAGGAACTAGGTTGTTACGTTTGTTGAGTAGCATCTTGTCTCTCAAAGAATCCATTCTTTGAGTTCAAGCTCTCACTTATTTGCCCTATCTTAGGCAAATCCTATTGTAGGATTACAATGTACTATCCAACAAACACATTTGTTAGTTGGTTTATAGAAGTGATATTCAACAAGATAATGCTCATACAAACATTGCCCCTTTGGCAAACATGCAATAAGTCAATTGACATATGCAAGACAACCCCAAATCTTAACTTGATTAAGATTTGTCTTTCTTTCCAACTACATCCTATGTAGTTATGAAACATTTTAGAAGACATTCTAATTAACAATCATATTGTTTTAGAAAGTGCATCGTGACTTTTTGACATGTCAATAATGACTCCGTGTGTGTATATATATATTAGCATTATGTGTTCATCAAACTATGAACGTGTGCTAATTTTCAAGCTCTAGCATGGCTGGCATCACGTTCCAATTATAAATGCAAAATGGGGATAATCTAAAAAAGCTAAATTGTAGCTATTCAATTTCAATTGGCTTTCAACTATATCTATGAATGAATGACAACCAAGTTTTAGTCTCGCTTACTAGCAAATTTATGCAAGAGTCTTGTAATTCAAGTGGTTAAAAGTATTTATTCCTGCATTTGAGGTAGTAAGTAAGCTCAATTCGTCCCTCCCCCAATCTTGCTTGTTTATCAACAAAAAATGAAAATATTAGCGAAACCTATTGCAATCTTAATGGTAGGAATGTGATAGTGTAAATCATATTATATCTTGGGATATCCTTGTGCGATTTTACCATATCTTATCTTTAGATATTATTCTATTAGACTTGTAATCTATTGAGGTAAGGAATTAAGTTCCCCTGCTACTATAAATAAAGGCATAATGGGGGTGAGAAAACTCACCTTAGAATTCACACAATTCTCTCTGTGCTTACCTCACCCTCTTTCTCAATCTCTCTATAATTCTTCAGTCAAATAGGCCTACAACACATTATCAGCACGATCTTAACGCTGCGCTAAAGAGAGTTTGTTCATCTTCGGGGGAGTATTACGTTCTACTCATTCTTTTTATGATTAACTATTTATTTATTAAATTAATATACTGCTATTGATTCGATTTAATTTTTCTGTGTTGTACGTCATACAACGCATTGGAGATGGAATTTCGGATTTCCGAGACAAATCTTCTACAAATTCAAAGGCTCAACTTGTTTTCTACCAATCAGGTTCTCCTAAAATCCAAGTTTGATAATTTCAACGACTATGATGCATGAAACACTCCTCATGATGCATGAAACCCCTGCATTTTTATTTACCTCCCTATATTAGCCAAATGGTAATATTTAAGATATCTAATTGGGTTCAAAAAAATAAACGAATACTTTGTTATATAAGAAACAATTAAATTTTATCTTGATAATTAAATAGACAAATGGTTTCGGATTGAATTGAATTTTTGTAAGGATGATCTATGAATCAAGACTTACAAAATAAACGGTTTGTGAGTCAAAGAAACCAAAGAAAATAGAAGCAAGAACTAGGGTTTTGTAAACCCTAAAACGAAAAAAAATAAAAAAATAAAAAAAAAAACAAAGGAAAAATCGGCATGCAACCAAACCCAATTAAGGCTTGTTGGGCTCATGGTGGACCTGGCTTGCATGGCTGGGTTCTCTCTCTGCTGGGCTTGATTGCCTTCGGCCCGCCTCCAACGCCTGAAGCTTGCTGAGTTTCCTTTATCCTCTAGGCCCGAGCCTCTGTTGTAGGCTGAAGCTTACAGAAAGCATGGCGTCATTTTGGACAGCAGCCAGCATAAACTTGCTGGGCTGCCACTGTTCTCTCGACCCAAATACCAATTTTTGGCCCATTGCTTTGTAGTCACACCCACTTATGTTAGGGTGTCCTAGCCTGAAGCCAAATTTAGGCTATATTTTCTAATCGCAAGGTCTGAAGCCATCTAAAGTGAATATGACCCGAACGTCATTATTTTGCTTCTATGATCAACCCCATATGATTCAATTTATTGAATTAATTTAAGTGTCCAGCAGCCCATTAATTCGACAAAAATCCCAAATTAAAGGCCCAAAGCCCACTTGTTGGAAGTTAACGATTCAATATTTTATTATTTTTCTTTGAACCGTTTCTTAGTCTCGAAGCAACTCAAACTTAAGTTCCTGGAGCAACCCAAATTCACTACACTTTAGTTGTATTTTGTATTCTATGTTCTTTCAGGTACCTCCTTTTATGAACCAGAAGTTCATACTAAACTCGAATAGGTAGTTCTGAATTTAGTGCCTTTGAAACCAAAAATTTTCATAAAACAATACACCCATTAAAACCCGAAGTATTTCATGTATACCATGTCTTAGAACTTGAAATGTTCTAACTTTGATGTTTATGGAGGTTTTATTTTCCCATAGCACCAGCCACAATCTTGTCCCCCCAATCAATGGGTTGATGAACCATCACGAGTTCGATTTCGCTAATTAGGAATTTATGACAAAACTACTTTATGTGGGCACAAGATGTGAAACTCCACTTGACTATTAAGAATTTAAGAAACAGGCTCGGCCATGATCTTCATTCGATGACTTATGCCTAAAACATTACAAATAAAAGTACCTCCCTTACAAGGATTCCAAGCCTCTTTGGCTCACTCCTATGGACCGTTTAATCATGATTCCACCTGACGGGAGCGGGCAAGCAGGCGTTGGCCCATGTTGGACACAGAGCTCGCACACTGAACACTAAGAGCGAGGGACTCTTGAACGGCCAACTCATCGGACCGTCCTGACAGCAGCCTACTATCTTTTGGAGTGAGGAGGTTCCTAGCTACTATTGTAGCTGTTGTGGCGTCCTGCATCACAGAGTCTTCACCTGAAAGAGGACCGTTAGAAGATAAGAAAGAAGGGCGCCATACGTTACCTTGACGCGGCGCGCCCGTTTCACTGCTGAGACTCAATTCTAAGCTAAGGTTCGATGGGTTTACCATTTTTCAAAAGTGTTCAAAGAGAAGGGGTGGATGGAGTTAAAATTTCAAGGGGCCGGAGACGATGTTCAAGAATGGGAATTCTTCAGAGTGTGTATGTTGGCGGTGATCGATACCTCTATAAGAAGCTAAGGCGACGCGTCCACCGATTCAAAAAGCCGGAATTTCCGGCGTAATTTTGGTGACTCTTTCTCGGCTTTTCAGAAGACGTGTTCAACTTTGTCAAAAGATTTCTTCTTTTCAGAAAACACGTGGAGGCCATCATCGCAACTACACATCTTTAGCCGACAAGCGCAAAGTCTGGCGACGCTTTCTCTGCTTTTCAGAAAACGCGTGCAGCTTTGTCAAAAGGAGCCGCATCCGCACTACTATGTGTCGTTCAGAAAGCAAAGGGGCGCCTGCTCAGAAATCGAAGGGGCGTCGTTCAGAAATCGAAGAGGCGCCACTATTTCAAAAAGCCGGATTTGCGGGATCAAAACGTTTGTCGACAAGGGTAAAAGAAGAGTACCACCACTTGATATTATCTCTATATATGTCGACCTTCGTCTTTTATGGCAAGGCAAACCTGAAGAAAATGCCCAACTCTCCCTCACCTCTGAGGGCGCACTCCCAGCAAAGCCTTTTGAAATACTCAATTTTTTCTTCTTCCCCAAAGATGATACCGGATGCCTGGAGTACAGATGACCCAGGAGGAAACGGCAGATTGAAGTGTGCTGATTCATTCACCGCTTCTTCAAAAGCAAAGGTATCTTATATCATCAAGGTCAAAAGCAAAAGTATCTCATATCATGCTTTTTCCCTGTCTTTTTCTTTGTCCTTGTTCTTACTCGCATGGCAAAGTAAAAGAAGCAATCAGCCGGCACTTGGAGTCAGTCTTCCGATCTGGAGCCAACTGCCTGGAATCTATTCCTGATTGCTTACCTAGCGTTGCTCTCGAGTAGTCATCTTCAACGGTTGATACACTTCCAGAGAAGGGACCACTTCTGCAAAGGGGAGCGAGTAAGGCAAGTGAAAATGATACATTGAAGCATGTAGAGACAAGCAAATGCTGAGCTATCCTCTAACCCTCTTCAATACGAATTGGAAAGATTGAACAAAGAAACAGATAAAAGGAGGAAGCTCAGACCTTCAGGAGAGACCAAAAGAATCCTGCTGCCCAGTTCAAGAGTAGCACAAAGGAAAATCAACGAGTTGGAGGAGACCAAAAGAATCCTCCAGCCCAGTTCAAGAGTAAGCCTGTGGAATCACAAAGATCAAAGCCTCAATGCAATCACCAAGGAGAAGAGGGAATTTACACTCCATAACCAGATTTGCGTCCCTAAACTCTTCTCTTTGTTAATTACATTCTGCCATGTTTAGTATGTTTAAGTGTTTTTTTTTTGTGTGTTTACTTATGTTTTGTGTGAATCTATGCTTAAAACATTGAGGACAATGTTTGATTTAAGTGTGGGGGGGTAACTAAGTATTTTTGATGCAAATTCGTGGGATTTTATCACCCATAACTTCAAATGTTGTTCCTTGCTGTTTTAAGGTGTTTTTAAGTTGTTTTAGAGTGTTTTAGTATGTTTTGTTTTTATAACTCCGAAAATCACATAAAATTTTGAAAAACTTGTTTTAAAAAGCCTAAAAAGAGTGTTTTGAGTCGTTTTTGTGTGTTTGTGTCTTAGGTTACCTTCCAACACTATGACATGGATTTGGTTTGTAATTGCATGACTGTTAAAGAGAGTTATAAACATGGATGAAAGTTTGATTTACTCTTGGTATATGCTTGGTTATGGTTATAATGTATGACTTCACATGCAATCATAAAAGAAAAATTCGTTTTTATAACATGCTTGAAGGAAGGAACTCAAACAAACGCTACAACCCTGTGAGACTCGAGCCATTACCTTCGTTGGAGAGTTATTTTCTGTGATTCTTTGTTTTCTAAAGTTGTTGCATGATCTCATTATTCCTTGCTTGGTTGCTACTTAGAATGCAATTGTATCATGATAGAACTAAATGCTAGAACTTATATCCGTTTCATTCAAAGCATGACATTGAATTGCATAACATATATCAAGATGAAGTTGTGTAGCTGCCACCATAACCAAATAGCCTTACTTCCCATATTTCGTATTTGTTATTTGTTTTAACCCCGTTGAGCCTCGTTTAGCCTATTTTCTTTGCTAACCACATCACCCCTTACCTAGCCTAGATTAGGACCATCCGTACCCTTGTTCTTGAAGCATAGTAAGCATGACGGATAATGAATTCCTTTTGATTTATGTTGCAGAAAATAAGTGTGGGGGAAGGGATTTTTGTGTGTATGTATGTGCCTAAGTCTTAAAGGAGGCACGGGAAAAAGAAAAAAAATGTGAGAAAAAGAAGAAGAAAAGAAAGAAAAAAAAAAAAAAAAAAAGAGTGAAAATAAGTGAGAATGGACTCACAAGTGTGATTGTTGAAGAAAGGGCCCAAAAAGTTTGAATATGGCCCTAAGTTTTGTGACTTCCCCTTGGGTGTTCAAAGTTGACTTATGCGTTCTAAAGGGAATTCTAAGTGCCTAATTCAATACTTTGCTCACTATTGCTTTAAGAATGTTTGTTTATCCTTCACCTTTCATTGTTAGCCAATACCCTAGCCCTATTACAACCCTTTGACTTCTATCTTGATTGTTATGTGTTTCAATTTGTGGAGTTTGAACTTGGTATGAGCTTATGGTGTCACTGGTTCTCGATTCTAAGTAGTAGCATTCCATTCATGAGATCATACCTAAAGATGCTTATTAACTCCAGAAATTGCTCTCTTTATGATACATATATGTGAGTGTTCGTTTTCATGTTTACATCAATCTTCTCACATATAACTAGTTTAGGGTGTGGAGTTAGAAAATTTGTGTGAAAATTGAGTGCATATCTTGTAAGGATTTGAGGGAATTCTCTAAGGCATGTTACTACATTCAAATCATGGTTTTAAATGCTTAATTGTGAACTAGTATGTGGTGACTATGAGTAAGAATGTACTTAAGTGTAAAGATGGCTAAAATATGTGGGAATAATGATTTTTAACTTGTCATGTGCATTTGAAATCCCTGAGACGATTGTTTGAAGGTGTAGGTTGTGTTTTGTTCGTTTTGTTTTGTTTTTGGTTTCTTTTGTTTTGTTTTGCTCGAGGACTAGCAAAAGCTAAGTGTGGGGGAATTTGATAGAAGCATATTTATGCGCCTTAGTTTGCTTGTTTCCTTGCATTTATGTTGCTAGTACTTAGTAATTTTAGTACTTTAAGCTATTTTCGTGTGTTTGTAGGTCCAAAGGGCTAAAGGAGCAAAAAGATGCATTTTGGAGACTTTTGGAGCACTTTTGGGCTAAGGATGGATAGCTTATGCTTGGAGCCAAAGTGTTGGACGAAAATGAAGACCAAAGTGTTGGAACCTTGTTCCCTTTAGTTCTAGGACATTTAAACCTTTCCTTTATCCATTGCACATGCATCTCCATAAACCATCAACACATTCACACATCACCCATTCACCTTTGTGCCGTGACTTCACTCCTTCATCTCAGCCACACCTCACACATAATCATTCAACCATGCACTCCATATGCATTTCCACCCTTACAAGACCCTAATCATTCATCCACCTTTCTCCTAAAAACCGTGCACATGCATACACACTTCATTTCAGCCACATGCAACCATTAAACATTCAATCATTTCACTCCACTTAATGCCGTGAGTTCCCATCAGATTTCCAACCTAATTCACATGCATTCCATCCTTTAATTCACCCACATGCACTCATAATCATTCACACCTTGCATTCACATGCATTTCCAACCTAATCACTCACCCACACAATCTGCCATCATTCACACAAACACCATCATTGCCGTGCATCCCATTCCCTCTCCCATTTCAGATTGCATTTCATTCATTCCAGCCAAGCCACATGCACTCCCTTTAATTAATTCATCCTAGCTGTCAAAGCACATGCACATTCACCCTAATCATTCACATAGCTTTAATTCACATGCAAACACATTGCATTACCATTCACCACCAGAAAATCACCATCATTGCCGTGAGTTTCATACACTTTCCAGCCATTCCACATGCCATTGTCATTCCACTTCATTTCACCTTGCATTTTCAGATTATTCCTTCATCATTGCACCACACATGCAGCCACATATTCATTGCACATGCTTACACATGCATTTTCAGCACCAAAGAAGCCAATGCCGTGCACTTTCTCCTTTCATTTCTGTCAAAACACATGCATTCCCACCCTTTAATCACATGCATAAAACAGCCACATGCATCTCCCATCACCATTTCAGATTTCCACCCACCTCCTAGCTGTCATGTTCCCTCTTATTTACCTATAAATAAGCATGCATTTCAGCCACAATTCATTGACTCATTCATACACTCTTCCATATTCACTCATCCATTGCAGAAATGTAGACCATCAAACCATCTTTGTGCCGTGACTCTCCCTTACAATCCAAACACCATCCTTCCATCTCCACAACTCCTCTTCCATTCCTCCACCACTCCCCAAACCATTCACACTATCAAACATCTCCTTAGACCTTGTGCCACAACAAAGAGGAAGAGAAGAGTGCTTAAACGTTCATACAATTCAAGTTTGAGTTGTTGGAATGTTTAGGTGTTTCTTTGATTTCAATGTTTAAATTCAATTCTCTTTGTTTTGTACGTATGAGGAATGGAAGAGAAGAGTGTCATATTCACACAAAACTTATGGGAAAATCACACAAAACTTAGGGCCATATTCAACTTTTTGGACCCTTTCTTCAACCATTAACGCTCGTGAGTTCATTCTTACTTATTTTCACTCCCTTTTTTTTTTTTTTTTTTTTTTTTTTTTTTTTTTTTCTTCTTTTTCTTTTGAATCTCAAAACATACATATAAACGTAAGAACAAACTTTTACTCCCCCACACTCACTTTCTTGCATAATGTAACTCAAAAGGAATTCATTTAAGTCATGCTCACTAAACTTTAAGAACAAGGGTATAGGAAAGTCCTACTCTAAGCTAGGTAAGGGGTGATGTGGGTAAACAAGGAATAAAGGCAAAACGAGGCTCAACGGGGTTAAAACTTACAACATATACGAAGTATGGGAAGTAAGGCTATTTGGCTATGGTGGTGGTCACTACACAACTTCTTCTTGAATATGTGTTATGCAAATCAATAACATGCTTTGAATGAAATGGGCATGAGTTCTAGCATTTGGAACTATATGATGAAACGCCTTCTAAGTAGTAACTGATAGGAGCATATTCATGCGACTTAAATGGCTTGTTCTCGTGCATTTACGTTATGTTTCTCTAGTTATTTTAGTCCTTTATGCTTCTTTTGTGTGTTTTCAGGTTCTAAGGGCAAGGTATGCAAAAGGATGCCTTTTGGAGCCTTTTGGAGCAAATTAGAGATTGGAATGGATATCATATGCTTGGAGCCAAGAGGATGGACGAAATTAAAGACTTGAAGTAGGAAAGTTAAATCCTAAAAGACCTCATGTTTAAGCATCATTGAAGACTCCTACGCATTTTAGAACACAAAAACAACATTCCTTGCAACCTTAGGACATTGTCGTGTGTTTCCTTGTGTCTCCCTTCCTTGCCATGCAAGGAAGGGCTTTGTTCCCTATTTTAAACACTTAAAGCATTCATTTATCATATCATTCACTTATTATAAGCATTCACTTATCATATCATTCACTTATCAAACCATTCACTTATCACTTATCACTTCCATTCACTTATCACTCACCACATATCATTCATTTATCACTTAACATATCATTCATTTATCACTTAACATATCATACACTTATCATAATCATTCACTTATACACTTATCATAATCATTCACTTATTCTTTCATCATTCAACCACCAATTCAACACATGCATTTCAAACCTTTCAACACCCTTTAATCATCTCCCTTTAAGTTATGATTTTATTTCCTAACCCTACATGCATTATTTATTAGCATCTTCACATGCATTCACACACACTTCACACAAACAAACAACTCAAAACCGTGAGCTCCCATTCCCTTATGCCATTTTCAGATTTCCACCCACTAACCTAGTCATCAACACATGCATTCCCTTCACATTCACCCACATGCACTCCCACTCTTTAATCATATGCACTCCCATCATAATTCCACCACCAATTCAGCCACAAAACATTATCATTGCACCACATTCAACCACTCCACATCCCTCACCAAGAAACCATTCAACACACACATGCATCCTGAAATTCTTTGCCATGCAATCACATGCATTTCCCTTGACATTTTCAGCCATCACACTTCATCATTACACCACCATTCACTCTTTAACCCACACACACTTCACACAAACAACATTCACATGCATTCACATGCATTTCCAACACAAAACACACTCAAAACCGTGGCCACCTTTGCATTTCAGGATTCCCATTTGCATTTTCAGATTTCCAGCTTTCCCTTTTATTTTTCAGCTTTCAATCTTCATCATTGCAGCCATTCCACATGCAATTCTCCATCATTCCTCCACACAAACACCTTAAACAAATAGCCATATACATCTCCACTCCTCCTATAAATACCCTTGCATTCCCATCATTCAAATCATCTCATTCCATTGTAGATACCACAACACAAACACTCCATTCCTTCTCTAGCCGTGAGTTTCTCTCCATTTTCTGCACCATTTTCTCCACCACTCCTCACCTATTTCCATAATTCCCCACTCCATTCCACACTTCCATCCCCCAAACCAATTATCCCTAGACCTTATGCTACAATAAAGAGGAAGAGAAGAGGGCCTAAACGTTCATACAATTCAAGTTTGAGTTGTTGGAATGTTTAGGCGTTTCTTTGATTTCAATGTTTAATTTCAATTCTCTTTGTTTTGTATGAGGAACTAAACCCCCCTTTAGCTAGGGGGGGATTCGAAATATATGTTTATGCTTGCATTTTGATTTGATTACTTTTAATTACGTTTCATAAGTTGTGAATTCAATTTGTTTAACTATTTGATTGATATCCTATTTATGTATGTTTATTGAGAATGAACGCTTAATTTTCATGCATGAATATGACGCTAGAATATAAGTGAGTTTCACCTAATCGTTATGAACTTATATTCACAAGTAGTGGAGGTTGCTTATAAACAATCGCGTTAAACGAATTCTTGGCATAAGTTTCATGCAATCATAGTAACGAATGCCTCGTCAACACTTATAGTTTTCATGATGCTTAATGATTCTTGCTTGTTTCTCTATTATGCAATTCATGAAGGGAACTTGTGAGGAATGCTTTGGGTTGTCGTATGCAATCATCCAATTCATTAACTTAAGGAAAACTTGACGGTTAATTTAAGCGGACCTAATTAACCCGGGGTGATGAGTTTCATAATTTATTGAAATGCAATTGGAAATCATTTTATTATGCAAGTGTAACATGTATGGAGATGAACCCTTTAGCTAGCCATACCATCCATTCATTTCCGTCAATTTCATATTTACAATTTGTTTTCTTTACAATCTATCCATTTTAGTTTAAATTCGTCCAAAATCAATCCCCCCATATTTCGTTTAAGTCTTAGTCTTAATCTTTCTTATTTTTAGTTTTGCTTTCTTCGAGCATTAAATAGTGTTTTATATTGTGTTTTTACGTTTTTAAGTCAAATCCAAGTGATTAACAATCCCTCCTAATCCCCGGTCCAGAACGATCCCTACTTACATCATTACTACAATTGTCAAAAAGAGGGTTTAATTTGTGTGCGTATAATTCCCGCATCAAATTTTGGCGCCGTTGCCGGGGATTAGCAACTTTGCTAATCCCTTAGTTCTTTTCTTTTTTTTTGGTTTAGTTGTTTTCGTTTTAGTTTCTAACTTAGTGTTGTTTTCTTTGTTTGTTGTTACTTTTAATTTTTGATTTAGTTCTCTTTCTTTTTAGGTACTAGAGAAGTAAGATATGGATTTTGCTAGCATTCAAGCTCAATTGGCAAATCTTACTTCTAAATTGTCGCCGTATGCCGAAAGGACCACAATGCAGAGTGTCCCTACATTTGGTGCTTCATATAGGCAAGGATTTCAAGCCAATCAATGTCCACAAAGAGATTGGAGGGATCATTCAAACTCTATATGGTGGGAAGATCAACAAGTTCAACGTGAAGCATATTGGCAACCATATGAGGAGTTCTATTCAAGACCTATGCAGCCACCACAACTTCATATGCAATATGCTCAATTAAATTCAAGTTCGCCAGTAGATTATATTCAAATTCTTAATGAAATAAATTCTTTGGCGCAAGGGTCACAAAATCAAGCCAAGGAGGCTCAACAAGAAGCATATTGGCAACCATATGAGGAGTTCAATACAACACCTATGCAGCCACCACAACCTCCCCCACAACAATTCCAATCAAGTTCAAGTATGTCCATGGATAATGATAAAAAATTTCAATTACTAACCTCTTTGACGCAGGACGAACAAAATCAAGACAAGAAGTTGGGTAAATTGGACGAGCAATTTGGGCAGATTATGGAGTTCATGAAACAAATTCAAGAGCAAAGTGAACTTTCCAACTCAACTATTGAAAACTCGAAGGAAGATTTTGAAATCCATAATGCTATCACTTTGGGAAGTGCTATGGAGGTTGGAGCTGACCTAAAAATGTCCAAACATAGCCTAGAAGTGGATGAAGGGCTGCTAATTGAGGAGGAGGAAGAAGACATGCACACGGCAAGGGTAGAACAACCCTTGCCGCAGCCCCCTAAGCCCTCTAAACCACCCACCACCAGTAAGGACGTCCCAATTTCATGTTATTTTGATGTTATTCCACCCAATGTCCCTTTTCCTAGCAGGTTTTTGATTCCCAACCAAGAAGAGAGTAAAAAGGACATCGTGGAAGCCTTCCCAAAGGTGCAAAATGCTATTCAAATTCTTGGTGCAACACAGCAAGTTTTAGATGGTGTTGAATTCTTCAAAGGACTTTGTACACCAAGAAGAATGATTCAAGAGAAGGTAGTGGCTGGAGAAGATGTAGAAGGCATCAAAGAGGACAAATTTGAAACCACAATTCCCAAGGAAGTTGGATTTTATGACACGGGACAAGTCATAACTTTCGAATGGGTGTTTATTCTGGAGTTCATTTTGGAGCACACAGGTAAGCCGCCTCCCCGAATTTCAATTTTCTTTTATACTAACATGTGGTTAATGATTCAGGCACCCAAAATGGAATTTAAACTATTACCGGATCATTTCAAGTATCACCGCCCATTCAAAGATAAATTCCATGCCGTTTGATTTTATTTATGTTAATAAAAAATAAAAAAAAAAAAAAAATTTGAAAGAAAGATACTAAACATGGAGAAAGGTGGAGCTTCACAAAGGTTGTTTACGTGAAGCCCCACTACGAGGCGCAGAAGCGGGAGGCATCGGAGCGGAAGCCATCGGAGCGGGAGGCATCGGAGCTAGAGCATTCCAGGCCTCAATACTTGGCCAAGCGCTGGATGACCCAGGAAAAAGGTGCCTCTGGAGATAAGACGCAAGCCTTTGACGGTCACTGTGAATTCGACCCTCAGATTCTTGCAGCTCATCAAGCTTCCTCTTCATCCCCGACGAATAGTTATTTGCAAGCACATGCAAACTTCTATTCTCGTACTTAAGCTGCTGGATCTCTTGCTTAAGTCTTTCCACCTCTGCCATCAACGATTCCACCTGACGGGAGCGGGCAAGCAGGCGTAGGCCCATGTTGGACACAGAGCTCGCACACTGAACACTAAGTGCGAGGGACTCTTGAACGGCCAACTCATCGGACCGTCCTGACAGCAGCCTACTATCTTTTGGAGTGAGGAGGTTTTTAGCTACTATTGTAGCTGTTGTGGCGTCCTGCATCACAGAGTCTTCACCTGAAAGAGGACCGTTAGAAGATAAAAAAGAAGGGCGCCATACATTACCTTGACGGGGCGCAACCGGATCGCTGCTGAGACTCAAATCTAAGCTAAGGTTCGATGAGTTTGCCATTTTTTTCAAAAGTGTTCAAAGAGAAGGGGTGGATGGAGTTAAAAATTTCACAAAGGGCCGGAGTCGAGTTTCAGGAATGGGAAATCTTCAGAGTGTGTATATTGGCGGTGATCGATAGCTCTATAAAATGCCAAGGCGACGCGTCCACCGATTCAAAGAGCCGGAATTTCCGGCGTAATTTAGGCGACGCGTTCTCGGCTTTTCAGAAGACGCGTTCAACTTTGGCAAAAGATTTCTGACAAAGCTGAAAACACGTGGAGGCCATCATCGCAACTACACATCTTTAGCCGACAAGCGCAAAGTTCGGCGACGCTTTCTCTGCTTTTCAGAAAACGCGTGCAGCTTTGTCAAAAGGAGCCGCATCTGCACTACCACGTGTCGTTCAGAAAGCGAAGGGGCGTCGTTCAGAAATCGAAGGGGCGCCTACTCAGAAATCGAAGAGGCGTATTCAAAGATCGAAGAGGCGCCACTATTTCAAAAAGCCGGAATTGCGGGATCAAAACGTTTGTCGACAAGGGTAAAAAGTACCACCACTTGATATTATCTCTATATATGTCGACCTTCGTCTTTTATGGCAGGGCAAACCTGAAGAAAATGCCCAACTCTCCCTCACATCTGAGGGCGCACTCCCAGCAAGGCCTTTCAAAATACTCAATTCTTTCTTCTTCCCCAAAGATGATACCAGATGCCTGGAGTACATATGACCCAGGAGGAAACGGCGGATTGAAGCATGTGCTGATTCATCCACCGCTTCTTCAAAGCAAAGGTATCTCATATCATCAAGGTCAAAAGCAAAAGTATCTCATATCATGCTCTTTCCCTGTCTTTTTCTTTGTCCTTGTTCTTACTCGCATGGCAAAGTAAAAGAAGCAATCAGCCGGCACTTGGAGTCAATCTTCCGATCTGGAGCCAACTGCCTGGAATCTATTCCTGATTGCTTACCTAGCGTTGCTCTCGAGTAGTCATCTTCAACGGTTGATACACTTCCGGAGAAGGGACCACTTCTGCAAAGGGGAGCGAGTAAGGCAAGAGAAAATGATACATTGAAGCATGTGGAGACAAACATAGGCTGAGTTATCCTCCAACCCTTTTCAATACGAATTGGAAAGATTGAACAAAGAAACAGACCAAAAGGGTAAGCTCAGACCTTCGGGGGAGACCAAAAGAACCATCCTGCTGCCCAGTTCAAGAAGTAGCACAAAGGAAAATCAACAATGGGCAGAAACCAGTTCAAGAGTAAGCCTGTGGAATCATCAAGATCAAGCCTCAATGCAATCAACAAAGAGAAGAGGGAATTTACACTCCATAACCAGATTTGCGTCCCTAAACTCTTCTCTTTGTTAATTACATTCTGCCATGTTTAGTATGTTTAGTTGTTGTTTGTGTGATTACTTATGTTTTGTGTGAATCTATGCTTAAAACATTGAGGACAATGTTTGATTTAAATGTGGGGGGGTAACTAATGTTGTTAATGCAAATTCGTGGGATTTTATCACCCATAACTTCAAATGTTGTTCCTTGCTGTTTTAAGGTGTTTTTAAGTTGTTTTAGAGTGTTTTAGTATGTTTTGTTTTTATAACTCCGAAAAGCACATAAAAATTTGAAAAATTGTTTTGAAAAGCCTAAAAAGAGTGTTTTGAGTCGTTTTTGTGAGTTTGTGTCTTAGGGTACCTTCCAACACAATGATAAGGATTTGGTTTGTAATTGCATGACTGTTAAAAAGAGTTATAAACATAGAGAAAAGTTTGATTTACTCTTGGTTTATGCTTAGTTATGGTTATAATGTATGACTTCACATGCAATCATAAAAGAAAAATTCGTTTTTGTAACATGCTTGAAGGAAGGAACTCAAACAAACGCTACAACCCTGTGAGACTCGAGCCATTACCTTCTTTGGAGAGTTATTTTCTGTGATTCTTTGTTTTCTAAAGTTGTTGAATGATCTCATTATTCCTTGCTTGGTTGCTACTTAGAATGCAATTGTATCATGATAGAACTAAATGCTAGAACTTATATCCGTTTCATTCAAAGCATGATATTGAGTTGCATAACATATATCAAGATGAAGTTGTGTAGTTGCCACCATAGCCAAATAGCCTTACTTCCCATATTTCGTATATATTGTAAGTCTTAACACCGTTGAGCCTCGTTTAACCTATTTTCTTTGCTAACCATATCACCCCTTACCTAGCCTAGATTAGGACCATCCGTACCCTTGTTCTTAAAAGATAGTGAGCATGACTTAAATGAATTCCTTTTGAGTACATTTTGCAAGAAAATGAGTGTGGGGGAGTAAAAGTTTGTTCTTAAGTTTGTATGTTTTGAGAGTCAAAAGAAAAGAAGAAAAAAAAAAAAAATTTGTGAAAAACATATGAAAAAGAAAAAAGAGAAAAGAAAGAAAAAAAAAAAAAAAAAAAAAAAAAAAAAAAAAAAAAAAAAAGAGCTTGTTCCCCCTTGTTGTTCAAAAGTTGAGTTTTCATTCAAAAGTGAATTCTACGTTAATTCAAATGCTTTGCTCGCTATTTCTTTAAGAACCTTTGTTTTCCATATACCTTCTTTGTTAGCCAAACACCTTTAGCCCCGTTACACCCCTTTGACTTCTATCTTGATCGTTATGTGTTCAATAATGTGGAGTTTGAAATTGATATGAGCTTATGGAATCACTGGTTCTCATTCTAAGTAGTAGCATTCCATTCATGAGATCATATTCATGTCATTATCGTAAATCCAGAAAATGCTTTCCTTGTTATAACATATGTGAGTGTTCGTCTACATGTTTACATCAATCTTCTCACATATAACTAGTGTAGGGTGTGTAGTCAGAAAATCTGTGTGAAAAACGAGTGCATATCTTGTAAGGATTTGAGCAATTTCTCTAAGGCATGTTACTACATTCAAAACATGGTTTTAAATGCTTAATTGTGAACTAGTATATGGTGACTATGATTAAGAATGTACTTAAGTGTGAAGATGACTAAAATCTGTGGGAATGATGATTTTTAATGGGTCATGTGCATTGGAAATCCCTAAGACGGTTGTTGGAAGGTTTAGGTTGTGTTTTACTTGTTTTGTTTCGTTTGGTTTTGTTTTGTTTTTCTTTCTGTTTTGCTCGAGGACTAGCAAAAGATAAGTGTGGGGGTATTTGATAGGAGCATATTCATGCGACTTAAATGGCTTGTTCTCGTGCATTTACGTTATGTTTCTCTAGTTATTTTAGTCCTTTATGCTTCTTTTGTGTGTTTTCAGGTTCTAAGGGCAAGGTATGCAAAAGGATGCCTTTTGGAGCCTTTTGGAGCAAATTAGAGATTGGAATGGATATCATATGCTTGGAGCCAAGAGGATGGACGAAATTAAAGACTTGAAGTAGGAAAGTTAAATCCTAAAAGACCTCATGTTTAAGCATCATTGAAGACTCCTACGCATTTTAGAACACAAAAACAACATTCCTTGCAACCTTAGGACATTGTCGTGTGTTTCCTTGTGTCTCCCTTCCTTGCCATGCAAGGAAGGGCTTTGTTCCCTATTTTAAACACTTAAAGCATTCATTTATCATATCATTCACTTATTATAAGCATTCACTTATCATATCATTCACTTATCAAACCATTCACTTATCACTTATCACTTCCATTCACTTATCACTCACCACATATCATTCATTTATCACTTAACATATCATTCATTTATCACTTAACATATCATACACTTATCATAATCATTCACTTATACACTTATCATAATCATTCACTTATTCTTTCATCATTCAACCACCAATTCAACACATGCATTTCAAACCTTTCAACACCCTTTAATCATCTCCCTTTAAGTTATGATTTTATTTCCTAACCCTACATGCATTATTTATTAGCATCTTCACATGCATTCACACACACTTCACACAAACAAACAACTCAAAACCGTGAGCTCCCATTCCCTTATGCCATTTTCAGATTTCCACCCACTAACCTAGTCATCAACACATGCATTCCCTTCACATTCACCCACATGCACTCCCACTCTTTAATCATATGCACTCCCATCATAATTCCACCACCAATTCAGCCACAAAACATTATCATTGCACCACATTCAACCACTCCACATCCCTCACCAAGAAACCATTCAACACACACATGCATCCTGAAATTCTTTGCCATGCAATCACATGCATTTCCCTTGACATTTTCAGCCATCACACTTCATCATTACACCACCATTCACTCTTTAACCCACACACACTTCACACAAACAACATTCACATGCATTCACATGCATTTCCAACACAAAACACACTCAAAACCGTGGCCACCTTTGCATTTCAGGATTCCCATTTGCATTTTCAGATTTCCAGCTTTCCCTTTTATTTTTCAGCTTTCATTCTTCATCATTGCAGCCATTCCACATGCAATTCTCCATCATTCCTCCACACAAACACCTTAAACAAATAGCCATATACATCTCCACTCCTCCTATAAATACCCTTGCATTCCCATCATTCAAATCATCTCATTCCATTGTAGATACCACAACACAAACACTCCATTCCTTCTCTAGCCGTGAGTTTCTCTCCATTTTCTGCACCATTTTCTCCACCACTCCTCACCTATTTCCATAATTCCCCACTCCATTCCACACTTCCATCCCCCAAACCAATTATCCCTAGACCTTATGCTACAATAAAGAGGAAGAGAAGAGGGCCTAAACGTTCATACAATTCAAGTTTGAGTTGTTGGAATGTTTAGGCGTTTCTTTGATTTCAATGTTTAATTTCAATTCTCTTTGTTTTGTATGAGGAACTAAACCCCCCTTTAGCTAGGGGGGGATTCGAAATATATGTTTATGCTTGCATTTTGATTTGATTACTTTTAATTACGTTTCATAAGTTGTGAATTCAATTTGTTTAACTATTTGATTGATATCCTATTTATGTATGTTTATTGAGAATGAACGCTTAATTTTCATGCATGAATATGACGCTAGAATATAAGTGAGTTTCACCTAATCGTTATGAACTTATATTCACAAGTAGTGGAGGTTGCTTATAAACAATCGCGTTAAACGAATTCTTGGCATAAGTTTCATGCAATCATAGTAACGAATGCCTCGTCAACACTTATAGTTTTCATGATGCTTAATGATTCTTGCTTGTTTCTCTATTATGCAATTCATGAAGGGAACTTGTGAGGAATGCTTTGGGTTGTCGTATGCAATCATCCAATTCATTAACTTAAGGAAAACTTGACGGTTAATTTAAGCGGACCTAATTAACCCGGGGTGATGAGTTTCATAATTTATTGAAATGCAATTGGAAATCATTTTATTATGCAAGTGTAACATGTATGGAGATGAACCCCTTAGCTAGCCATACCATCCATTCATTTCCGTCAATTTCATATTTACAATTTGTTTTCTTTACAATCTATCCATTTTAGTTTAAATTCGTCCAAAATCAATCCCCCCATATTTCGTTTAAGTCTTAGTCTTAATCTTTCTTATTTTTAGTTTTGCTTTCTTCGAGCATTAAATAGTGTTTTATATTGTGTTTTTACGTTTTTAAGTCAAATCCAAGTGATTAACAATCCCTCCTAATCCCCGGTCCAGAACGATCCCTACTTACATCATTACTACAATTGTCAAAAAGAGGGTTTAATTTGTGTGCGTATAATTCCCGCATCAGTAACCAAGCAAAGAATAATGAGATCATGCAACGACTTTAGAAAACAAGAAATCACAGATTATACTCTCCAAAGAACGTTATAGGCTCAAGTCTCTCAGGGTTGTAGCGTTTGTTTGAGTTCCTTCCTTCAAGCATGTTACAAAAACGAATTTTTTTCTTTTATGATTGCATGTGAAGTCATACATTATAACCATAACCAAGCATATACCAAGAGTAAATCAAACTTTTCTCTATGTTTATAACTCTTTCTAACCGTCATGCAATTATAAACCAAATCCTTATCATTGTGTTGGAAGGTACCCTAAGACACAAACACACAAAAACGACTCTTAAAACAACTCTTTTTGGGTTTTTCAAAACAATTTTTCAAATTTTTATGGGATTTTCGAATTATAAAACAAAACACACTAAAACACTCTAAAACAACTTAAAAACACCTTAAAACAGCAAGGAACAACATTTGAAGTTATGGGTGATAAAATCCCACGAATTTAAATTAACAACATTAGTTACCCCCCCTCCCCCCCCCCCCCCCCCCACACTTAAATCAAACATTGTCCTCAATGTTTTAAGCATAGATTCACACAAAACATAAGTAAACACACAAAAAGCAATTTAAACATACTAAACATGGCAGAATGTAATTAACAAAGAGAAGAGTTTAGGGACGCAAATCTGGTTATGGAGTGTAAATTCCATCTTCTCCTTGGTAATTGCATTGAGGCTTTGATCATAGTGACTCCACAGGCTTACTCTTGAACTGGTTTCCGCCCATCATTGATTTTCCTTTGTGCTACTCTTGATCTGGGCAGCAGGATGGTTCTTTTGGTTTCCCCCGAAGGTCTGAGCTTTCTCCTGTTATCTGTTTCTTTGTTCAATCTTTGCAGGAGTGGTCCCTTCTCTGGAAGTGTAACAACCGTTGAAGATGACTACTCGAGAGCAACGCTAGGTAAGCAATCAGGAATAGATTCCAGGCAGTTGGCTCCAGATCGGAAGACTGACTCCAAGTGCCGGCTGATTGCTTCTTTTACTTTGCCATGCAAGTAAGAACAAGGACAAAGAAAAAGACAGGGAAAGAGCATGATATGAGATACTTTTGCTTTTGACCTTGATGATATGAGATACCTTTGCTTTGAAGAAGCGGTGAATGAATCAGCACATGCTTCAATCCGCCGTTTCCTCCTGGGTCATATGTACTCCAGGCATCTGGTATCATCTTTGGGGAAAAAGAAAGAATTGAGTATTTTGAAAGGCTTTGCTGGGAGTGCGCCCTCAGAGGTGAGGGAGAGTTGGGCATTTTCTTCAGGTTTGCCCTGCCATAAAAGACGAAGGTCGACATATATAGAGATAATATCAAGTGGTGGTACTTTTTACCCTTGTCGACAAACGTTTTGATCCCGCAAATCCGGCTCTTTGAAATAGTGGCGCCTCTTCGATCTTTGAATACGCCTCTTCGATTTCTGAGCAGGCGCCCCTTCGATTTCTGAACGACGCCCCTTCGCTTTCTGAACGACACGTGGTAGTGCAGATGCGGCTCCTTTTGACAAAGCTGCACGCGTCTTCTGAAAAGCAGAGAAAGCGTCGCCGAACTTTGCGCTTGTCGGCTAAAGATGTGTAGATGCGATGATGGCCTCCACGTGTTTTCAGCTTTGTCAGAAATCTTTTGACAAAGTTGAACGCGTTTTCTGAAAAGCCGAGGGAGCGTCGCCTAAATTACGCCGGAAAATCCGGCTCTTTGAATCGGTGGACGCGTCGTCTTGGCTTTTTATAGAGCTATCAATCACCCCAACACACACACTCTGAAGATTTCCCATTCCTGAAACTCGACTCCGGCCCTTTGTGAAATTTTAACTCCATCCACCCCTTCTCTTTGAACACTTTTGAAAAAAATGGCAAACTCATCGAACCTTAGCTTAGATTTGAGTCTCAGCAGCGATCCGGTTGCGCCCCGTCAAGGTAATGTATGGCGCCCTTCTTTTTTATCTTCTAACGGTCCTCTTTCAGGTGAAGACTCTGTGATGCAGGACGCCACAACAGCTACAATAGTAGCTAAAAACCTCCTCACTCCAAAAGATAGTAGGCTGCTGTCAGGACGGTCCGATGAGTTGGCCGTTCAAGAGTCCCTCGCACTTAGTGTTCAGTGTGCGAGTTCTGTGTCCAACATGGGCCAACCCCTGCTTGCTCGGTCCCGCCAAGTTGAATCGTTGATGGCAGAGGTGGAAAGACTTAAGCAAGAGATCCAGCAGCTTAAGTACGAGAATAGAAGTTTGCATGTGCTTGCAAATAACTATTCGTCGGGGATGAAGAGGAAGCTTGATGAGCTGCAAGAATCTGAGGGTCGAATTCACAGTGACCGTCAAAGGCTTGCGTCTTATCTCCAGAGGCACCTTTTTCCTGGGTCATCCAGCGCTTGGCCAAGTATTGAGGCCTGGAATGCTCTAGCTCCGATGCCTCCCGCTCCGATGGCTTCCGCTCCGATGCCTCCCGCTTCTATGCCTTCCGCTTCTGCGCCTCGTAGTGGGGCTTCACGCAAACAACCTTTGTGAAGCTCCACCTTTCTCCATGTTTAGTATCTTTCTTTCTCTCTTTTTTTTTTTTTTTTTTTTTTTTTTACATAAATAAAATCAAACGGCATGGAATTTATCTTTGAATGGGCGGTGATACTTGAAATGATCCGGTAATAGTTTAAATTCCAGATTGGGTGCCTGAATCATTAACCACATGTTAGTATAAAAGAAAATTGAAATTCGGGGAGGCGGCTTACCTGTGTGCTCCAAAATGAACTCCAGAATAAACACCCCTTCGAAAGTTATGACTTGTCCCGTGTCATAAAATCCAACTTCCTTGGGAATTGTGGTTTCAAATATGTCCTCTTTGATGCCTTCTACATCTTCTCCAGCCACTACCTTCTCTTGAATCATTCTTCTTGGTGTACAAAGTACTTTGAAGAATTCAACACCATCTAAAACTTGCTGTGTTGCACCAAGAATTGGAATAGCATTTTGCACCTTTGGGAAGACTTCCACGATGTCCTTTTTACTCTCTTCTTGGTTGGGAATCAAAAACCTGCTAGGAAAAGGGACATTGGGTGGAATAACATCAGAATAACATGGAATTGGGACGTCCTTACTGGTGGTGGGTGGTTTAGAGGGCTTAGGGGGCTGCGGCAAGGGTTGTTCTACCCTTGCCGTGTGCATGTCTTCTTCCTCCTCCTCAATTAGCAGCTCTTCCACTTCTAGGCTATGTTTGGACATTTTTAGGTCAGCTCCAACCTCCATAGCACTTCCCAAAGTGATAGCATTATGGATTTCAAAATCTTCCTTCGAGTTTTCAATAGTTGAGTTGGAAAGTTCACTTTGCTCTTGAATTTGTTTCATGAACTCCATAATCTGCCCAAATTGCTCGTCCAATTTACCCAACTTCTTGTCTTGATTTTGTTCGTCCTGCGTCAAAGAGGTTAGTAATTGAAAATTTTTATCATTATCCATGGACATACTTGAACTTGATTGGAATTGTTGTGGGGGAGGTTGTGGTGGCTGCATAGGTGTTGTATTGAACTCCTCATATGGTTGCCAATATGCTTCTTGTTGAGCCTCCTTGGCTTGATTTTGTGACCCCTGCGCCAAAGAATTTATTTCATTAAGAATTTGAATATAATCTATTGGCGAACTTGAATTTAATTGAGCATATTGCATATGAAGTTGTGGTGGCTGCATAGGTCTTGAATAGAACTCCTCATATGGTTGCCAATATGCTTCACGTTGAACTTGTTGATCTTCCCACCATATAGAGTTTGAATGATCCCTCCAATCTCTTTGTGGACATTGATTGGCTTGAAATCCTTGCCTATATGAAGCACCAAATGTAGGGACACTCTGCATTGTGGTCCTTTCGGCATACGGCGACAATTTAGAAGTAAGATTTGCCAATTGAGCTTGAATGCTAGCAAAATCCATATCTTACTTCTCTAGTACCTAAAATCAAAGAAAGAGAACTAAATCAAATATCAAAAGTAACAACAAACAAAGAAAACAACACTAAGTTAGAAACTAAAACGAAAACAACTAAACAAAAAAAAAAAAGAAAAGAACCAAGGGAACGGCGCCAAAATTTGATGCGAGAATTACTTGACACTCAAATTAAACCCTCGTTTGACAATTGTAGTAGAATGGATAAGTGAGGGATCGTTCTAGACCGGGGATTAGGAGGGCTTGCTAAAACCTTCTAAATTGACTTAAAAACATAAAAACACAATATAAAACACTATTTAATGCTCGAAGAAAGCAAAACTAAAAATAAGAAAGATTAAGACTAAGACTTCAACGAAATAGGGGGGAATTGGATTTGGACGAATTTAAACTAAAATGAATACTTGGAAACAAAACAAATTGTAAATATGGATTTGACGGAAATGAATGGATGGGAAGCTAGCTAAGGGTTCTTTCTCTACACATGATATTTATGCATATGAATCAATTTCCAGTTATTCCTTCATTGAATTATGAACGACAATGCCCCAAATTAACCGTGACATCACTAGTTAACCCTCAGATTTTCCTTATATTATTGGATTGGATGGCATCATTCGACAACCCAAAACATTCTCAAAAGTTCCCTACATGTCATCATAATAGAGATACAATCGAAGATCATTAAGAATAATGAAAACCATAAGCATTGACAAAGCATTTGCAACTATGACATCATGTTACTCATGCTAAGAATTAAACTTAACGCGATCGTGACAAGCGACCTTCACTACTTTCAAGTATAAGTTAGTAACGATTATGTGAAACCTTCTTAAACTTTAGCCACATATTCATGCATGCTAATTAAGTGTCGACCCTCAATCAACAAACACAAATAAGTTAATCATCAAATAGTTAAGCCAATTGCATTCACGAATCAAGAGTTCATAACCGGAATTCATCAATTCATATCACATAAATAATCATGGTATTGAAATCACCCCTAGCCAAAAAGGGTTTAGTTCCTCATAACTTTGAAATCAAAGAAACACCTAAACATTCCAACAACTCAAACTTGAATTGTATGAACGTTTAGGCACTCTTCTCTTCCATTCCTCATATTACAAAACAAAGAGAATTGAATTTAAACATTGAAATCAAAGAAACGCGTAAACATTCCAACAACTCAAACTTGAATTGTATGAACGTTTAGGCCCTCTTCTCTTCGTCTTCGTTGTAGCACAAGGACTAAGGGATGTTGTTGGTGTGTTGAATGGATTGGGGGATTATGGAAATGGAAGAAATGGAGGAGAAAGGGAAGGGAATGGTGCAGAAAATGGAGAGACTCACGGCTAGGGAGAAGATGGAAGTGTTTGTGGTGTGTTGTGTATGAAAATGAGATGTTCATGAATGAATGAATGCAAGGGTATTTATAGGAGTAGTGGAGGGAACATATGGCTATGTCATTTGTAGGTGAAGTAGGTGGATGTTGTAGGTGAAGTAGGTGGATGTTGTAGGTGAAGTAGGTGGATGATATGTTAAGTGATAAGTGATAAGTGATATGATATGTGGTTATGATATGATAAGTGGTTAAGTGGTGATGATAAGTGATAAGTGATTAAGTGATATGATATGTGGTGATGATAAGTGATAAGTGCATGTGGGTTAACTAATGAAGGAAATGCATGTGCAATGACAATGTGTTAGAATGGATGTGTGTTATGCATGGCATGATTGGGATTAGGAAAGGTTTAAATGTCCTAAAACTAAAGAGAACAAGGTTCCAACACTTTGGCTCCAATTAGGTCTTCAATTTCGTCCAACACTTTGGCTTCAAGCATAAGCTATCCGTCCTTAGCCCGAAAGTGCTCCAAAAGTCTCCAAAATGCATCTTTTTGCTCCTTTAGCCCTTTGGACCTACAAACACACGAAAATAGCTTAAAGTACTAAAATAACTAAAGAAACATAACGTAAATGTACGAGAACAAGCCATTTAAGTCGCATAAATATGCTCCTATCACCAATCCCCCATTTATTTTAAAGTGTTAGATTAGTTAGAATTACATTTAGTTTGTGTTTATAAGTGTTTTGATTCATTTTGTTTCCCAAATTCGTCCAAAGTACTCAAGGTGCTCAAAACTGCCCAGAAAGTGTTTTTAAGGCAGTTTCGAGTGCTTTGGGTACTGTTTGAGTCTTTTGGTTTGTTTTAGTGTTTTAAAGTTTAGTTTTGCAATATTTGAGTCTAGTATAGTATTTTATTTTGTGTTTTTACGTTTTTGAGTCAGTTTCCAAGTGATTTGCAATCCCTCCTAATCCCCGGTCCAGAACGATCTCTACTTATACATATACTACAATTGACAAAAAGAGGGTTTAATTTGTGTGCGTATAAATCTCGCATCAAATTTTGGCGCCGTTGCCGGGGATTATCAACTTTGCTAATCCCTTGGATTGTTTTATTTTCGTTTGTTTTTATTTTATTCCAGATTCTTATGTTATTTTGTTTCTTGTTCTAGGTACCAGTTTATGACTCAGAGTTCTCATCCGATTCGTGAACATATCCTGGAGTGATTGGGTTCTTCGTCCGGCTGCAAGACGTAAAAGAAAGCGCTACTTGGGAAGTATTAAAGTTGTTCCGTCCACTTTTGGACTTTGTGGCAGGTATTAAAGTTGTTCCTCTCTTTGATATCTTCATTCCTGTAAATTGTGGTAATTTTTGGAAATAGTTAGATTTTCTGACGAGCCGGCGCGGCCGACCGCCACCCACGGCGACGCGTAGCCAATAGGCCATCAATGCTATTTTTAGGCTATGTTAAATGTCTTGAATTTAGTCTTGATATTTGATTGATGTAGGTTGATCGTTGGAACCTAAATTCTCTACGATACGTTAATAGGTATTTATGTGAATCGACGATCAAACCGTTGGATCATCACCAAACTTTTTTACATTGTAGTACATAATATTTGAAGAATGTAGGAACTTATGGATTGGGAATCCGACCTACAGATCTTTCCGAATTGAATTTGTAAGTTCATAAAACGTTAACCGCTAATCAGTTTTGAGAATTGGCGAGGATCCAACCGTTGGATCGTAATAAAATTTTAGTATGTTATTTTAGAAGCATAATGTGGATCTTTGGAAGTTATGGATTGGAAATCTAATATGCGGATCTTTCGAATCGAGTTATACAGGGTTGTAGATTTGATCGACGGTTGACTTTTGGTCAATGGGTCTCAAATTATTCTTGAAGGTCCTTGAGGATATGTTTTATGTAAATTATGTATTCTATCAGTAAGAACTTTGAGACGTGATTTGATAATTGGTCACAGGCGACGATAGATCGTGATGTCTCGATGTGCGTGCAAGATAATCATAGCGTGGACTCCAGGTGAGTGAGTCTTTTTCTTTCATAGGCATATAATTGATAGTTCGGCAAACACTTCTAAAGTGATAGTTCCGCAAACACTTCTAAAGTGATCTATGCTTGTTACCTACAATTAATCATTACGAACTACGAATGGCTTGATCCCTGTTTAAGGTACGTAGGCAGTCTAACAAGACGTTAGATGCAGCCACATAATAAATGAGAATAAATAATTGAGACAATAGCCTTGTTTAGTGAATTGAGAAATGTGAGGGACATTGGTGGGAAGTGTGAGTTTTAGCTTTATGATTTGGTGATTAAATGTTCATCATAAATTAATGCGTGAAGAATCAAGAAATTGAAGTAAGGAAAGGAAAGTAATGATAGTTAATTTAACTAGTGTCTAATTGGGCTTATCACTGATGATTACTCTTAAAAGTAAATAGTTTGGGAGTAGGGTGTTATTGATTGTACATGTTACGCCGTATTATATATTTTGGGAATATCATGAAATGTTTGGGTTTAGATTGCATCATGGCATGTTCATATGGATATTACCTGAACCTAACTATTGTGAATGCTTTGAAGTGCTAAATGACACCGCGGACGCCCAAGTAAGCTTCAGGTGAGTACATGTTGATGATAGTGATGGTAGTGAGTATGATTGTGTTGAGATATATTATAGCTCATAAACCTGCACCCCGGTGTTAGTGCTCCAGCACATGGCCAGGGCATAGTCCTTCACGTGTTGTTCACCTCCCGCACCTCACGCTCACCTTGGATCCAAGGTAGGTGCACAGTCTTGTCGTACAGACCACTTTAGGTGGTTCCGACTCGTAGGTGACCCGCGATTATTCACACAGTCTTCATGTGATCGTAGCACTTGATCGTATTTATTTACACTCAGTCTTGTCGTACAGACCACTTTAGGTGATTCCAACTCGTGTGTAGGTATACTTATTGAGCTCTTGGCTAGCATGTTATTCAGTTATTGGCTAGCATGATTGATGAGATATGTGATGAGATATGGATAAGTCGTACAGGTCACTATAGGTGACTCCGACTTATATGCTAGTCATGATTGATGAGATATGGATAAGCCGTACAGGTCACAAGAGGTGACTCCAACTTATATGCTAGCCATGATTGATGAGATATGTGATGAGATATGGGTGCAGTCATACAGGTCACATTAGATGACTTCGACTAATATATCATTTTGTATTGATTAAGTTCATTTGACCTACTTATTAACACATGGTGGAGTTAATGGACATGGCAAACCGTGCTTTTGGCCATTTTGGAGTATGGTTTGGATATATGTATATATGTTGTATTGTCTTATGGAAAACGATACGGGTTTTACATTGAGGGGCATTACTTTTAGAGAGGTAATAACTTTGGGAAGCTTGGTTTTATTGCTCACTCACACTCTGTGTTTGGTGTCCTCCAGGTTTTAGTTGCTGAGTTTGTATCGACAAGGATCTGTGGCGAATCTTAGTATTGATGGATACTTCTGAGGGTATGATTCTTACCCACACTTCTGTACCTTACTTATGCTTTGACGTTGTGTGTGAAATGGGTTCGCTCCCGCTCACAACACACTCTGATATTTAAAATTTTTAGGTTCAAATTTATTCACATTTTTCTACACTCTATCACATTTTATGATTTCGTCACCTTTCAGGTGTCAGCCAACACAGCTCGATTCAGGGTCCAAGTGGACTTTCTGGGTCGGGGTGTGTCAGAGAGATTCCAAGAAACTAGAAGTGTAGTTAAAGAGGGAGCAAGTGAAACCATTGCAGGGTGGTCCAGTGTTAAGGGTGAATTTCAAGTTCACATTTTATACGTTACGTCTTGGGTTTGGTGAATTGCACAATGGTGACCAAGCGAGGCTTAAATGCCTCTGTAAGTCTTCCTAGCCATTGAAAAAGTGGATTGCCGTGACGGCCACTAGCTGGTTCCCTTTCTAAATATAAAAAAAAAATGAAAAAAAAAAAGAGGGGGAAAGGGAGGGAATTGTGGTGGGGAGCATATTCTGCCTTCTTATAAACTTTTAGACACAACCTTTTCAAAAATATTTATTTTTCATTATATCCACCAGCAATCCACCACTTGCTCCTAAGAGCTATAATCTCTACACACAATCAAGTGATGAACCCTTTTTCTTTGGAAAAAGACTCAACAATTTAGACAAAAGTATGCATTCTAAAATCTTCGTAATCAAAACTAAGCTTCTTTCCATTTAATTTATACATGATTTAGCCGCAGCCTAACTTAAATCCGATTCATGTAGTGGACTCCAATTGATCTTCAATCAACTCACATAATTTCTTGTCATCATCAACCTAAATTCTTCAAAATCCACAGCTCCATCTCCATTCCTATCAACCCCTTTAATCATCTTCCTACACTCTTTCAGACTACATTTTTGGCATCCAAGGCTCACCAAAACCTTCTGCAACTCCTCGGCTGAAATTTTCCCGTTCTTATCCGCGTCGAAAATACGAAAAGCATCCATGAGTTCACTCTTCTTCCTCATTCCCAAACCCAACATTTTACTATTATTTCTTGATCTATCAACATTCACTGCAGTCATGAATTCATCCAAGTCTATGAATCCGTCTCCATTAAAATCCATTTCCCTCACAATCCCTTCAGCTTCCTTTGTGGCGATCGACTTCTTGTATCCAAGGCACGAGAGCATGACACTCAGCTCGAGAGGGGAGATTTTCCCGTCCCCGTTTGCATCCATGACTTCAAACACTTGCTTGAACTGGTTGGAGACTTCCATGGCTGCAAAAGATGAGGTTGTAGCCGCTGGCGCGTCGAAGATGGAAGAAAGTTTTGGTGGCTTTCTTTTCTTGCATCCACTTGTCACCCTCTGGATGGTTGATTCCAAGAAAATTCTGATACAACTCATTGTAGCTGACAAAATTGTGTGATAAGTGAGGGTAGAGTTATTGGCTCTTGCAAAATACAGTAGAAGAGTAGTGTTGAGTTGTATATTACAGAAGAAAATTCAAACTTGAAAGCATAAAAAAGAGCAGATTGCTCGAGCTAACTTGACTAGCAACAAGTTGAGGTTTGCATGGCTCTTTCGACGTAGCTTTTGTGACCTTGTAATTTCTCTACGACTACAAACCCTAGAAGCCCAACTGCACCTATATGTATACCTCTTGCAAAATACAGTAGAAGAGTAGTGTTGAGTTGTATATTACAGAAGAAAATTCAAACTTGAAAGCATAAAAAAGAGCAGATTGCTCGAGCTAACTTGACTAGCAACAAGTTGAGGTTTGCATGGCTCTTTCGACATAGCTTTTGTGACCTTGTAATTTCTCTACGACTACAAACCCTAGAAGCCCAACTGCACCTATATGTATACAAATGAGAGAGAGAGAGTCGGGCCAAGTTTTTGAATTATAACTGGGGGAATTGATTTGATTAGATCTTGCTTGGTGAGACTTCACTGTCGATCACTTGTGGCTTCCGCAAATTGAGGTCTCTAATTGACTTTTGGTAGGTGTTTTCTGGAAAATTGTCAAATATTACGTTCACTCATTTATTTCAACCTAAATCTAAGTTCCACATCACCGATTTGCAGAGCTTGAGACTCGTAATTCAAGCAGTTAAGAATATTTACCTCATATCCGAAATAATGTGCTCGAATCTCACCTACACGATACAAATCATCAAGTATCTCATGCTTGATGATTTATGAGATGCATTACCAAGTTCAACCATCATAATGCTAATATTTCCCATCACCCGTCTTCTTGTGTACGAACAAGCATTTCTGTTGGGTTTTACGACACAATGAAAAGCGACTGCTAAATATGTTCACACGACATTGTATTGTCAAATCAAGACGCCACAATGACGGTAAACATGTTTCATGCAAGTCCTCACATAACATTGACAAAAAAAGGTACACTCAACTGGGAAGACGAACTGAGTCCACGTCTGATTACCGTAAAACAAAAAATGTGACTAGCATACAACATCAAAACTCCTGAAGAGATGTATAAACTCTAAATGGAGCTACTCTCAGATAAGATTACAGAAGGTTCAGAAGCACTAGTCAATCAAATCCAGAACATTGCTACTAACTCTTCGTACACACTATCAAACTATATTTCCGATAACGAATAAAAAATACGAAAATGAAGACTACAAAGACTTGGGGTAAAATTATCATACATCTCAAATGCAGGGCCCTATCTCACCTGTTCAACATGACCGAAGCAACACAGGCCCCACGGATGAGCTGAGCATGTCACCGAGGGCAATCTGGACCTCATTTGAACCATGTTCACAACTTATCAAGCTGGAAAGAAGGGGGAAGAACTGAGGCAGGTTGTTTTCAAATGAGGTCTCTCCCAAACTACAGATAGTCTGGAGAGTTGCCACAATAAGTGGGGCACGTTGAGCCAATTCTCTTCGTCTCCCAGAACCTAGAGGAATTAGCCAATGGTGTTGCTGCCCCTTGGATGATTCAGATACCTTTCCAGAGCTAGCAGCTTCAATATAGAACTGTAAAACCTCTCTACAGAGGTCCACGATGTAGGACTCCACCTCCGCCTCATTGTAACCTGTCGGTGTATCCTCTATAAGGTTCTGTAACAACGTAAGGCATATTTGGTAAGATTCGTTCTCGATGCGCAACAGTGGAGGGTCTTGCATTTGGGTCACGGAGCCAAATTCTTGTAACCTTGCTCGTAAAGTGGTATCAGTGTTAATCTTGTGAGCGTGAGATGCAACATCATGCAAAGCATCAAAAAGGACTAACGTGTTCCTCGCAGAAAGGTGAGACCGGTACATGGTGTAAATCTCCATTACCGCCTGCCAAATATTTTGAAAGACAAACCTCACGAAATCGTAATGACATGATAACATGTAAATATCTTAAAACATGTATATATCACACACTCGCACAATGCACACATGCATGTAGGCATTCAAAGGTTTGCCCTATCTTCAAATTGATTGTCACTCCAGCATTTTCTATTTTCAAAAACTGTAACTGGATATCAAACAATAAAATTCAAAAGAAATGGTTATTGTGATATACTTCCAAGACTTCAAATTTGGTCCCTGTAGATTGGGTTGTTTTTCAATTGGGTCCCTACGAAAAAGACTAGAGTTCATGCCATCCAAGCTGCATCCTATAACAATGTAAGGGTGGTTTGTCTAACCTATCCAACACCTGTAATTGGAGTAGAAATTACCTGAATAAGTAAAAGTTGAACAGCAGCTCGGCACTTGACGTCAGATATTCCAGCATACAAGTGGTTTGTTCTCAATCTCTCTGAATCCTCATCACTCCTGCCAGACACAGTGGCCTCTCCATTCTCTTCTCTGCTCAAAGCATGTTCGTGGCTTCTAATGATACTATCTCCACTAACAATGAAAGAGAAATCAGGAAGCGTTGAATTGGCTGCTTCTTTTAATGATGAAACCACTTCTAGCCACTTTTCATCAGAAAAGAGATCCCCTGCATTGCTCATCAGCCGCACAAATGCAGCTATACCTATACCAGCTAAGCTTTGGTGTGGTCGTCCAATAAAACTGACTAAAAGCACCAAAACTTTCTTCAATAGTGGATTGACTGTGGTATAAAATTTGACAAAGAGATCAACAACTAATTGAAGTGCCAAAGTGCATGTCTCATAGAGCCAGGCATCTTGGTCAAGGTCGCCCACATCACCATCTGTCCCTTGCCCTGGTGAACCTTCCCCAGAAGGATCAATAGCATGCCGCACATAATCAAATATTGGAAATAGCACTGATTCAAACACCCTTTCCCACAAAGGTAGTGAGAAAAGGTGACCATGGTTACGTAAAGTTTCAAACAGTACTTGTAAGGCACTCCTCCTGATTTCAGGCCTAGGATCAAAGCTAAGCTCGGATAAACCTGCAGAGCGAAGACAAATAAATAACTCTTTCCCTGTGTGATAAATTAAAAAGCTCAAAATTTTAACACAAACGCTCGGGAACATTATGTTTATTAGTACCAATTTAGCAGTATCCTTACCAGCCAATAAAGGGAACCAGCAATAGATATGGTCGTCCTTATCTGGTATTTCACCATTTTCTTGTTTTCCATCTTTCCAGGCTTGAGGTGAAGATGGAGAGATTTTAACAGAAGCCTCCTTGTCCTTATTTTTGGATGTGGAACCAAGACCTCCATCTGCAAGTTTTGTAGCACAAAATCGAAGAAAAGCAATAGCATTGAGGCTAATGTCTCTGTTGAATCTACTATTGGTAAATGCAATTAGGCAATTCACGCAGTCAGTAAAGGTAGTGGTTTCAGTCTCAGTAATGTACGGAAAATAGTCTCGAATAATCTTCTCAATTATTTCAAAGGCCAAGAGTACAATGTTTTTGTGGTCGTCATAAGCTGCCGTAGTGAAGACCTGAATAACATAGCAATGGAGAACTATCAGTATGCAACAAGAATAATTCATAAAATCAAATTAATTTTTATCGACTGTAGAATTAAGCGTATCACAAAGAAATAAGGACTGGGAATATTCTAGTACCATGAACATGCTCTTCCATCCAGATTTGACATTGTTGACACGAGAAAATACCATTTGTGAAACACATCTGATGATCAATTCACGTATTTCAACTGCACTGCTTTTACGCATAACAATGACAAAAGGTTTCATAAACTCATTCTGAAAATTATAATTAGCCAACTCTTCTCGGTCCAAAAACTTCATTGACAACTGGCGTAGAGAATCCATAGCAAAAATGGCAATTGACAGGTTTTCAGAACAGCCAATTGTCACGAAGAAATTAGAAAGAACATTCCAGATGCTAGACCACACAAGCCTGATGCGATTCATGTTATAATGCCTGTTACAAGAAAACAATTCAGGTCAAATTCTACAGTTTTCTTGTTTTACAAAGCACATAAATAAGATTGAAGTAGGGTGATCCATACGCAATCTCAACAATCTTTGTAAGGCTGAAAACTCGAGGATCAGATGCCGATCGCAATTCTTCCATAGAGACCTTGCAAAGTGCCTTAACAAAATCTACAATTGCCTCACTGTTTAACTTCTGACTCCGTGTGAATATGCGGCTCATTTCACCAATTTGTTCCAGCATGTTTAAATTAGAAACCAAATTGTTCATCTGTTCTGATGTGACTGCCCCAGAAGCATTCCCACCAATACCAGCACTATCATATGAACCTCGCAACACAGCAGCTGCTGCATACTGCATCCTTCCTTGCCCCTTCTTTTTCAAAACAGGAAGGATAGTTGACTTAGCCTGTTTTGATTTTTCTGACTCATTCTGAGGAAAAGCAAAGAACGTGGCATCTGGAGGAGCACCCTCTCCCAAGAGATGTAGATGTTCAAACCGGGAAACACATGTCAAAATATGCTCCCAAGCTTCTTGGAGGTAGTTCCCATCTTCATCTGCAATTGTCACTATTGCCTATGAAAAATATGACCAAACAAAATGTTAGATTCGTCTCAAAGCACAAGCACTTGAGCATATTACTGTGCTGAACCTGTCACATGATAGTGCATAAGTAACATTATGAGAGACTGTCAGCAAGTCCTAGGAGCACAAAATCGCAACAGATGCTGTAACTTACACAACATCAATTATACACCATGTTCTTATTTATTTCACAGATAACGATACAAGCACATGCACGACTCTTCTCCTAAACACTCTTCTGCCGTCTGTGCAAAGTGTTTAACTATGCAGTTTTAGCTCTAAATTGAAAATTTCTTCGCTTTCTTTTCCTGGTTCATTCTTGGGACAGCACATTATTATTCTAGTTAAGACCAGTAACTCAAATCTTTATATTTTTGCCAACTTAAGATATCAATTTCACTTCAGAAATCAATTTTATTGGAAGGGTAAAAATGCAGACATCTGAAATAATAAAGGATGAAAACAGATTACAGGTGATGTGAG